>NC_141384.1:20746702-21064978 GCF_017979445.1 Akebia trifoliata | reverse complement strand
GGGCCAACAGGTAACTAGTGAACGTGGGACTATCATAACGAGGCGGGGATAAACAATAGGTATCATCCGAGGTTAAATCGAATGGTTCATAGTTTACGGTAAAAACTTCATCAGTGAAGGCTACCCGGCAAGGGGGTAACTGGGCGGTTTAACTTGGATTGGATGGATGAGAGAAACAGGGTCGAATGATAATGGGTGGTGAGAAACCATATTCAGGGTTGGTGGAGGTTGATAAGCAGGTAGTGGATTTGTGGTGACATTTGGTGGGCTAGGGATGGTGACCTTTTTGTTGTCAATAAGGTTTTGAATGGCATGGCGCAAGGTGATACAACGATCCGTGTGATGGCCAGGATTTTGATGGAATTCGCAGAACACGTTAGCATTGTGTCCAGCTGGCAAGGGATTAGGTAAAGGTCGGGGTTGGATAGGGGTAAGAAGCCCTTTTTTCATCAATTTGTGAAGCGCTACAGTGAGACTCATCCCTAGATTGGTGAACTGACGCGGAGTCCGAGGTTGACTTGGGTGAGCTTTGTTATTAGTCCGGGTTGGGGGGTTGAGCTGGGGTAAATGAGGTATTGGCGATGTAAGTATGGTTGATGTTGGGTTTGGGAACATATGGTTTCTTAGGCCTGTTATCTGAGGGGTTAGAAAGGATCCCAGAGGCAAATGCATCCTCAAGTTGGCTCCCGGCTTGCAACAAGGATTCAAAAGTAGGGAGGTATTGGGCCACTAGGTGTTGAGCATATCCTTGGGAGAGATTCTTTAGGATAATTGCTACTTGTTCCTTCTCCGAAGGTCTATCCCACATTTGAGAAACCTTGGCCCTCCAGCGACCAATGAAATCAGTGAATGTCTCCCCATTTTTCTGTTTAGTTGCTTCCAGATCCCTTCTTGAAGTCTCAATCTTGGTACTGTACTTATACTGATGCCAGAAGGCCTTTGACATGTTTTCCCATGAATCCACAGTAACTGGATCTTGAGACATTAACCAACGTAGTGCTGATCCCGATAGAGCCTTTGGAACAATAATGTCATATGTTCGTCGCTGAGTCCCATAGTGCGCATGTTGGTAACATACACCTTAAGATGTGTTTTTGCACACCCTGTCCCACTGAACTTGTCCATTTCAGGCATCACAAACTTTTCTTGCAAATGGATTCTAGGATACGATTCAAAGCTTCAATGCCCGTCGCAATTTCATCGATACCCTTATACTCTTCATTGCTGACTCCAATTGAGACATTCTATTAGATAACGCCGGACTTTCATCAACATATTCTTCATCTCCGTCGAGCTCGAAGACTTCACGTGGACGTTTCTCTTCAACATTTTTCCCCTTTGGGTCATCTAGGGGAATTTCCGTTGATTCTGAGGTCTGTTCTAACATTTTCACTTTGCCTTTTATATTGCTGATATCATTGGCAAAGGCTGCCAAGATCTTACGGATCTCTGTGAGCTCAGATTCTGAAGCCATCTCTGCTTGTTGACTTGGTACTGTGGTTCTTTCTAACCGACTGGACTTACGATTCCAACTAGGATGTGGACGCTTGAGTTTGGGCGCAATGATAATCCTATATGACCCCATCAAAGGTAGATTCAGTCAATTTCAGTATTACTCCCTTGATAACATTTTTAAGAATCATTTTATTGAGGTTTGTGCACCAATCCATTAATTAATCCATTCACACAATGAGTATTTGAAAAGGAGATATTTATTCAAAAAAAAGAAAGATAGTTTTATTCAAAATGATTGACAATATGTTCTTATTAAAACATCTTTCAACAAATTTGATTTGAACTATTTTTACATGGACGCATGGTTTTGTCTTGATGATCATCAGGATTGCTGTCAGGCTTGACCCTCTTGGTTCTAACAACTGGCTCTCTGAATTCTGCTGGTCTGTCTGGATACCCTAAGGTGCGCTTGTTCCATGTTTTCTCGATGAGGTGTACTAACTTTTCAGTCAAAAGCTCGGGGGAAAAGAAAGCTTCGGGTTGAGATAAGGATAACTCTATGGGTACATCATACTGTTCTGGGATCAAATTAGGATGGTAAAAAGATGTTTCTTCTAAACCAATCAGACGGATATAGTAGGATCCTTTGGTTCCTAGAATGGGGGGATCAGTCATCCACCAAGGACATCTTAAACCGATATGACGAGCTAAGTGAGAGTCTAACCATTTACTCCAGGCTTTGACTGAGTTGTGACGCACTAACAAGTTTCTCTTGGAAAAGTATTCTGGCCCATATTCGAGGTTTGAGGGAACATCTACAATCTTAAGACGATCACAAAGCCACATATAGAGTAAGTGGGGGCTTCCTTTGAAGCTTTCCCGCTCACCATTTTTTATGGCATCTAGACCTGAGAAGGTTTCAGCTAAGATAAGGGGTACTGGGTTGGCTTTCCTCGAGAGTTGAGAGGCTATATCTATGAAGGACTCAGGGATAGTTTGGCCATCGCAATTAGAGGTCAGTATGTATTGGGTTAGGATTCCTAAGCATAATCGATAGTCTCTAGTGGCTCGCCAGGCTTCGGGTTTTACATTGATAGGATGACTGCGGGAGCGGTACGGTCCCAGTAAAGGTACTAAATCCAGTCTCCCGTTATGGATTAGGGCCTTGGCTTCTTCTTTGGAAATATTCAATCCTGTGGCGAGGGCACCAGAATATCCGATCTTCAATGAGGGCCGGACTAGAGGTCCTGAAGTGGATATCCCCATAATACCACAAAAATCCTCGTGAGTAGGGCACAAGTGTATACGCCCAATGTGGAATATGTGAAGGTAGAGGTTCCATCGTTTAACCATAGCATGTAAGAGGTTCCAGTCAATCTCAAACTCATGGAAGTAAAGAGCACTCCTCAACATGAAGCTCCCAAAATTGATCTTCTCTACAGGGTGTATCCCTATGACGGTTGTTTTGACTAATTGATCGATTGGGTTATCGTCGGCGGCTAACATCCTGGTTTGACACAAAAGAGGATTTTAGTACTCTTCCAAGGTCCATGTAAAAGACCAATTTTTTATTTTCTTTTGGAAAATCTTGTTCTTATGGAAAATATTTTTTTAGAGAACACTTCTTTTTTTTTTTTGGAAAACTTTCTTTTCTGGAAAATATTTTCTTTTTCTTCTTTGAAAATTCAATTTCCCTTTTGATTTGAATGGCCCGGTCCATCATGATCGTTGGATCGAGGTGGACTGGGTCATTATTGTAAAAGAATGGGTTCTTTATTGGGTTGGTGCACCCATTTTAATTTTCAAAAATAAATTTTTGATCCTTGAGGCCAATCATACACTTTGATCTCAACACTCACATGCATTCATTCAATAACAACCCGGGAACACCCACGATAAGTTCGAGTCGTGACCTACTGGGTAGGTTTCTAGACTTTAAGTTTACTACGTGCAATGCATTTTTATCTGGCCACCCTTACCCAAGCACACCTATATACCTTTCGATACGTGGTGGCTTGGTTTGATATACCGTGTAGGTGATAATCTAAAACCTCAACTCACTTCTCTGAAGCCAAAAACAGCCAGTTTGATCTCCAGTTGAGAGGTGGCGCACAATGCTGAGCAAGGGCCCACTTAAATACCTCTCATCTAGAATAGACGTAGTCTATCCCCCTCGTACAGTAGGGTACAGCGGGGCAAGATCTTGCTTAGGCACCGGTTTTGACCAAGAAGTGCAATTGATATACTTAGATTATCTTTTATACCTACGGGTACGAGTCAAGAGTTGTAGCTTTCATAAATGGTTTGGCATCCCACGAGGGGACCGACCACGTACTAGTACTACGTTGGCAATCGGGACATGTGACTGTGTGGCTCACAATAGGTCAAAGGCTCAGGTCGCTCCAGCCTGAGTGCATCAATATACCTCTCAGAATCACCTGATCAGACGATATTGATGCCCCAGTTCGATATACCCTAAGGTACGTGACTGGAGTTGTGGGTTTCATGAATGACGTCGCATCTCCGAAGAGACCGGGCCACGCACTAGTGCCACGTTGGCTAAATGGGACGTGTAAGTGAGTAAAGCGGTAAACGTGCATGTGGTGTGTGCAAAGCAGGGTGGGGTGTGCCCGGGGCCTTTTTCAAACAAATGGGCCCATGGCCCAATCAAACCAATCATTATAACATGAATTATACGGATATTTAACATAAGCACTATTCCAATCACATAAACATTTAATCATGATCAACATTATGACCAACATCAAACATGCATTCCCAATGACATTATAGCATATTAAATAGGCAATTATCATGAATTAATAATATGGTCCGCTTCACGATTTAAACATGCACATCACCTTCATATACCAATCATGGTAGTTTAGTAAATACGGTATGTGGCAATCAATTAGACCCAATCATCGCAATAATTTGATAAATTTTATAGTCCAATCAAAGGTCATTTTGGGGTCACTCTAACCAAATTAATATTTCTGAGGATATTGGGTTAAGAATGAAATATCAATCATCGGGATGAGAAATTAGAGAGAGAAAAAAGTGAGACATCTTTTTAAGAATCAAGCAAATCGATTTCATTTTTTTTTCAAACCAAGCTTAAAGGAACACAATTTTTATTTTTTTTTATTTTAGAGAAACCATTGAAAGGATAATAAAAAATCAGTAGAGAAGAAACTAAAAAAAAAAATGGTAAAAGAAAACACAACCAAAGGCAAAGTGGTAGGGCGCTGTTGAGTCATAAGAGTTAATCATCGAAATTAATAAAGAGGGGGTGGCCTTAGTAAATTTTTTTTTTAACATTTGCACCATCTTCTCAAATGGCTCTCAGCCATGTTCGTCAAAAACTTATTTTAAAAAAACAGGGGCTGGTTGAGTTTCTCAAACCAGTCGATTTGAAATCGGTTTGGCCGATTTAAGTTCTTCGTTTATCACTGATTTCTCATGATTCCAACCTAGATTAACCACAATACCGCTGCCTTTAACGGCTCATTCAGCTCAAGATCAAAAATGGAACTGTCCCTACAGACTCCATAAGCCGTGGCTTCATCCATGATCAATTTAGTGGTCGCAAGATCTTCGTGTTAAAAGCTGGTTGGAAAAGAAAATATCAAAGGGTTCTCGATTCGAGTTCAAAACCCAAAATCAAATTTATGTGATTTGTGTTTTAGCAACACAACATTTCCGATTAAAAAACAATGAAACCAAAGAAACCACCAAGGTTTCCTTCGGCAGCAAGCTCCCAAGTTCTTTCGATCGATCGAAACTTCTTGTAGATAATGGGGGTACGATTTGACAAGAACTTTCGACCGGACTTAAGAGACCACATCGATCGATTCCGGGTTGGAACCAGTCGGTCTCTAATGAAGAAGACGAAACTTGAGTGAATCAGTGGAGAAGCAATCGACTTGGAGCTTCATGCTCAATCATCGAAGGTGCATGGTACCTTTCAGAGATCAGCGATCGATCAAATGCCTATCAAACACAACCGTGCACAATCACAGCCGATCGGCTGGGTTTCAGTCGTTCTCTCTGATCCGGCTTGGTTGAGAACGAAGAAAAGAGAAAAATCTCTTTTTAAAAGTAAAAGGGTTTTAAGAATAAAAACCCTTTTTTACTTAGCGCACCCACTTCTATTACCCTTGCTGTCGCCCACAGCACTCAAAAAAAAAATTAAAAAAAAAAAAAAAAAAACAGCCAACAAATCGAACTCACATTAAAGAAATACAAATCCAAAAAATTATTATCCCATCATTAATATCTCATCCTTAACAAAACCATTCACCTCGAACTATCGCATTATTTAGGATCATTCCAAGGGTCATTCTGAATGGCCCTTGATTGAACCATAAAAATTAACATATTATATCAAAGTACTCCGAGCAGAATCAGATGATTAATGATGTACTAAAAATAATAAACAAATAAAAAAACTAACTAAGAATTAAAAATAAACTAAAACAAAACTAGGTCATCGGCAATGCTCCCATACTTGGGGTTTTTCAAGTTTGATCATCAAAAGTCCCCAGTGGAGTCGCCACTGAAAGCGCCCTTAATCCGCGGGGTGCGCGGATCCGCTTTTGACCCTTGAGCTTTGGGAGTCGCCACCTAGTTATTACGGTCTAGGAACCGATCAATGACTCTAAACGGATAAAAACTAATCTAAAACCAAAAAAACCGAATTCGGGGATCATGTTACGGGATTGGAAGGTGTTAGGCACCAACCCCGCCCGGCCAAAGCCGGTCTCTACTAAATTCTCAAGTAAATTACATTGCTAAAACCTAGATAAAAATAAATAAAAATAAAAATTTACCTTTTCGATAGCAAGGACTTTGTTCCCTCAGATCTGACAAAAAGAGCTCCTTGTATCGTGCTCCCTTGCTTCGTTCTGTCTCCGAATTTGACTTTGGATCTCCTAGACCGAGGTATCTCCTTGCTTTTGGATCTGAACTCTTCAAGTTTGTTGCGGATTTGGGGGTGTTTTTGGAGGGCTTTTAGGCATTTTCTAGACTAAAATTGAAGGGGGGATGTTAGGTAAAGAGTTGGGGCTCCATAACCAGGGTTTATGGGAGGCTAGGGGAGCTTCTAGACCTACTTCTCTTAGGGTTTATTATTTCATACGAAAATAGGGTGTGAGCACCTCTATTTATAGATATTTTTAGGGGTTGATTTGGATAGAGTTAGTGTTTAATTAGAGATCTTTTAATTAGAGTTGTGTTTTAATTTGACTTGTTTTAGGTAGAATTGTGTTTTAATTAGAATTGTTTTAGGTAGAATTATTTTTAAGTTAGAACTCTATTAGATAGAGTTATTAATCAATTATAATTCTATTATGACTTTTGGTCTTATTTGATTGACTTTTAATGTTTTGACTTTAGTCTTAATTGATTGACTTTTAATATTTTGACTTCAGTCTTGCTTAATTGACTTTAATTTTGACTTCAGTCTCACTTGATTGACTTTAATACCTTGACTTCAGTCTTGCTTGATTTACTTTTAATTTTGGAGAACCCCCTTCCATTATTTCTTTAATTCTTTGGACCCCCAAATGGAGGGGTCCTTAAAGAAATATCCCACGAACCCTCAACAATTTTACCCGAAAGTCCGATTGATCAATTTTTTAGGTTCAAATTTTTAAATTAATTTCATCAATGTTTCACTTTAATTATTTAATATTTTATTTATTAATTTCGAATTTTTTAATTATAAAAATTGTGAAATTACCGTTTTGCCCCCGGAGAAGACTTTTCACGTTTTAAGTCGGTTTTTAATGTTCTAGGATGTTTTAGAATCGATTTTTCGTAAGGAATTCAATGAAAATATTATTTTGTATCATTTATGAAGTTTTTTGTGTGAAATGATTGTGAACTTTATGAGGGGCATTTTCGTAATTTTGTCGAATTCTTTTAAAATTGTTGAAATGATTTATTTGGTTTCGATTTGTTATTTTATGTGTTCGAGAGAGTTTTCCTAAGCCTAATGTAGGCTCTAGGATTGTTTTGAGGTTAGGAATATTTTGATAATTTGGTAATTTTTAGTGATTTTTATCGTGAAGTTTCTTTCTGGTCTGCAAGATGATGATTTCTATGTTTCTGGGATCGTATTTTTCTAGCGTAGCGTAGTTTCTAAGGTTTTGTCAGTTCGAGATACCTCATCCGGATTTCTGAAACATATCTGGTAACAAAATAAAGCATTGGAATACACATCCATCATTGGGAATCATTGCAATCGAGTTGACGAGTTGATCAATCAGGCGGATGCGAAAATGGGTTGTCTACAGAGTCTCGTTTCTCAAACTTGAACTGAGGTTTACAGGAACTTAAACAGTCCCATTAATTCATTCTATGATTCAAACAAAGTTGGAGTCTCGTTCATTGGATTCTAACTAAGGTTTACAAGAACTTAAACAATTCTGTTAATTCATTCTATGATTCAAACAAAGCTGAAGTCTCGTTTCTTGGACTCTTGCTAAGATTTATAGGCATTTAAAAAAAACCTACTCATTCTATGATTCAAAAAAAGTTGGAGTCTCGTTTCTCGGACTCGAACTTATTGGTTCCATGCTTCTCAGGCTAAGTTTTGTAAGCACGTAAAAAAAATCTACTCATTCTATAATTCAAAAAAATTCGAAGTCTCGTTTCTCAGACTCGAACTTATTGGAGTCACACTTCTCAGGCTAAGGTTTGTAGGAACTTAAAAAAACCTACTCATTCTATGATTCAAAAAACTTCGAAGTCTCGTTTCTCGGACTCGAACTTATTAGAACCACGCTTCTCGGGCTAAGGTTTGTAAGTACTTAAAAAAATCATTCATTCTATGATTCAAAAAAAGTCGGAGTTTCGTTTCTCGAACTTGAACTTATTGGAGTCACACTTCTCAGGCTAAGATTTGTAGGTACTTCAAAAAACCTACTCATTCTATGATTCAAAAAAATTCAGAATCTCATTTCTCGGACTCGAACTTATTGGAACCACGCTTCTCGGGCTAAGGTTTGTAGCCACTTCAAAAAATATAATCATAGAAAGTTGGAGTCTCGTTTCTCGGACTCAAACTTATTGGAGTCACACTTCTCGGACTAAGGTTTGTAGGCACTTCAAAAAACTTACTCATTCTATGATTCAAAAAACGTCGAAGTCTCGTTTCTCAAACTCGAACTTATCGAAACCACGCTTCACGGGCTGGAATTAGTCAAAGACTAGGTATTATCGAGTTCAAAGTTTGAAGGATTGGACATTTATTGGCTTATCATGCATCTGGATTCATAATTATTATTGGGCTTCGCCAGACTTTTAAGCTTTTGTAAAAATTTTCTTTTTATCATGTGATTAAGAACAAAACTTTGGAATAATAATGACTTTCAAAAATGCCCCTAGTTTCAAGGTTGGCTTTAACTGGAACTTGACTACGAAACTAATTGAATGGATTGTACTTGAAAAATATAAACGAGCCACTATGAACTTTGATATATGACAAATAAAAAATCGATATTCTTTTAAATTTTTAAGACTCTTAAGATTATCATATGTACAATAAAGGATTTGATCATTTTCTTTTTGAATTTCCTTTGAAAAATACTTGAGTTAAACTTAAAATCTTGATAATTATGGGAATAGAAGATCTTTTTCTTCAAAGTGATCGATGGTTCTACATTTTTCTTTGGCGAATACTTGGACAAGTAAACATACTTTTAAGGATCTTACTATGTTCAAGATGGCTTCTGAGTTTCTTCAACTTCAACATTATTTTTCTTAGATGTGAGCTTTCAGTTGAAAAATGAATGTTATGACTTGAATAATTTCTTGCATTTCCTAGTTTCAGCACAAGCTTCTTTCTGAATTTTTCTTCTTGATAGGACCTTTCCCCCTATTTGATGATACACTAAATTTTGTCTAGATCGTCTCTTCATGTTTTCAATCTAATGAGCATTATTTTTCTTTTTCCTATAATGCCTTGATTTTTTCCTAGGTCGTCTTTTCAAGTTTTCAATCTAACAGGCCTTCTTTTTTTATGGTTATGCCCTGACTTTTACCTAAGTTAGCCTTTTGGGTTTTCAACTTAGCGGACTTCTTTTTCTTCTTAATGATCTTAAATATTCAACTCGACAACTTCTTGGTTCCCTGCACCTTAACCGAGTCAATCAGCATTCATGATGACTTAATAGGTGGGCTTAGGACATGCTTTAGAAAGAAAAGGTATAAGGCTCGACTTTCCCAAAATGCCCCTAGTCTGATATTCTCTTTTTTACTAATGCCCATAGTTTGGCATTCTACT
Organism: Akebia trifoliata; assembly: GCF_017979445.1. Lineage (NCBI taxonomy): Eukaryota > Viridiplantae > Streptophyta > Magnoliopsida > Ranunculales > Lardizabalaceae > Akebia > Akebia trifoliata. The sequence goes on along the minus strand of NC_141384.1, from coordinate 21,055,233 downwards.
TTGTAAATTCTTTTAACTCTTTTTTTTAAAGCCCCTAGTTTGGTATTATTTTCTTTTTGTCAATTATCTTGACTCTTTCTTTTAATGTCCCTAGTTTGGCATTACTTCTTTTGTACCTTTAAATAGGGGATTTTCCTTTTGAATGACATTTTTCTTAAAAAATACATATTTTTACTTAACCGGGCCTGAAGTAACTTTTCAAGTTACTTACGTACCCCAAATATTTCTTTTCTTTTTTGTGATCAGGTCAAAACGTAGTTCATACAAAGATTCCCTCCCAAGATTGGTTGGTATGATTTAGAAAGAAGATACTATTGATTTTTTTAGAGGCTACGAGGGACTAAAGAAGGTTATATTTTCTTGGTAAGACATAAAAATGGTTCGACCAAAGAAGTCCTCCTTTGGTGAAATACTACTTGATTTGGTCAAGGTTTTAAGAACTCGATGTCTTGATTGCTCTGTCGAGTAAGGTCTTCTTTTTAGAATGAGTAATCTTCAGTCTTCTTTTGAGAATTGAGTGTGATTGAATTATTTGTATTTAACTGTTCAACTCTTCTAGAACTTCAAGAAAATCTTTGATTTTTTTGTGAAAGAGAATTCTCTTTTCTCGAGTGAAAACTATAATGAATCCCTTCTTAAAAATCTTGGCACCTTTGTTGATAGTTTCAACTGCATTATTCTTGATGATCTTTGACTTTAAAGTCCACCTTCGACTTTATGTCTTAATCTATTTTAGTACAATCTATCAATATATCTTCATGAGGCTAAGCAGGAATATAGTTGAATTTCTCAAATAAGTTTAATATTCTCACACATTCCCTTGGGAATAATGTAGTGCCGATTTGTACTTCTTGAATGTACTCTTTAATTATAATATTTAGCAAGTTCGATTAGCGAGTTCTGAGTCATTTTTCATGTTTGATATTATGCTCAAATCGTTATTACATGCATGATAATCAGAAGTTTCTATATTCTATTGGAATTAAAAAAACATAGACTGATAAATTCGATTAAAGAAAGGCTAACGTAACTGAAATGACCAATTGAATTTCAAGACTGACGAAAATTGAACTGAAACTAAAAGGGAACTCAAGAACACTTATCTACAAAGCGGGGAGGTCCTTCTAGGTAGATGGACTACTTGGACTTGACATTGGTACTTTGATTAGACAACTCTTTTGATGGACCCAAAATGACATAGATGGCGATTTAGAACGTCTAGGAACAATTATTACATGAGTGGAAGTACACCAAGATTAACCATTGATTCTGAAGGTTTGATTCTTAACCACATGATTAAAATTTTGAAATCAGCCTAAGTCCAGTGGGAAACATTGAATCCAATTGCACTATAAGTCTATAGTAATCAAAAAAGTGAAACAGATTAGTCACGGGTCTACCCTTGATTGGGATTGAACCTCTGATCAGACAAAATAATTTGACCCTAAGGTCAAATCTTTTTGATAGAAAATAGTCCGAATCTTTGAAAGTAAAACCAATTGGTCCAACTGGTTTGGTGTTGATCAGTTTGATCTATTTTTTTATTGGGCCAATTAATTTACATTTCACATATTGGGTTGAACTGATATTGCGGGTTTAGTTTGAACGGTTTGGACCGGTCTGCCCACTTACCTATTGATTGGATTGAATAGAACAACCTAGGAATACCCATAGTCGGTTCGGGTCGTGACCTATAGGAAAGTTCCTAAACTCTAGGTTTACTACATGCAATGCAATTTATCTGACCACCCTTGTCTAAGTGCACATATATATCTCTCGAGCGTACTCAATCAAACGGTACGTGGTGACTTGGTTTGATATACCGTATAGGTGATAATCTAAAATCCCAACTCAAATCTCTAAAGTCCAAAGCAGACAGTTTAATCCCCAGTTGAAAGGTGGCGCACGATGCTGGCAAGGGCACTCTTAAGTCACCTCTCATCTAGAATAAACGTAGTCTATCCCCCTCATACCATAGTACATCAGGGCAAGATCTCGTTTAGGCATTGATTTCAATCAAGAAGTGTAGTTGGTGAACTTAGATTAACTTTGATATATCGTATAAGTACGAGTCTAGGGTTGGCGATCGGGACATGTGACGTTGCAGTTTACAATAAGACAAAGGCTAAGGTCGCTACAACGTAGGTGCATCGATATACCTTTCAAGGTCACCTGATCAAACGATACTGATGCCCTAGTTTTATGTACCTTAAGGTACGTGATTGGAGTTGTGATTTTATGAATGACATCACATCTCCGAAGAGACTGGGCCACGCATTAGTGCCACGTTGGGTATAAGGGACATGCAAGCGTGCAATGCAATAAAATAAACGTGCTACTGGTGTATGCAAAATAAGGTGGGGTATGCCCGGGGTATTTTTTTCGAACAAATGGACCCATGGGCCAGATCAATCACAAATACATGAATATCACATAACTATTGATCAAAATACATAAAATCCATGACATCAACATTAAGATCAAAGTAAGCACATCAAAATATTTATTGAGATCATGGCATATTAGATAGGCAATCAATGAATCAAACAAAAGAATAATCAATTTGATCCAACATTGAAACTAGCACAAAGATTTTATATTTTTTTTAATCCAAACAAAAGGATTTTTTTTTCTTATCTGTGATCCAATCAATGATTGCTTTGGGCGATTCAAAAGAAATTGTCGAATTTGGTGAAAATTGGTGAAATGGTTTATTTGATTTCATTTTGTTGTTTTATGTGTTCAAATGGGTTTTTCTAAGTGTAAGGGGCTCTATGGATGTTTTGATATTAGGGGTATTTTGATAATTTGATCATTTTTAGTAATTTTTATCGTAAAGCTTCTTTTTGTCTGCAAGATGATGATTTATATGTTTTTGAGATCATATTTTCCTAGCTTAGCGTGGTTTCTACAATTTTGTTAGTTTGAGATACCTCATCTGAATTTCTGAAATATATCTAGTAACAAAATAGAGCATTGGAATAATCATCCATCATTAGGAACCATCGCAATCGGCTTGACGAGTTGATTAATCAAGTGAGTGCAAAAATGGGATGTCTACAGATGCCTCTCTTTGGCAGAGGGTTGAAACAAACTAGATAGCAAATCTATTTTGGTAAATAGTGCGATATCTGAATGCACAAGTTAATAACAGCTCATTTTGCAGCCTAATTTAGCAATTCGTCGAGGCGTTCAGATCCTTGAAGGTAAAACTCTCCCCGAACTAAAAGTTTGTCAAGTCTTTGAACACGAACTCTCACTGACAGTGTCAGATCCTTGATTAAAAATGTGCAATTGTGTGTACTCGAAATCTGAGATATATCTCAAAGATGGTCTGAGCTAGATCTGAGCATAAATTAAGTAAAATATGATCATAAAATTGAGCATAAACTGAGCATAAACTGAGCATGATCTGAGCATAATCTGAGCGTAAACTGAGCATTATCTAAGCGTAAACTAAGCATAATTCCAAGAAAACCCTCAGTGGCATCTGACCATAATTCTGAGAAAATCCTCGACGGTATCTGAGCATAATTTCGAGAAAACTCTAAGCGGTATCTGAGTATAATTTCGAGAAAACCCTCAGCGATATCTGAGCATAATTTCGAGAAAATACTTGGTGGTATCTGAGCATAATTCCAAGAAAACCCTCGACAGTATCTGAGCATAATTTCTAGAAAACCCTCGACGGCATCTGAGTATAATTTCGAGAAAACCCTCAACGGTATCTGAGCATAATTCTTAGAAAACCCTCGGCGGCATCTGAACATAATTTCGAGAAAACCCTCAACGGTATCTGAGCATAATTCTGAGAAAACCCTCGGCGGCATCTGAGCATAATTCCAAAAAAACCCTCGGCGACATTTGAGAACCCTCGGTGGCATCTAAGCATAATTCCGAGAAAACCCTCGATGGCATCTGAACATAATTCCGAGAAAGTCCTCGATGGTATCTGAGCATAATTCTGAGAATACCCTCGACGGCATCTGAGCATAATTTCAAAAAAATCCTCAGCGGTATCTGAGCATAATTTCAAGAAAACCCTCGGTAGCATCTAAGCATAAAGTAAATCTAGGAAAGAATTGATGAATCTGATAAATCTAAGAAGGAATTAATGGATCTAGGAAAGAAAGAATGCTCTATCTCCTATTCTATGAGAAAGGGTAATGAGTTAATCTCTAGGCAAAACCAACTATGAGATCAGAAACGCTTCTGTTTGAATCTCAAGGTTTTTCAAAAACTTTATGAATTTTTTAACTTCTTTGTACCTCAGGGGTTTTCAAAAAAATTTGTTATCAAGAAGGTAACTTTAAATTCGTTAATATCCTTTAGGATTAACATTGGTCAAGTTTGAGAACAAAATGCGCCTAGTTTGACAGGAAACATTGTATTAAACATATCTTGTAAAAAAAATATCCCTAGTATAAGGGGAAAACTACATATCAAAGAAGAAATAAAGTATCCATTGTATGAAGGTTTGAAATATTTGATTACCATAAACGCAATAAAGATTCAACTTTTAATTTTGATTGAAGATTTTGAATCAGGTTCAAGAGAGCAAAACATTTCCTTTTGAAACTCATCATGGAATTCACTCTTCTCCCCCTTGATTCACTTGGGGAAGCAAAAAATTTTAGATCAATCATAAATAAGATACTTGTGGCTTCTGAGTCTTTGTGTGGTTTAAGCTAAGTGTTGAACTTGATTATTTGGACTTTAGATGTTTCGGCTCGAACCGCCTTTTAGCTTTTTAACTCTATGGAGCTTTTCTTCTATTTTTCTTTATTGCTCTAACTTTTGCCTAAATTGTCCTTTCAAGTTTTTAAACTAGCGAGCATGCTCTAGCTTTTGCCTAGATCACCTTTTCAGGTTTTCGATCTAACGAGCTTTTTTTTTTTGCCAAGACCGTCCTTTCGGATTTTCAATGTCACGAGTTTGCCTTTAGCTTTCACTCCCTCCATTTTGGAACCATAATCTTTTAAACAAACTGTTCTTGATCCCAATTGGAGATTTGCCATGGCTAGGGATTTATTGGAGTCATTAGCAAGGTGAACATACTCCCTATCTATGGAATTATTTGTATTCCCCAACAAAAAGTTAGCCACAACATACAACATGGACAATTTAACAAACAAATCGTCAGAGATATCACTCTCTAAAACTTCTTCAATTTCCTTCCTTTTCAGCCTCTTTTGATCATGAGGAATATCCACGAATACAATACTTCTTAAAGAAGAAGAAATAAAAGAAGAAGAAGAAGCCTCATCATCAGAAGTAAAAGAAAGGGTTTTAGGGTCTCCAAAGTTAAGCCCTAGTATAAGGGCTATATCTATTTTAGATAGTGGAATCACAGTTTTTCCAATCTTAAACTTATCCGGAGCCACATGAACCCTTGGTAGACCGTCCACAATATCTCCAGCAAAAATAAAAATTTTGAGCATTTGAATATATATATCAATTGATCGAGCAACAACTTTCTTTCTTCACTCAGCCTCTTTAGTAAAAAATATAGGATATAACAAAGCACAAAACAAATATATCAAAGTGCATTAGTATTGTATAAAAGTACAAACATATTTTGCTAAAGCATAACAATAATTTACAAAAAGCCAAAATATTGTACCAAAGCTAAAATGTCTATGTCTAAACCCATTTATAACAACATAGTAACTTTACAAAAAAGGCAAAAATATTTTACCAAAATGCAATAATTTGTTTTGTTTGTTGTTTTACATTAATGGAATAATTAAACACTAAGGCATTGATTCAAACATTGAATTATTGATACGTTAATGGAAGATTAAAGGATTTATAACAATAGTAAACTAGGAAAAACAAAAAACAGGTTAACGTATAAAACCCTAAACTCTTATCTATTGATTTCTTTTTTTTGCCGTCATCCTTGCCTTACTTCATCTTTCTCTTATCTATTTAAATGGTTCTGAAACACGCAAAAACCTAATTCTATCTAAGAAAATTTGAGTTCAAGTAAAAAAACAAAATGGGGAGAATAGTGAAAATGAAAAGATGAGATTAATTTTGGAGTTTTTTTTACCAAACATGTAAAACATAGTGGGTAATGAGTCTCAATAATAATTGGTAACTTCTACAATTTCCTCCAATGAGGGAGTAAAAATTAATTATGATTTTGTAACCAATTCAAAATTACATCCCTTGACCAAGATTAATATGCGTGATTATGATTCGTTGACACAAATAAAAAGGGTTGAATTACATTTTCTTTAAATCTATACAAGTTATATTGCGAAAAAGATTTGAATTTTATAATAAGTTGATATGACGTATCAGGGACACGTTTCATTTATGAAAAGATATGTGATGACTCAGCATGGCACGATAATATTGAAAACGCCCTCGAATTGCGGGGTGTACGGATCCGCTTTTGATTTTTGAGGTTTGGGAGTCGCCACCTAGTTATTACAGTCTAGGAACCGAGCATTGACTCTAAATAGATAAAAATAACTAATCTATGAATAACAAGAAACTATGGTCCAGGGATCACGTTGCAGGGTTGGAAAGTGTTAGGCACCAACCCCGCCCAGCAAACACCGGTCTCTACAATTTTTCAAAAAAAGATTACATTGCTAAAAAACCTAAAATAAATAAATAAATAAAATATAAAATAAAAGATATACCTAGATGATTGCAACGATTTATTCCCTCAGTGCTGACGGAGAGACTCCCGTATGAGATTTTTTTATTTATTTTCGTCACTGGATCTGCTTTTGATCTCCAAGTTAAGATATCTAGATCTAAGTATTTTTTATATTTTTTGAAGGATTTCTGAATATTTTTGAAAGTTTTCTAAGTGTTTTTTTGAGTAAAATCTGAGGTTTGGATGATAGGTAGGGAGTTAGGACTTCAAAATTAAGGTTTGGAGAAGGTTAGGGAGACTTTTTGACCTACTTTTTCTAGGATTTATTTTGACGTACGAGATTGGGTTGTTGAGGCTCCTATTTACAGATTATTTTTAAAGAATTAGGATTTGACTAGGTCTCCTTTTAGATAAGATAGGGTTGTTTAATTAAGGTTTTGACCTAAGTCTTATTTGATAGACTAGGTTTCTTTAGATTAAGGTTTTAATTAGGGTTTTGACATAAGTCTTATTTGATTGACTAGATTTCTTTTAAATTAGATTTTTTAATTTTTCATACGATGAAAAAATATATTTTTGATTTTTGGATGAATATTCCAATGCTCTATTTGATTGATTGGTTTCAAAATTTTAATTATAATTGGCATTTCACTTTACATTAATTAATATTTTAATTATTAATTTCATAATTTTAAATTGTTAAAATTAAAAAATTACCGTTTTATCCCCGAAGAGGACTTTAATATTTCAAGTCATTTTTCGATGTTCTCGGATGTTTGGAATAGATTTTTCGTAAGGAATTCGATGGAATTATCGATTTGTATCACTTATAAAATTTTTTGTATGAAATGTTGGTGAACCTTATGAAGGGCATTTTTGTAATTTTATCGAATTTGGTGAAAATTGACGAAATGGTTTATTTGATTTCATTTTGTTGTTTTATGTGTTCGAATGGATTTTTCTAAGCGTGATGTGGGATCTAAGGATCTTTTGATGTAAACCATTTAGTCATTTTTTAGTGATTTTTATCGTAAAGCTTCTTTTTATCTGAAAATGATGATTTCTATGTTTTTTGGGTCATATTTTCCTAGGGTAGCGTGGTTTCTACAATTTTGTTAGTTTGAGATACCTCATCCGAATATTTGAAACATATCTAATAATAAAATAGAGCATTGGAATATTCATCCATCATTGGGAATCGTCGCGATCGGGTTGACGAGTTGATTAATCAGGTGAGTGCAAAAATGAGGTGTCTACAGATGCCCTTCTTTGGTAGAGAGTTAAAGCAAACTAGATAGCAAATCTATTTCGGTAGATAGTGCGATATCCGAATGCCAAAGCTAATGACAGTTTATTTTGCAGTTTGATTTAACAATTCGTTGAGGTGTTTGGATCCTTGAGGGTAAAACTTTCCCCAAACTAAAAAATTGTCAGGTCCTCGAGTACAAGCTCTCACTAACGATGTCAGATCCTTAAATTTTAAAAAATTCTCCTTGACTAATGGAACAAATGTGCAAGTGTGTGCACTAGTCTAATGATGATTTTGAAAAAGTACGACTCTACTTTGCGCATTCAAAAAAAACTAAGTAGGATGACTGAGCAAAACATGAAATCTAGGCAAAACCTGAGAAAATTTTGAGTTTAAACAAAGAAAAACTCAAGAAAAAATTGAATAAGATTTGAGAAAAATCTAAGCAAAAATTGAATATCCTACTCTACCTGCCCTAAGTGAAAGAGTAATGAACTTATTTTCCTGGGAGTCCTAATCTACCTGCTTGAGGTGAAAAAGTAATGAACTAATTTTCTAGGAGTCCTACTTTACTTGTTCGGGGTGAAAGAGTAATGAACTAATTTTCTTGGAATCCTACTCTACCTGCCCAGGGTGAAAAAGTAATGAACTAATTTTCTGGGAATCCTACTCTACGTGCTTAGAGTGAAAGAGTAATGAACTAATTTTCTTGGAGTCCTACTTTACTTGTCCTGGGTGAAAGAGGAATGAATTAATTTTTTTCAGAGTCCTACTCTACCTGCTCGGAATGAAAGAGTAATGGACTAACTTTTAGGGGAGTCCTACTCTACCTGCTCAGGGTGTAAGAATAATGAACTAATTTTTTTGAGAGTCCTACTCTACCTGCTTGGGGTGAAAGAGTAATGAACTAATTTTTTGGGGAGTCCTACTCTACCTGTTCGGGGTGAAAGAGTAATGAATTAATTTTCTGGGAGTCCTACTCTACCTACCCTAGGTGAAAGAGTAATAAACTAATGTTTTTGAGAATCCTACTCTACCCACTTAGGGTGAAAGAGTAATGGACTAATTTTTTTTGGGGAGTCCTACTCTACCTATTCGGGGTGAAAGAGTAATAATGAACTAATTTTTTGGGGAGTCCTACTCTACCTACTCGGGGTAAAAGAGTAATGAACTAATTTTCTGGGAGTCCTACGCTACTTGCTCGAGGTGAAAGAGTAATGAACTAATTTTTTTGGGAAACAAATGAGGGATTAACGCCAAATTTAATTTTTTTCCTTTAAAAAAATAAAGAGTTGGATTTTATGAAGGTCAGGTCAACATTTTAACTTTCTTTGAACCTCAGAAGTTTTCAAAATTACTATCAAGAGGGTAACCTTTAATTCAAAGTAAACCTTATCCTTTAGGATTGAAATTGAATAGGTTTCAAAACAAAATGCCCCTAATTTAACAGGGAACATAGCATTGGGGATAATTGAACATAGTTTAAAAAATAAATGCCACTAATATAAAGGGGGAAACATTACTCTTTAGAAAAAAGAAATGCCCTTGTCATAAAAGTTGAAACCCTTGATTACTGCAAGTGTAATAAATGTTTAACTTTTAATTTTGACTTTTTCTATTGAAGATTTTGAGTCAAGCTCAAAGAAATTGGAATAAAATATTTCTTTCTGTAATTCATCATAGAATCTATTTTTTCTCCCCGTCGGTTCGCTTAGGGACATGAAAATCTTCAGATCAATCATAGACGAGATACTTGTATCCACTGAGTCTATATTTGGTTCAAATTGGGTATTGAAACTTAATCATTCGGACTTCTGATATTTCGGCTCGGACCACCTTTTTACTTTTCAGCTCGACGAATATTTTCTTTTATTTTTTTGGTTGCTCTAACTTTTACCTGGATTGCCTTCTCAAGTTCCAATCTAGCGAGCATGCTCTAGCTTTTGTCTAGATCATTTTTTTAGATTTTCGATCTAGGGAGCTTACAATTTTTTCTCTTTTCTTTACTCTGATTGTTGTCAAGGTCATTTTTTCAGATTTTCAACCTTGCTAGCTTGCCTTAATTTTTGCCTAAGTTGCCATTCGGATTTTCAACCTAGCAGGCTTTTCTATTTGCTCTAATTGTTGTCAAAGCCGTCTTTTCGAATTTTCAACGGTGCGAGCTTGCCTTAATTTTTACCTAAGTTGCCATTTCGGGTTTTCAACCTAACAGGCCTCAATTTTCTTTTTCTGCCATTTTGAACATCTAGAGTTATTATCTGATCATGATTCGCTACTTTCCTTGACTTTTCGTACGGTACTTAGGAGGACTTTCATGGGTAAGCTTAGGACTGGGCAAAGAAAGGAATTTTGAGGCTCAAAAATCCAAATGCCCCTTGTGTGGCATTATTTTCTTTTTATTCAAATTTTCTTCCCTATTCTGACAATATTTCTTTTTCCTTTAAATTTTTTCTTTTTGGATTTTTTCTTTGTGAGGGAATCTATATTTTTTTTATTTTGATGTGGTCGGGCTTGAAGTAACTTCTCAGGTTGCCTACATACCCCAGAATTTTGAGATCAGACCAAAGCGTAGTTCGAATTCTTCCCTCCCCTAGGTTAAGTGATCGAGTTGAGAAAGAAAAAGGCATTTTTTTTAAAAGGATGCAAAGGGCTGAGAAAGGAGATATTGAACTGGGTAGCAGAAAAATTGATTCGACCAAAGATGACCTCCTTAAATGTAGTACCGCTTGATCTGGTTTAGGTAGGTTGACTTTAGTAGTTAAATTCTATCATGATCTTCAAATCTAACGATTTTTTCAGGCAGTATTTTCTTAATGAATAAATCTCTCCAATTGGGTTCAGACTTCCTCCTATGATCGAGGATGAGTGCTCAATTTTCTTTGAAGTCTGATGGTTAAATCCTTGACTTGTAAGTAGCGAACTTTGATTTTCTTGTCAAACGTGCGAGTAACTCTTCTTTGATAAGTTTACAATTGGTACAGAACTTCTAGGTTGTTTTTCTTCAATCCGGTTTAGTTGTTCGTACTGATGACAGACCTAGTATGTTTCTAACAATTGACTTTCCATCAACACCTTGAGATATGGGATTTCCATTTCAACTAGTAAGATTGCTTCCATATCATATACTAAAGAATAGGGAGTGACTCCAAGGGAAGCCTGTATTGAAGTACGATATGTCCCCAGTGTGAATGTGTAGACACCCCATTTTTGCATCCGCCTGATTAATCAAGTCGTCAACCCGATCGCAAAGGTTCCCAATGATGGATGTCTATTCCAATGCTTTATTTTGTTACCAGATATGTTTCAGAAATCCAGATGAGGTATCTCGAACTGATAAAACTTAGAAACCACGCTACGTTAGGAAAATACGATCCCAGAAACATAGAAATCATCATCTTGCAAACCAAAAAGAAGCTTCACGATAAAAATCACTAAAAATGATTAAATACCCCTAATCTCAAAACAATCCTAGAGCCTACGTTACGCTTAGGAAAATTCTCTCGAACACATAAAATAACAAATCGGAACCAAATAAATCATTTCACCAATTTTAACAGAATTTGACAAAATTACGAAAATGCCCCTCATAAAGTTCACAATAATTTCACATAAAAATTTTCATAAATGACACAAACCAACATTCTCATTGAATTTCTTACGAAAAACCGATTCTAAAACATCCTAGAACATTAAAAATCGACTTGAAACGTGAAAAGTCCTCTCCGAGGGCAAAACGGTAATTTCATAATTTTTATAATTAAAAAATTCGAAATTAATAAATAAAACATTAAATAATTAAAGTGAAACATTAATGAAATTAATTTAAAAAGTTGAACCTAAAAAATCGATTAATTGGACTCTTAGGCAAAATTATTGAGGGTTTGTGGGATATTTCTTTATGGACCCCTTCATTTGGGGGTCCAAAGAATTAAAGATATAATAGAAAGGGGTTCTCCAAAAATTAAAATCAATCAAGCAAGACTAAAGTCAAGATATTAAAGTCAATCAAATAAGACCAAAGTCAAAATTAAAGTCAATTAAGTAAGACTAGAGTCAAGTATTAAAGTCAATCTCATAAGACTAAAGTCAAAACCTTAAATCAAAACCCTAATCTAAACTAATCGAGTCAATCTCATAAGACTAAGGTCAAAACCCCAAATCAAAACCCTAATCTAATCAAGTCAATCTCATAAGACCAAGGTCAAAACCCTAAATCAAAACCCTAATCTAAATCAATCTCATAAGACTAAAGTCAAAACCCTAAATTAAAACCCTAAAGACTAAGTCAAAACCCTAATTGAAACCCTAAAAGAAACTCTAATCAAACCCTAATGCTTCTAAAAACTTTATAAATAGGAGCCTCCACACCCTATTTTCGTATAAAAGAAAAAACCCTAGAAAAAGTAGGTGAAGAAGCCTCCACAGCCCCTCTAAAACCCTAATTTTAGAGCCCCAACTCCTTCCCTAACACCCCTACTCCGATTTTAGCCTAGAAAACATCCAAAAACCTCTCGAAAACATCTCAAAAATGCACAACAAATTCGAAGCACCCAGATCCAAGAAGAAGATACTTCACCTCGGAGATCAGAAATCAGATCCGGAGATAGAACGAAGTAAGGAACACGGTACAAGGAGCCGTTTTCACCATATCTGTGGGAATAACACTTTTGCATATCAAAGGTAAGCTTTTCTATTTTTTATATCTAGGTTTTTTATTAGCGATGTAGATTTATTTGGGATAAGTAGAGACCGGTATTGGCCGGGCGGGGTTGGTGCCTAACACCTTCCAACCCCGTAATATGATCCTCGAATTCATATTTTTGTGGTAGATTAGTTCTTCTTATCCATGTTAGAGTCAGTTTGGTCACAATAACTAGGTGGCGACTCCCAAACCTCAAGGGTCAAAAGCGGATCCGCGCACCCCACGGATCGAGGGCGCTTTCAGTGGCGACTCCACTGGGGACTATTGAGGATCAAACTTGAAAAACCCCAAGTATGGGAGCATTGCCATGATGACCTAGTTTTTTTTTATATTATTTAGTTGGATTTATTTTATTTATTTTTTCTGTTTATTTATTTTTTGTCTTGATTGTAGATGATTTTGGGTATTGCATTTTTTTCCAATTAAGAATCACTTTTTGATGACCCCTAAATAATGAAATATTCAAATTGACCTAAGAAAATGATGGAATGATGAAGGTTGGACAGAAATATTAAAACGTTTTTAGAGAATATTCTAGTGAGAATTAAATTTGGAAGCCTCTTAATAAAACATAGATCTCATCGAGTAGATTAATTTAGAATCTGAGTTCACTCATTTTCGTTATCGGAAGCCTTAGATATCATCGATACAAGTTCAATCTGCAAATCTGAAATTATTTCTGAATGAAAGTTGGGACAGCAATGTTAAAACTTTTTTAGAGAATATTTTAGTGAGAATCAAGTCGAGCCTCTAATAAAACATAGATCTCGTCAAATAGATTAATTTAGAATCTGAGTTCACTCAATTTCGTTATCGGAAGCCTTAGATATCATCGATGCAAGTTCAATCTGTAAATCTGGAATTATTTCTGAATGAAAGTTGGGACAGCAATGTTAAAACTTTTTTATAAAACATTCTAGTGAGAATTAAGTCTGGGAACCTTTAATAAAACATAGATCTCATCGAATAGATTAATTTAGAACTTGAGTTCACTCAATTTCATTATCGGAAGCCTTAGATATCATCGATGCAAGTTCAATCTGTAAATCTGGAATTATTTCTGAATGAAAGTTGGGACAGCAACGTTAAAACGTTTTTATAGAACATTCTGGTGAGAACTAAATCTGGACACCTATTAATAAAATGTAGATCTCATCGAGTAGATTAATTTAGAACTTGAGTTCACTCGATTTCGTTATCGGGAGCCTTAGATATCATCGATGCAAGTTCAGATTATATTTTCCTAATTCACAGAAAATCTGAATTTATCTAATGTTGGCACAATTAATGTTCTTGAGAGTGAGCTCATCTCAACCATTGTCATTCTATCATCAATGTAACTCCTATTGGAATCTCGATTTATTTTGGATTACCCAAAAGTGATCATTGATTAGACCTTAAAAATTATAAAAATTATGCCTATTGCAATGTTTGTTTGATCATTATCATATGCCATATTTATTGATTAATTTACCATGATCTTGCTTGAAATACATTATTGATGTTGATCGTAATGTTAATGTGCTTATGTGATGGGAATAATGTAATCTTAATTGAATATTCATATGATTTGAATGATTTTGGTTTTGATTAAATGTATGATTGGTTTGATTGGATCCATGGGCCCATTTGTTTGAAAAAGGTCCCGGGCACACCCCACCCTGTTTTGCACACACCACATTCACGTTTACTGTTTTACTCACTTACACGTCCCATTTAGCCAACGTGGCACTAGTGCATGGCCCGGTCTCTTCGGAGATGCGACGTCATTCATGAAACCCACAACTCCAGTCACGTACCTTAGGGTATATCAAACTGGGGGCATCAATACCATCTGATCAGGTGATTCTGAGAAGTATGTTGATGCACCCAGGCTGGAGCGACCTAAGCCTTTGACTATTGTAAGCCACACAGTCACATGTCCCGATTGCCAACGTAGTACTAGTACGTGGTCGGTCCCCTCGTGGGATGCCAAACCATTTATGAAAGCTACAACTCTTGACTCGTACCCGTAGGTATAAAAGATAGTCTAAGTATATCAATTGCACTTCTTGGTCAAAATCGGTGCCTAAGCAAGATCTTGCCCCGCTGTACCCTACTGTACGAGGGGGATAGACTACGTCTATTCTAGACGAGAGGTATTTAAGTGGGCCCTTGCTCAGCATTGTGCGCCACCTCTCAACTGGAGATCAAACTGGCTGTTTTTGGCTTCAGAGAAGTGAATTGAGGTTTTAGATTATCACCTATACGGTATATCAAACCAAGTCACCACGTATCGAAAGGTATATAGGTGTGTTTGGGCAAGGGTGGCCAGATAAAAATGCATTGCACATAGTAAGCTTAGAGCCTAGAAACCTTCCCAGTAGGTCACGACTCGAACTTATCGTGGGTGTTCCCGGGTTGTTTATTGAATAAATGCATGTGCTTGATGAATGTATATGAGTGATGTGCATGATGAGATCAAGGTGTATGATTGTCCTCAAGGATCAAAAATTTATTTTTGAAAATTAAAATGGGTGCACCAACCCAATAAAGAACCCATTCTTTTACAATAATGACCCAGTCCATCCCGATCCAACAATCATTATGGGCCGAGCCATTTGAATCAAAATGAAATTCAAATTTTTTTTCTGATTCAGATTTTAAACCCATTTTAAAAGAAGGAAAATATTTTCCAGAAGAAAAATATTTTTCAAAAGTAAAATATTTTTCGGAAGAATAAGATTTTCCAAAAGGAAATGCTTTTCCAAAAAGTTTTCTAAAAGAAAATACTTTCTAAAAAAAAGAGAAGGAAGAAAAATATTTTTCAAAAAAAAATGATTTACAAAAGATCTATTTTTGCATGAAAAATTATTGAAATATGTTTGTGGAAGTTGTTATTCAATGAAAACATTATTTGTCAATATTTTTCAAGAGTGCAATAAAATTATTTTTCTAAATAATCATTACGTTAATGAATTGTTTAATGGATTAGTGCACAAAATTTAATAAAATCTCAAGGTTCATTTAAAATATTATCAAGGGGGTGACACTGAAATTGGTTAAATTCACCTTCAAAGAGGTTAAGGGTTATCATTGTATCTAAGCTCAATCGTCCATCATCTAGATCCGGTCAGTTAAAGTAAACGTCAATATCAAGTCAATAATCAGAAATGACCTCAGAATTTCTCAACATCGCCTAGTTGTTCCCTAAAGATCATAGTGCTTCAATCCTACCGGTTGTAAGTAATATCTCAGTCCTCAGTCCTAATCAAACTCATGTGGGTACTTGCCTTGAATTTTCATAAGTCATTTGGATTAGTTCGAGTCCTTTTTTCTAACAAGGTCATGTCTTCCTTAGATTGAGTCTACCTTTTTTTATTGAGTCAAGTTAGTTTGTTCAGTCTATAGAGGTGTCTGTCTCCCCTTCTGAATTTGATTGGATAAAGAAAATTTTTGAATACCCCGAGCGCATTAACGAATTAACTAATAATCTAGCTTCAAGGATATGTTTTTCTCCTGAGCAAGAAGATAAGAGTCGGACTCAAGAAAGCAAAGGTCATTGACCTCGAAACAAAAAATAATTCCTAAAGAGATTCAAATAGAAATCATCTTATCCCTAGAGGAACACGAGGGGATAATGAATTTACTCAGAAATTTCAAAAGACTTGTTCGTGTGATCATATGAGGGTATGTTAGGTACAAGCTTGGGTGTTGTTCAACATAAAATAGATATTCGTCTATATCAATGGAATCAAAGAAGATATCAGTGCTATCCTCACTACATCTTGAGTTTCAAATCACATATTATCAATCGATATGGGATACCTTTTGAACTGATCTCTGATAATGGGTCGTACTTCAAAGCATAAATCATTACTCTGTGTTCAAAGTTGAAGATCCGGAATCACAAATCATCCTCCTACCATCCTCAGATCAATGGAACGGTTGAAGCAGTTAGTAAGAGTATCAAGACTATCATCAGGAAAATGAGTCAATAACATCGAGATTGGTCAAAAACATTATCATTCACGCTGTGGACATATCGAACTCTAATTCGATCCTCTACTAGAACTACTCCCTACTCCTTAGTGTATGGCATGGAAGCAGTCTTGCCAGTTGAAATGGAAATTCCGTCTCTCAGGGTCTTGTTGGAAAATCATTTGTTAGAAACAGATTGGGTTCGTCAGTAGTATGAAGAATTAAACTTGATAGAAGAAAACGAGTTAAAGCCCTGTACCATGTGCAAGCTTATCTAAGAAGAGTCACCTGTGCATTTGACAAGAAGGTCAAAGCTCATCATTTACAAGTCAAAGATTTAACTATCAGACTTCAAAGAAAATTGAACACTCCTCATCAACTATAAGAGAAAGTCTAAATTGAAAAAATTCATCCATTAAGGAAATACTGTCTGGAAAAGCCGTCAGACTTCAAGATCATGATGGAAGTGAACTACCAGAGTCAACCAACCTTGACCGGATCAAATGGTACTACATTTAAGGAGGCCATCTTTGGCCGAATCAATTTTCCTGCTACCCAGTTCATTATCTCCTTTTTCAGCCCTTTGCAGCCCTTTCAAAAAAAAAATTGTGCCTTTTATTTCTTAGCCTGATCACCTAACCTAGGGGAGGGAAGATTCGAACCACGTTTTGGTCTGATCCCAAAATTCTGGGGTACGTAGGCAACCTGAGAAGTTACTTTAGGCCCGACCACATCAATAAAGAAAATCTATTTCCCCACACAATAAGAAATGAAAAAAAAATTTCAAAAGAAAAAGAAATTCAAAAAGGGGAAGAAAATTTAAAGAAAAAGAAATAATTTAAAAGGAAATACCACACAAGGGGCATTTGGGTTTTTAAGCCTCAAAATCCTTTTCTTTTTATATACCCAGTCCTAAGCCTACCTATGAAAGTCCTCCTAAGTACCGTGTGAAAAGGTCAAGGAGGGTAGTAGAACATGATCAGACAGTAATTCTAGAAGGTCAGAGGAAAAGAAAAAGATAAAAAATAAAAAAATGATGAAGCCTGCTAAGTTGAAAACCCGAAAAGGGCGACTTAGGCAAAAATTAAGGCAAGCTCGCAAAGTTGAAAATCTGAAAGGACAACTTTGGCAACAATCAGAGCCAAGAAAAAAAAAAAAAAAAGCTCGCTAGATTGAAAACCTGAAAAGGCGATCTAGGCAAAAGTTAGAGCAAGTTCGATAGATTAAAAACCTGGAAAGGCGATCTAGGCAAAAGTTAGAGTAATAAAAAAAAAACAGAAGAAAATCCCAAGTTGAGAGCAGTTCGAGCTAAAACATCAGAAATCCGAATAATCAAGTTTAATACTCAGCTTAAACCAGGCATAGATTCAGAAGCCACAAGTATCTTGTCTACGATCGATCTGAAAATTCTTACTTCCCCAAGTGAACCAATGGAGAGAATGGTGAATTCTATGATAAGTCTCAAAAGGAAATATTTTGTTCTCTTGAGCCTAACTCAAAATCTTTAATAAAATTAATCAAAATTAAAAGTTGGATCTTTATTGCGCTTGTGGTAATCAAATATTTCAAACCTTCATACAAGGGGCATTTTTTCTTTTTCCTCTAGATATGTAATTTCCCCCCTTATACTAGGGGCATTTTTTAATGATGTGTTCAATTATTTTCAATGCCATGTTTATTGTCAAACTAGGGACATTTTGTTTTTGAGCAATGTTAATCCTAAAAAAATAATGAGAACTCCAAACTTAAGGTTACCCTCTTGATAACAGTTCTTCAAAAAACTCTTGAGGTTCAAAAGAAATAAAAACTCAGGTTTTAAATTCATAAAACTTTTGGATAAATCCTTGAGGTTCAAACAAAAGCACTTCGGATCTCATATTTGACTGCGTCCAGAGATCAACTAATATGGTATTTCCAGATCCAATCATTCCTGGATTCGATCATTTCTCTTCCAGATTCAGTATCTTCCAAATTTATTCAATTCACTCTAATCATTCTTTTCCAAATTCATTCTTTCTTTCTCAAAAGTCCTTCATTCCTTTGTCAATTTTGCTCAGTTGCCGCCAAGGGTTAACTTGGATTTTGCTCAGTTGCCGCCAAGGGTTATCTTGGATTTTGCTCAGCTTCCGCCAAGGGTTAACTTGGATTTTGCTCAGTTGCTGCCAAGGGTTATCTTGGATTTTGCACAGTTTTCGCAAAGGGTTATCTTGGATTTTGCTCAGTTGCCGCCAAGGGTTATCTTGGATTTTGCTCAGTTGCCGCCAAGGGTTATCTTGGATTTTGCTCAGTTTCCGCCAAGGGTTATCTTGGATTTTGGTCAGTCTCCGTCAAGGGTTTTCTTGGAATTATGCTCAGATGCCGCAGAGGGTTTTCTCGGAACTATGCTCAGATGCCGCCAAGGGTTTTCTTGGAATTATGCTCAGATACCGCCGATGGTTTTCTCGGAACTATGCTCAGATGCCGCCAAGGGTTTTCTTGGAATTATGCTCAGATACCGCCAAGGGTTTTCTTGGAATTATGCTCAAATGTCGCCGAGGGTTTTCTCGGAACTATGCTCAGATGCCGCCAAGGGTTTTCTTGGAATTATGCTCAGATGCCGCCGAGGGTTTTCTCGGAATTATGCTCAGATGCCGCTTGGAATTATGCTCAGATGCCGTCGAGGGTTTTCTCGGAATTATGCTCAGATGGCGCCAAGGGTTTTCTTGGAATTATGCTCAGATGCCGCCGAGGGTTTTCTCGGAACTATGCTCAGATGCCGCCGAGGGTTTTCTCGGAACTACGCTCAGATGCCGCCAAGGGTTTTCTTGGAATTATGCTCAGATACCGCCAAGGGTTTTCTTGGAATTATGCTCAGATGCCGCCAAGGGTTTTCTTGAATTATGCTTAGATGCCGCCGAGGGTTTTCTCGGAATTATGCTCAGATGCCGCCAAGGGTTTTCTTGGAATTATGCTCAGATGCTGCCAAGGGTTTTCTTGGAATTATGCTCAGTTTATATTTATTTCATGCTCATATTTGACTCATTTCCAACTCAAACTCTTTGAAATCTATCTCAGATTTTGAGCCCACACACTTGCACAGTTGTTATATCAGTCAAGGAGAATTATTTTTTTTTTATTTTTATTTTTTTTTAAATTCAAGGATCTGACACTACCAGTGAGAGCTCGCGCTCAAGGACCTGACATTTTTCTAGTTCGAGGAGAGTTTTATGCTCAATGATCTGAATACCCCGACGAATTGTTAAATCAGGCTGCAAAATGAACTGTCACTAGCGTTGGCATTCGGATATCGCACTAATCTACCAAGATAGATTTGCTATCTAGTTTGCTTCAACCCTCTGCCAAAGAGGGGCATCTGTAGACACCCCATTTTTGTATCCGCCTGATTAATCAAGTCGTCAACCCGATCGCAAAGGTTCCCAATGATGGATGTCTATTCCAATGCTTTATTTTGTTACCAGATATGTTTCAGAAATCCGGATGAGGTATCTCGAACTGATAAAACTTAGAAACCACGCTACGCTAGGAAAATACGACCCCAGAAACATAGAAATCATCATCTTGCAAACCGAAAAGAAGCTTCACGATAAAAATCACTAAAAATGATTAAATTACCAAAATACCCCTAACCTCAAAACAACCCTAGAGCCTACGTTACGCTTAGGAAAACTCTCTCGAACACATAAAATAACAAATCGGAACCAAATAAATCATTTCACCAATTTTAACAGAATTTGACAAAATTACGAAAATGCCCCTCATAAAGTTCACAATAATTTCACATAAAAATTTTCATAAATGACACAAACCAACATTCTCATTGAATTCCTACGAAAAACCGATTCTAAAACATCCTAGAACATTAAAAACCGACTTGAAACGTGAAAAGTCCTCTCCGAGGGCAAAACGGTAATTTCATAATTTTTATAATTAAAAAATTCGAAATTAATAAATAAAACATTAAATAATTAAAGTGAAACATTAATGAAATTAATTTAAAAAGTTGAACCTAAAAAATCGATTAATTGGACTCTCAGGCAAAATTGTTGAGGGTTCGTGGGATATTTCTTTAAGGACCCCTTCATTTGGGGGTCCAAAGAATTAAAGATATAATAGAAAGGGGTTCTCCAAAAATTTAAAATCAATCAAGCAAGACTAAAGTCAAGATATTAAAGTCAATCAAATAAGACCAAAGTCAAAATTAAAGTCAATTAAGTAAGACTAGAGTCAAGTATTAAAGTCAATCTCATAAGACTAAAGTCAAAACCTTAAATCAAAACCCTAATCTAAACTAATCGAGTCAATCTCATAAGACTAAGGTCAAAACCCCAAATCAAAACCCTAATCTAATCAAGTCAATCTCATAAGACCAAGGTCAAAACCCTAAATCAAAACCCTAATCTAAATCAATCTCATAAGACTAAAGTCAAAACCCTAAATTAAAACCCTAAAGACTAAGTCAAAACCCTAATTGAAACCCTAAAAGAAACTCTAATCAAACCCCAATGCTTCTAAAAACTTTATAAATAGGAGCCTCCACACCCTATTTTCGTATAAAAGAAAAAACCCTAGAAAAAGTAGGTGAAAAAGCCTCCACAGCCCCTCAAAACCCTAATTTTGGAGCCCCAACTCCTTCCCTAACACCCCTACTCCGATTTTAGCCTAAAAAACATCCAAAAATCTCTCGAAAACATTCCAAAAATCCACAACAAATTCGAAGCACCTAGATCCAAGAAGGAGATACTTCACCTCGGAGATCAGAAATCAGATCCGGAGATAGAACGAAGTAAGGAACACGGTACAAGGAGCCGTTTTCACTAGATCTGAAGGAATAGCACTTTTGCAGATCAAAGGTAAGCTTTTCTATTTTTTATATCTAGGTTTGTCATTAGCGATGTAGATTTATTTGGGATAAGTAGAGACCGGTATTGGCCGGGCGGGGTTGGTGTCTAACACCTTCCAACCCCGTAACATGATCCCCGAATTCAGATTTTTGTGGTAGATTAGTTCTTCTTATCCATGTTAGAGTCAGTTTGGTTCCTAGACCACAATAACTAGGTGGCGGCTCCCAAACCTCAAGGGTCAAAAGTGGATCCGCGCACCCCGCGGATCGAGGGCGCTTTCAGAATGGTAACTTCTCTAACCAATCCTAACATATTTTCTCGATGATTTTTTTGAAATTCTTATTGACTTTCTCAATTGTTCCATTGGTATGAGATAGTAATCTATTTTGGGAGCTCTGCCTCAACTATTCTATTGGTCTGAGAATAGTAATCTATTTCATAACCTCTTCTTTGATTATGTGAGTCCTTTCTGGTTTGTACATGTGGTGTTCCATAGGACGAGTATATATTTCGCGTTAAACAACACCCAAAGTTAACCAACATATCCTCACAGGACCATGCAAGCGAGTCTTTTAAATTTTCTGAGTAAATTCATTATCCCCTCGTATTTCTCTAGGGATAGGATGGTTTCTATTTGAATATCTTTAGGAATTATTTATGTTCCGAGGTCAATGACTTTTGTTTTCTCGATTAAAGGTTGAGTCCGACCATTATCTTCTTGTTCAGGAAAAAAATCTATCATATTATTAGTTAATTCGTTAATGTGCCCGAGGTATTCAAAAATTTTCTTTATCCAATCAAATTCAGAGGGGCGACAGACACCTCTATAGACTCGACAAACTAACTCGACTCAATAGGAAAATAATAAACTCGATCTAAAGAAAACATGACATTGACGGATTGAGAAAAAATTAGACTCAGGCTAACCCACATGACTCATGAAAACTCAAGACAAGTACCCACAATGGGCTTGATTACGAAATGAGGACTTGGAACATAGCTTACAAATGACAAGATTGAGGTACTGTATAATTTTGAGATATTTTGGGGTCATTTCTAACGATTCACTTGGTGTTGACATTCATTCTAACTAACCGGACTTACAACCTTGGCTAGGCGATAGACTATTAAGCTTATGTGCAATGATAACCTTGAACCCTATCGAAGGTGAATTTAATCAATTTCAGTGTTACCCCCTAGATAACATTTTAAATGAACCTTGAGATTTTATTGAATTCTGTGCACCAATCCATTAAACAATCCATTCATGCAATGATTATTCATAAGGAAAAAAATTCTATTGCACTCTTGAAAATTATTGACAAATAATGTTTTCATTGAATAAAAACATTCACAAATCTAATTATTTTTTGCAATCATTTTCCTTTTAGAAAAATATATTTTAATAATTTTTCAAGGTCCATGCAAAAAATAGATTTTTTGTTAAAAAAAAATTTCTTCGTTTAATTTTCTTTTGGAAAACATTTTCTTTATTTCAAAATGGAAAAGAGTTTGAATACTATTTTGATTTAAATGTTTCGACCTATCGTAATTGTTGGATCGAGATAGACTGGGCCATTATGAATCATTGCCACATTTAAAATGGATTCTTTATTGGGTTGGTACACCCATTGATATAATAGCTTGAATCAGATTAAACAAAAAGTTTGGTTATCTTGAGGACAAAACTGTAACTTCCTGATCTCAACATTTGTAAAGTCAATTTAAAAAAAAAAAAAAAACAACCCAGGAACACCCATGATAAGTTCGAGTCGTGACCTATAAGGAGGTTTCTATACTCTAGGTTCACTACGTGTAATGCAATTTATCTAGTCACATTTTCCCAAGTGCACCTATATACCTCTCGAGCGTGCTCAATCAAACGGTACGTGGTGACTTGGTTTGATATACCTTATAGGTGATAATCCAAGCCTCCAACCCAAATCTCTAAAGTCAAAAGCAGCCAGTTTACTCCCCAATTGAGAAGTGGTGCACGATGCTGAGCAAGGGTACTCTTAAGTCACCTCTCATCTAGAATAGACGTAGTCTATCTCCCTTGTACCATAATACATCGGGACAGGATCTCGCTTAGGCACTAATTTTAATCAAAAAATGCAATTGGTGAACTTAGATTAACTTTGATATACCGTATAAGTATGAGTCTAGGGTTGGCGATAGGGACATGTGACTTTACGACTTACAATAGGACAAAAGGCTCAGGTCGCTCCAGCATAGATGCATCGATATACCTTTCAGTGTCACCTGATCAAACGGTACTAATGCCCCAGTTTTATATACCATAAAGGTACTTGACTGGAGTTGTGGTTTTCATGAATGACGTTGTATTTCCAAAGAAATCGGGTCACGCACTAGTGCCACGTTGGCTATAAGGGACATGCAAGCTTGCAATGCAACAAAATAAACGTACTAGTGGTATGTGTAAAATAGGGTGGGGCGTGCCCTAGGCCTTTTTCAAACCATTGGGATCATGGGCCTGATCATTTCATTACAACATTGATACCACATGAATATTAACCACAACTAATATCAATCCAATCACATCATTAAGATCAAAATAAGCATATCAAACATATACCTTAATCAAGATCATGGCAATGTTAGATAAGCAATCAATACAAGGACTAATAATCGGATTCAATCATTGAAACAAGCATACAATTCTTGGTCCAAAACAAGAAATATATATTTTATTTTTTTCATTTTTTGATCCAATCAATGGTCGCTTTTGGGCGACCCAAAACCAATTGAGATTTCCACAAATATTGAATTGAGGATAAAATGATAGTTGTAGAGATAGGAAGCAATGACCACATTTTTTTTTTTGAAAGACATGCATGGCAAATCTTTGGAGAATATAGGCTAACTTAAATAACTCATAAGGTTTCAAATTTTACTAAGGGTCATTAAGCCAACGTGGTCATCTCATCAAAAATCTAATACCATAGTTTTTTAGATTTAATGGAAAAGACTTGGCCCAAAAAGAGAAAAAAAATTAATTTTAAAAATGAGAAATTTAGGTCCAAGGTTTTGAAAATGAGTGATTATGAAATCTCAAATCAAAGTTTAAGATGAAACTTAATTTTTTTTAAAAATTGAAAAAAAAATTTAAAAGTTCATGGAATTTTATTCGCCACAAACACGTGGCATTGGATAACCTTTTTGGATGCCACGTGACGAGGTCGATAACCCTTAGTAAAGAAGAGACTTACTAAACTAGTAAGACTATCCCATTTATTTTTATTTTTTTTGGTTTTTTTTTTTTTTTTAATTTATAAAACAAAAACTTTTGTGTTGCTCCATCTCCATTTTTTTTATCATGTTGTTGCCAATGCCACAACACCTCACCCTTTATATATATATATATATGTTGCTACCAGCCACACATAACTCAAAAACTTTTTTTTTTCATATTTGTTGCTACCACGACATATCTAACACGAGAGAAAGACTTATTTTTCTGAATTATAGTTAAAATCATGATAAATATAGCCAATGAAACTACAACAATAAGATATTAATAAAACACACGAGCCTCGTTAACCTGTTGAAAGACCTCCATTTTTCGAATTGAGTACACCGATATGATGGATATCGTGGCGAGTAACCCTCCAATTAGAAGTATAAGAGATACAAAATCACTCCCATAAACAGCATGATAAATTTGAGTCATCACCGCTCCACTAAGCCTAGTGAAGCCCTTTAACAGCCCAATTATTATGCCTCAACCTTTAGGGAAATTATTGATACAAGTAACTAAAACACCTGTATTGGCAAAATTTTGTGAATTTGCAGTAATGCAGATGTACAAACACATCTCCCAAACTTTGGGTTTGGGGATTCTATTAGTTACTGAAAGCCAAATCATCAAATAACCCACAAAATTTGTTGCTGCTCCAACTAAGAGGACAAACCAAGTTGTGGTTACTTCAGCAATTAAACCAGAGAAGATTTTAATATCGCTTCCAAGATCTTTGAAAAAACCCAGTAAATTAAGAGTGGTTTGATAAGTGGCCTTGGTATACTGAGCTTCAGTTCCTTGGGTTTTCAAATTTTTAGATGGATCGACCAAAATAAAGAAGATAAGTGCATGAAAAACACGACCGAAACAGAAATCTGAATGTTTGGAATTGAAAATCCATGAGTTCCTCTCCCAACAACCCCCTTCGAACTTCTTATACTTAGTGTTTCTGTAACTAATTCGAAGAGAGAAAGAGAGAAAGAGAGAAATGGAGAGAGTAGAGACGTTTCTCTCTTCTTTTTTTTTTGCTATTTTTCGTCATCTTCTTTCTCATTGGAGAAGAAGATAGAAATATGAAAAATATGTTTTCACTATTGGCACCCCACGCGAAAAAAAATATTTTTTTTTTATTTTGATTTTTTTTGGAATCCTCTCCTCATCACGAACAACATTAAAAAAAAAGTAATTTTTTTGTTTATTAGCGCATCACTCACAAATAATTTATTTGAGAAGAAGATGAAAAATAAAAAATCGTTTTCTGCTAATGGTACACCACGCATAAAAATTCTTTTTGTTTTATTTTATTTTTTTGCGATTTTTTCTTGGAATTCTCTCCTCATCACAAACAACATTTTAAAAAAAAGTATTTTTTTTTATTTCTTAGCACATCACTCACAAATAATTTATTTTCACAACTTACCACCCATGCATATTAACGTGCTAAAAACAATTCACCCAAGAATTTTAAAAAAATCCATAACTCTCATCCCAACCGCTATCATTCTATCCTCAATTCATATGTCAATTTGAATATTTCATTGTTTAGGGTCATCCCAAATAATCCTAGATTAAATCATAGAAAATGATACTCCAAAATAACATACTTAAAATCAATCCAAATAAGGCCAAGAGAAGATAATACAACCCAAAAATATAAAATAAACTAGATAATAAATGGGTCAACAATCATTATTTCATATCATTACCCTCTTGAAATCCTGCATTATTTAGGGTCATTCTGAACGACCCTAGATTAAACCATAAAAAAAATGTGCCAAAACAAAATATTCACCATTCAAACAAGTAATCAATAATCGAGCCAAAAAGAATGATAAAAAATAAAAATAAACAAAGAAACAAACAACTAAAAGTAAAATAAAAAACTTGGTCATTCTGGCAATGCTTCCCATACTTGGGACTTTTCAAGTTTGATCCTCAATAATCCCCAGTGGAGTCGCCACTGAAAGCACCATCGATCCGCGGGATGTGCGGATCCGCTTTTGATTTTTAAGGTTTAGGAGTTGCCACCTAGTTATTACAGTCTAGGAACCGAGCATTGACTCTAAATAGATAAAAACAACTAATCTACGAATAAAAAGAAATTATGATCTAGGGATCACGTTACGAGGTTGGAAAGTGTTAAGCACCAACCCCACCCGACAAACGTCGGTCTCTACTATTTTTCAAAAAAGGATTACATTGCTAAAAAATCTAAAATAAAATAAAAAATAAAAGGTATACCTAGATGATCGCAACGATTTGTTCCCTCAGAACTGATGAAGAGATTTCTTGCTTTGTTTCGGTCACTGGATCTGTTTTTTGATCTCCAAGTTGAGGTATCTAGATATGAGTGTTTTCTGTAGTTTTTTGAAAGATTTCTGGATGTTTTCGAAAGATTTCTAAGTGTTTTTTAAGTAAAAACTGAGGTTTGGATGATAGGTAAGGAGTTAAGACTTCAAAATTAAGGTTTGGAGAAGGCTAGAAAGACTTTTTGACCTACGAGATTGGGTTGTGGAGGCTCCTATTTATAGATTTCTTTGAAAGAATTAGGGTTTGACTAGGTATCCTTTTAGATAAGATAAGGTTGTTTAATTAGGATTTCGACCTAAGTCTTATTTGATTGACTAGGTTTCTTTATATTAAGGTTTTAATTAGGGTTTTGACTTAAGTCTTATTTGATTGACTAGGTTTATTTTAAATTAGATTTTTTAATCTTGCATACAATGAAAGAATATATTTTTGATTTTTGGAGAACCCCCATTAATTATATTTTAATTCTTTAGGCCCCTAGATGAAGGGGTCTTTTAATAAATATTAGGAGGCTCCACTTAAATACGTGGGCAACCATCAATAATTTTACCTAAAAACTTGATTGATTGGTTTAAAATTTTTAATTTTAATTAGGATTTCACTTTAAATTAATTAATATTTTAATTATTAATTTTAGAATTTTAAATTGTTAAAATTGGAAAATTATCGTTATCATTTTTCGATATTCTGGGATATTTTAGAATCGATTTTTTGTAAAGAATTCGATGGGATTATCAATTTGTGTCACTTATGAAATTTTTTGTATGAAATGATGGTAAACCTTATGAGGGACATTTTCGTAATTTCATCGAATTTGGTGAAAATTGGTAGAATGGTTTATTTGATTTTATTTTGTTGTTTTATGTGTCGAATGAATTTTCCTAAGCGTGATGTGGGATTGAAGGATGTTTTGATGTTAGGGGTATTTTGGTAATTTGATCATTTTTTAGTGATTTTTATCGTAAAGCTTCTTTTTATCTAAAAATGATAATTTCTATGTTTTTTGGGTCAGATTTTCCTAACGTAGCGTGATTTCTATAGTTTTGTTAGTTTGAGAAATCTCATCCGAATTTCTGAATCATATCTAACAACAAAATAGAGCATTAGAATATTCATCCATCATTGGAAATCGTCGCAATCGGGTTGATGAGTTGATTAATCAGGTGAGTACAAAAATGGGGTGTCTACAGATATAAAGATGACGTCATTATAAAGTCTGAATTATTAGATAAAGCGTTGCGTTACAAATAAAGTACAGTACAGTAAAAATACAATACACTACGATACAAAGGTGTGTTTTTATTTTTCAAATACATTTTCTTCTTCATTTGAAATATTTTTCTTCTCTATGTCTGTGTTTTCAAACCTTTTTTGAAACCTCTTCTCCATCTTAATCTTATTCTTCTTCGTCTAAAATCTTCTCCTACATTTTATAGTTTTCTATTCAAAGTTGCTACATCAGCACATACAAAATTATATTGAAACTACCCTTTAACCACTTTAACACTAAACTTGTTACTGCCTTCCTTTGCAAGTGTAATGATTACACTTTCCTTATTACAAATAATAAATTCTCACCATATTTTTTCTTGTTCTAGGTAGATTACAGACTAAAAAAGTGAAGAAGAACACATTTTTGAGGTTCGAACTGAGATTAAATGAAGAAAAAGAATATGTAAATGCAAACGAAAAAGAAGAAGAAATTTAGACAAAGAAGAAGAAGAAGATACAATATTAATTTCTGGAAAATAGAAAAATGCCTATTTACAGAGATTTATTTCATTTATATCGTAGTGTAAACATTTTGTAAAAAGGCTCATTATCTCGCGTTATTCATTTATACAGAGGGACTTTATTTATTGATGTGTTTTCAAATCATTAAATATCACGTCATATTTGACACTTGTATTCAAATCCCCAAACACGTCAGATTAATTTTGAATTAAAATTTGAATATTTTTCACAATAGTTCCCTTAGATTTGTGTCAACATATGATAATCATCCTTATTGACCATGGTCAAGGGATTAATATGGGTATTATAAATATGGTAAGGACTTCTTTTTGAATTTTCTATTAAATTGCAATTAATGTTTGTCGCCACGTTTGGGAGTTAACCTAAGATTAGAATTAATCTCCATTTTTTCATCTTTTCATCTTCGACTGAACTCATTTAGGGTTTGAATCAACAAGACTATCAATGGACAAAGGAAAGATGAAGAAAGGCAACCAACAGAAGAAGATGAAAGCAATGCGTAAGAGTTTAAGGCATAGATTTGTATTCCATGAAATATTTATTGACTGTTGCTTGGGATTTTGCTTAAGGTTCATGGAGAAGTGTTTCTAAGAATTCACTAGGTTTCTTAAAGAACTCTTATGGAAAGTTATTACGCTTTTGTAAATGTGTTTTACACCTAGATGTTTTTCTTGTAGTTTTGTAAAATGTAAAGTTACACTAGGTTTTACACCTAAGAATTCAATAGGTTTCTTAAGGAACTTTTATATAAAGTTAATACACTTTTGTAAATGTAAAGTTACAACACTTTTATATAAAGTTAGTACGTTTTTTTTACAATTTCTTTAACATTATTTCATACAACGTTTTATAATGTATGGGAACTTTGGTAAAATAATTTCACACTTTGGTCAAATGATATTGCACTTCGTTATAATCAACTTTTATTTTTTCTTGTTGTAGGAAAACAAAAACACTCAAAAGCATGTAGCAAGTGTGGAAGGAAGAAGATTGTAACATTTTACAATCGTCTAAGCAAAGAAAAAAAGTCTTTGCTCGATGAAACTATATTTTCTCATTTTTTTAGAATGCCTGAAAATCTTGTTTTTGTTGGAGACATAATGGATGGTCTACTAAGGGTTCACGTTGCTCTAGAAAAGTTTAAGAATTGAAATGGACATGGCCCTGATACTGGGGCTTAAGTTTGGAGACCCTGAAGAAATATCTTCTAGTTCTTCTGACCTTGATACTAGGTCTTCTTCTTTATGAAATATTGCATTCACATGCATTCCTATGAAAATTGAAGATGCTCTTAAGGGTTATATCTCAGATGAAGTGTTTGTTAAGTTGTCTATGTTATATATTTTGATTGACTTTTTGTTACCAAATACAAGCAATTCGATTGATTGGGAGTATGTTCACCTTGCTGCAAATATGGTGAAATTTAACAACTATCCATGGGGAATGATTGTTTTTTATTATTTGTTGGCTTCTACTGTAAATTCCATAAGACAAACAAATAAAGAATTTTATAACATTTTCGGATGCACTATAGCCTTATACGTTTGTTATCAATTTTGTACCAAAGAAACTCATCATTTTGTGTGATTTTTATTAATTTATTTTATCATATATTTTTTGTAGATTTGGGCATTCAAACACGTTTCTAAGTTAGCTTCGAAACTTAGAAACCTCAACTTCCCACGTATATTAAAATGGCAACTACATAAGTTTCAGAGGGGTTCTGTAGATTATGTGAAATTTTCGAAAGTATTAAGGTATTTGATTTATTAATTATAATAAAAATTAAATCGATTTTAAGTTAAGTTATATTAAATTGATTGATTTTCAAATTTCATACTTGCAAGCAGTAGTAAGTCTTCAAATTTCAAAAATTGAAAGTGTAAGGGGGTTATAACAGATTTATTCAATACATATCATATAGCAGCGTTAAAATATTTTAAGAATAATAATATCTTCTGTTTTTTAGTACTAATCTGTTCTTGTGTGATAGATGTTAGGTCCCGAAAGATGTTGATGAGAAGGAAGAGGAAGATGGTGAAGACAGTAAGGGTAAAAAAATGAATTCTTATAGTGTTTTGGTGAAGAGAATGAATGAGTATGGGAAAAAGATTGATAAAATCTTTAATGAAATAAATTTGTTGAGAGAGGAAAATAAAAATTTTAAAAAGATAATTATCTGAAATGAAGACAGACCAAGCAAAACCTTATAGGTCTCAATCATTAGTCTAATAGGTATATTCTGTCTTAGTATACAATTGCAAAGTATTTTCATTTTTTTAGTATATTTTTATCATAAGTATATATTTTACATCACAATGAGTCATCGTTATGCGATATATAACGCTTGGGCGTAGAATTACCGAGCGTTACCTTGTCTAACTTCTGACGCTATGTCAATATAATATGGAGCTTTGGTACTATGTGTTGGCACTTCGATGGAATATTTTGACACCGTATTATATATTTTTTCTTATTTTTATTACTAGATCTTATGATTCTTATCACTTAGGATGAGGAAGATGAAGATGGGGATGAAGATATGGATAAGGAAGGAAAGTATGATGAAGGGGAGGATATGGATGAGGATCAGGTTGAAGAAGGACCTCGCAACATAAGAAAGATGTTGTTGGGATTGATCATAAAAAGAACCTGTGCAACTGACGACGTCTATGAGACATGTTGTTAGACATGAACCAAGCAAGCTTTCCTATGGAAGTGGATATGTTGGTAAAAAGGGAAAAATGAAAGACCTAGAAGTTGTGGAAACCAAAAAGTAAAATGTCAATGATTTGGAACTGGAAAAGAAAAAGAAGAAAAAAATTTATCAGGAAAGGAAAAGAAAATCAAAAAATAAAAAATAAAAAATAAAAAATAAAAATAGAAGAAGAAAAACAAAATAGATGAAAAGAGGAACAAAAAGGAATAAGAAGATTAAATGAAAGAGGATGAGGAAAATGAGGTGGGAAAGAAGGAGGATGAGGGTAATGAGTGGGGAATGAAAATAATGGTGAGGAGATGATGGGGGAATGAAGAGAATGGTAGAGGAGGATGAGGGTGATGAAGGGGAAGTAAATCAGATTTTACGAGAAAGGATGTTGGAGATGAAGAGAAAAAATACAACAAAGTTTGAGATAAAGAAAAACAAGAAATAAGAAGGAAGTGATGAATAAAGTAGAGAAGAAAATGACTGGCATGGAACATACATTATGTGAAAATTCTATAAAAATTTCTTCTACAGTCTAAAGTCAAGGTCAATGTTGACCACAAAGGAAGTGAATGAGATGTGCAGGTTCATCTAGGAAATTCCTGAACAATATAAAGGCATTATTTCATTCAATATTACGATTTTATACAAATAGTTCATGGTTTGGTAAACAGACATCCATTTTGATATCATATTTCCTTATACTAGTGATATTGATAATAGTGGTTATGCAAGTGTTATTAGCACTTTCAGGAATTTTAAAAGATCTAGAAGCACTAAAGCACCTCAGACCTGCATTTTACATTGATAACGTGGTAAGTAATTTACTAAACTAATTATATACTTCATACTTAAAAGTATTGAATGAATTCATATGATTGCGATGCATCAACGCAGTATGTCTAATACTCAATGAGCGAGACAAACTCCAAGTGAAGAAAAAGCCCTCCTTTTGGTTGCCATGCACTTTCATGGTACAATAATTAACATGTTTTTTTTCTTGTTTATACCATAATTTTGATAATGTTATCGACGTGACATTCTTTCTAATTGTAGTTTTGTATCTTTTCAAGATTTTATTTTGTTGCATAAGCAATATTATAAAGCATGGTGCAAGTCTCAAAGCTCTAAATACAAAAGAAGTTAGGGTGATGTAAAGGATAGTATTATTTTCTTCGAAGTAATTAGCCATCAATTTAAGGATGTCCTTTTTATCATAATCATTCTCTGATTGCTTACGATTATGATAAGGTAATCCTAAAAATTTTAGTTCGATACTTTGATGATAACTTTAAATTTATTTATTTATTTATTTAACAGATATTTTGGTAAATAATAATCATGATATATTTGTACATTTACATACCCATTAATAAAGATATGGTCGCACTAGTTTCTTGCAATCC
The DNA here is from genome assembly GCF_017979445.1 of Akebia trifoliata. Lineage (NCBI taxonomy): Eukaryota > Viridiplantae > Streptophyta > Magnoliopsida > Ranunculales > Lardizabalaceae > Akebia > Akebia trifoliata. The sequence goes on along the minus strand of NC_141384.1, from coordinate 21,022,428 downwards.
TAGACGTTGAATGGAAACAAGTTAAGTTGTATGATCCATTGTATCGTCCATGTAATCATCGATATGGAGAGCAAGTAACTGATATATCCATGCATATGCCCAAGTTACTCTTTGCTACTAGATATATTAGTGCAATGGATAAGTATCCATGGAACCTTTCTGAGGACATGTAAACCCCAGTGCAGACTAATGCATTCGACCGCGGGATGTTCATTATCAAGTAAGACAAGTATCTATAGTATGCCCACATCGAACGTCAAATGAATTATACAACTATTAACATGGATAAATTCATAAAGGAATTAGTTATTGGTTTAGTTTTATGTGATAAGGGTGTGGGTCTATTTTAAGAATACAACATTATTTTATGTTTTCTTTGTTGATGGTGGTTTCTTTCAAAAGTAGCCAATGACATGATGATTAACTAATTCTTCTTAAGGCTTTAATTAATTTATATATAGACTTTTCATGCCTCTATAGATAATATTCACCCTTTGATAAGAATATATAATCTATACCATCAAAACTTGATACTTACATTTGATATTACCCATATTCCTGTAGACACTCTATTTTTGCACTCACCTGATTAATCAATCGTCAATCCGATTGCGACGGTTCCCAATTATAGATAAATATTCCAATGTTTTTTATTTGTTACTAGATATGTTTCAGAAATTCAGATGAGGTATCTTAAGCAAACAAAATTTTAGAAACCACGCTACACTAGGAAATATGATCCAAAACATAGAAATCATCATTTTTCAAACAAAAAAAAGTTTTATGATAAAAATCACTAAAAAATGATCAAATTATCAAAACACCCCTAACATAAAAACATCCTTAGAGTCCACATTACTCTTAAAAAAACTCTTTCGAACACATAAAACAACAAATTGAAATTAAATATACCATTCCGCCAATTTTCATCAAATTTGATAAAATTACGAAAATGCCCCTCATAGAGTTTACAATTATTTCATACCAAAAAAATTTATAAATGACACAAACCGAGAATTCCATCGAATTCCTTATGAAAAACCGATTCTAAAACATTCCAAAACATCGAAAAACGACTTTCAATGCAAAAACAATCCTCTTCGAGGGTAAAACGGTAATTTTTCAATTTTAACAATTTAAAATTCTGAAATTAATAATTAAAACATTAATTAATGTAAAGTGAAATCCTAATTAAAATTAAAATTTTAAATCAATCAATCAAGCTCTCTGGCAAAATTGTTGATGGTTGCCCACTTATTTAAGTGGAGCCCCCTAATATTTTTTAAAAGACCCTTCTATCTAGGGGTCTAAAGAATTAAAATATAATTAAAAGGGGTTCTCCAAAAAATCAAAAATATATTCTTTCATTGTACGTAAGAATTAAAACCTTAATCTAAAGAAATCTAGTCAATCAAATAAGACTTAAGTCAAAATCCTAATTCACCTTATCTAAAAGAAACCTAACTAAACACCAACTCTTCTAAAAAATCTATAAATAGGAGCCTCCACAACCCAATTTCATAGGTCAAAATAAATCCTAGAAAAAGTAGGTCAAAACCCTAACCTTCTCCAAACCCTAATTTTGAAACTCTAACTCCCTACCTATCATCCAAACCCCGATTTTTACTCAAAAAACACCCAGAAATCTTTCAAAAACATCTAGAAACCCTTATGTAAACACTCCAATTTGAACGGGCCCTCACTCGAAAAGGCCTAAAAATAGTGTTTTTCCGATAAACTTGGCCAACGAGCCTCAAAGGCACGAATCATCGAAATGTGGCATCTTTGCCAGAATCAAAGCCCCCAAAACCTCCCAACGGGTTATTGAGCCCACCAAAAGGACTAGGCATGCTCCCACCTATCCCGCTCCACTCGAAACACCAATTTTGGTCAAAATTGGCCAACGGGCCGAAAAGGCTCAAAACATTAAAAAGTGGCATTTTGATTAAACCAAGGCCCCTAAGACCACCCAATGGTCTAAGGGACCCACCAAAGGGATTGGACACATCCTACGCTTGCCCAAACCTCATCGCTCCATCCTCGCATCAAAAAATATCCAATGCTTGATAAAATTCTCCAACGGGCCTAAAAGGCCCGATTTGCCAACACGTGGCATTTTTGATCGAATCAACAATTGCAAAAATCTCAAAAAAATTAATAAACTAAAAAATGTGAGACTTGGGACACCTACCCCTCCTCTACTTCCACTGGTCACCTCCGAAATCCACAAACACCTTAAGCCCATAAACCTGTAATTATCCAAAAAGCAATTTCCACCTTACACCCTAACCTAAAATTAATCCCATATCACCTAAATCCTAAAACCTACCCACCCTCAAAATCCAATCCAAAACAAACCCTACCCAATCCAAAACAATCTACAACCCTACTAAAACCCAAGCCCAACACTACAAAGCCCACAAAACATTATCCATACCCAATTCATTGTCCAACCCATTAACCACTACCCACATCAACCAATCAACCCCTCAACATCAAAAGATGACACATGTCATTATCCCCTTCCACCTCCCTCATCTAATCACCTACCCCCATCACCATTCTCTAAACAATCCATCTAACCCACATCACTTCCCTCCAAAATCACCCATACCCTACCCTAACCTAACCCACATCACAACCCATACCCTACACACCCTAACCCATCATCATTCTCTAACATCACCAACTACCTACATCACAACCCATATCTCTACCCATCACCTTCCTTAAAACACTCCAATAGAATCACCTCAACCCATACCCTCCTCATCATCAACTAACTAACCCATACCCTTCTCTCTAATCAAATAACCACCATCAACCAATCTCATCACCTCACCTTCTCATCATGATTGTCACATATCTTCATCCCCTTAATCCTCCCAAAAATCAATCTACCAACCTTTTACATAACCTATACTCCTAAATCTACACACCTCACCTCTTCAACCAACCTAACACTCATTCTCTAAATAACCCTCTTACACCCACATTCCCTCCATCAACCATCATTCATCTCACCCCACCAAACACTCTACCCAAATGGATTTGGGTAAGATCCAAACCATTTGGATTAAAATACAATCCATTTTCCTCATTACACAACTACCATCACTTACACTCCAAATTTCATATCCTTCACTTCTAAAAATCATGTCATTTTCTATTATCCCAAATATTCACCCTATTATACCCCTAAATATCCTCCTAACACCTATAAATATCCCTCTCCTCCTTCCAAAAAGGGTTACCAAGTTTCACTAAGAAAAAATCCATCTTCTCTACTTATCTCCACTACTCTCTTATATTATCTTCTAAAAGGGAAATTTCACTCTCATAATTCATCAAGGACTTAAGAAGCATATAAGAAGAAGAAGGAAGAAAGAAAGAAAGAGGAGTGGCCTTGAAGCTTCAAGGTGGGTTCAAAGTACACCCCCCCCCCTCTCTCTCTCTCTATCCTCTCCTCCTCCCTCTTCTATTATCCCTTGTAGACACACCATTTTTGCACTCACCTGATTAATCAACTCGTCAACCCGATCGCAATGATTCCTAATGATGGATGTGTATTCCATTGCTTTATTTTGTTACGAGATGTGTTTCAGAAATCCGGATGAGGTATCTCGAATTGACAAAACCTTAGAAACCACGCTACACTAGGAAAATACGACCCTAGAAACATAGAAATCATCATCTTGCAGACCAAAAAGAAACTTCACGATAAAAATCACTAAAAAATTACCAAATTACCAAAATACCCCTAACCTCAAAACAACCCTAGAGCCTACGTTACGCTTAGGAAAACTCTCTCGAACACATAAAATAACAAATCGGAATCAAATAAATCATTTCACCAATTTTAACAGAATTTGACAAAATTACAAAAATGCCCCTCATAAAGTTCACAATCATTTCACATAAAATTTTTTATAAATGATACAAACCAACATTCTCATTGAATTCCTTACGAAAAACCGATTCTAAAACATCCTAGAACATTAAAAATCGACTTGAAACGTGAAAAGTCCTCTCCGGGGGCAAAACGGTAATTTCACAATTTTCATAATTAAAAAATTCGAAATTAATAAATAAAATATTAAATAATTAAAGTGAATTATTGATGAAATTAATTTAAAATTTTGAACCTAAAAAATCGATCAATCGGACTTTCGGGTAAAATTGTTAAGGGTTCGTGGGATATTTCTTTAAGGACCCCTCCATTTGGGGGTCCAAAGAATTAAAGAAATAATGGAAGGGGGTTCTCCAAAATTTAAAGTCAATCAAGTGAGACTAAAGTCAAAATTAAAGTCAATTAAGCAAGACTGAAGTCAAAATATTAAAAGTCAATCAATTAAGACTAAAGTCAAAACATTAAATCAAATAATAACTCTATCTAATAGAGTTCTAACTTAAAAACAATTCTACCTAAAATAATTCTAATTAAAACACAATTCTACGTAAAACAATTTTAACTAAAACACAACTCTAATTAAAAGATCTCTAATTAAGCACTAACTCTATCCAAATCAACCTTAAAAAAATTCTATAAATAGAGGTGCTCACACCCTATTTTCGTATCAAATCATAAACCCTAAGAGAAGTAGGTCTAGAAGCTCCCCTAGCCCCCATAAACCCTAGTTTTGGAGCCCCAACTCCTTACCTAACATCCCTCCTTCAATTTTAGTCTAGAAAACACCTAAAATCCCTCCAAAAATACCCCCAAATCCGTAACAAACTTGAAGAGTTCAGATCCAAAAACAAGGAGATACCTTGATCTAGGAGATCTGAAGTCAAATCCGGAGACAGAACGAAGCAAGGGAGTACAGTACAAGGAGCTCTTTTTGTCAGATCTGAGGGAACAAAATCCTTGCTATCGGAAAGGTATGTAATTTTTTTATTTTTATCTAGATTTTTAGCAATGTGATATATTTGGAAAGTTAGTAGAGACTGGCTTTGACCGGGCGAGGTTGGTGCCTAACACCTTCCAACCCCGTAACATGATCCCCGAATTCAGATTTTTTGTGATAGATTAGTTCTTTTTATCCATGTTAGAGTCAGTTTGGTTTCTAGACCACAATAACTAGGTGGCGACTCCCAAACCTCAAGAGTCAAAAGCGGATCCGCGCACCCCACGGATCGAGGGCGCTTTCATCCCTTCCATCTTTTCATTTTGTTTTAAATGAATTAAGGATGAGTAGTCCCTGAGGCTTAGATCTACAAGGATCATCTCCATCAATAAGATGACCCTATGATCAAGTCGAAAGCAAACCCCTATCTAGGATACAAATACACCCACGTGGCACATTATTATTTTTTATTTATTTTAAATCAAAATGATCGAGTTCTTTGAGGTTACCGCCACTTGACGGGGAAAAAAGGGTGCCTAACACCTTCCCTTTTCTCCAACCGAGCCGCTTACCCCGAATCTCAAGGTTTGATTACTCCCTTATCCATTGCGAGTCACTATATGCCAAAAAAATGTCATTTTTTGAAAAATGTACATCAGGTGACCATTCACATCCACTTACAACATGAATGATGGCAACTCCAATTCTTAGTAGATGTGGCCGTCGTAATGATGAAAATCATGTATCTACACCTTCAAAAAATATATAAAATACTCAAATCTAGAAGAAAGATACTTCAACTTGAAGATCAGAAACAGATCCAGTGATGGAGGAATAGTAAAGAAACTCATACAAGGACACTCTCCGCCAGTACTGAGGGAACCGTCGTAATTCGCCAAGTAATTGTTTTTATTTCTTTTTTATTAATTTTTAGGTTTATTTAGCAATGTAATCTTTTTTGAGAAATAGTATAGACCAACGTTTGCTGGACAGGGTTGGTGCCTAACACCTTCCAACCCCGTAACGTGATCCCCGGAGTATAATTTCTTTTTATTCGTAGATTAGTTGTTTTTATCTATTCAGAGTCAATGCTCAGTTCCTAGACCTTAATAACTAGGTGGCGACTCCCAAACCTCAAAAATCAAAAGCGGATCCGCACACTAAGCGGATAAAGGCTTTTTCAATTCCTACAATGGCATCATACGATGATAAAACATAGACCACGCGTTGGTATTATGGCTTGGCGCTCAAGTAGGAGTTATACGACGATAAAACACAAACAACACGTGGCTAAACAAGTTTATTTTCTTTTCTAATTTACTTACCTAGTATAATTAATAAGAAATGACTATTTCATGAATAATATTCTAAATGTTATTGTCATACAATTGTTAAGAAAGGACAAAGAAATAATATTCATTAAAAGTTCATAAAAAAATTCAAACAAACAGTTCATACAAATCACACAAAAAAATTCATTTGCTAGGGCCTTCTTCACTAGCCACATCCACTCCTCCTTTACCGGTCGAATCTATGAGCTCAAATTCCACCACAAATGCATTATTATCATAAACTCTAACATGGAATGTCATGCCACCTTCATATGTAAATGTCAAAATGTCTCCAATAACAAATCTATGGTCTAAAACAAACTGATCCCATCCATCCTCTATTTTATAGGTGTTTATCTTCACTCTCCATAATAGACCACTATTTGGCTTCAATATAGCATTACAATTGACTTCTAGTAGAAATTTTTTAGAATTATTTGAAATCATCTAGAAAAAAATAGGGAAATCATATATAAATGATAAACAAAAGTTTAAGAAAATATTTATTATCATATTTGAGAGCGAGAGAGAGAGAGAAAGAAAGAAAGAGAAGGAGATGTGGGAAATGAAATTTGAACTCAAAACACTAGAATTGTTCCTATTAAGAATTCGCTTATAGAAAGGTGGATTTTCCTATGACATTTTCGATTTCTCTTAAAGTTATGTTTTTTTTTTTTTTACTTCTAAAATTTTACTAAAGCAGAAGATGAATAAAAACGATTTAAGTTTTCTAGAGAATTGTGCAATGAATTGATAATTGATAAAAAAAAAAAAAAGATGGGGTAAACGAACAATTTATGTTTCACGAAAGAATTGTGTAATAAGTAATTAATTTGATAAAATATCGAGAGAATAGGAATTAAATTCTAGTCGCACTCTAAATGTGGCACGACGCCTTGATAGAGATTATTCACGCATACTAAAGCATTATAACATTGACAAACCAAAGAAGCACAAGAAAGAGAAGGAGCAAATGATGAAGAAGGAGAAAGAAAGAATAAGAAGAACTCGAGAGAGAGCACGAGAAAAAAAATACCTAACAAACCAAAGAAGAAGAAAGATAAGAAAAAAGAAGATGAAGTCCCTCAAATGACTGTCAAGGAACATGAAGCATGCAAAAATTCGATAAGATAGTTCTTTGGTAGTCTAAAGCCAAGATCAAAGCTGACCACAAAAGACGTGAAGGAGATGTGCAAGTTCTTCTGAGGAATCCCTGAACAACACAAGAGGTATGATTTATTTTTCATTAAAAAGAAATTACGTTTTCATACGAATAGTTCATACTTTGGTAAATATATTGACGCCTTGATATAAAGTTCAACGTTTTCATAAGAAACTCTTGTGATATTGATAATATTGCTTATTCCAGAGTAATAAGCATCTTTGAGACTTATAAAATAGAATAGATCTCAATTTATGGTGGCTTCTTTAAAAGAGGCCAACAACAATATTTCACATTTGATGGTGGTTCATGTAACCACGGAACAATATTTTCTTACCTTTTAAAGAAATACAACGATTCTGTATATAAAATATAGGCTTTCGTATATTCCGTAGTTACTTTATTAATTAAGTGAAATATTCATAAATATCTACGTAAAGTAGCAAAACATGTCGATACTGCAACTAAGCGCTGAAAGCGCCCTCGATCCACGGGGTACGCGGATCCGTTTTTGACCTTTGAGGTTTGGGAGTCGTCACCTAATTATTACGGTCTAAGAACCGAACATTGACTCTAAACGGATAAAAACAACTAATCTACTTAAAAAAATAACTGAGTTCGGGAATCAAATTACGGGATTAGAAGGTGTTAGGCACCAACCCCGCCCGGCAAACGTCGATCTCTACTAATTCTCAAATAAATTACATTGCTAACAGACCTAAGTAATAATAAAAAAAATAAGAAATTTGTATACATTTCTGAAGACAACGGTCTTGTTCCCTCAGATCTAATAGAGTAACTCCTTGTACAGAATTCCTCGCTTCGTTTTATTGTCGGATCCGATTTCTGATATTCCAATTGAGGTATCTTCTTCTTAGATCTATGAGTTTTTCGATTTCTTATAGATTTCTAGGTGTTTTAGAAGTGTTTTTGAGTGTTTTTTGAGCTAAAGTTGGGGTATAGATGTTAGGTAAGGAGTTGGGACTTCAAAATTAGGGTTTATGGGAGGCTAGGAAAACTTTTTGACCTACTTTTCTTAGGATTTATTCTTAGATACAAAAATAGGGTGTGAGGACCCCTATTTATAGATTTTTTTAAGAGTTGGTTTAGATAGAATTAGTGTTTAATTAGAATTCTTTTAGTTAGAGTTATATTTTAGTTAGAATTGTTTTAGGTAGAGTTGTATTTTAATTAAAATTCTATTAAATAGAGTTATTATTTAATTAGAACTCTATTAGGATTTTGACTTTTGGTCTTATTTGATTGACTTTAAGATTTTGACTTTAGTCTTACTTGGTTGACTTTTACTATCTTGACTTTAGTCTTACTTAATTGACTTTAATTTTGACTTTAGTCTTACTTAATTGACTTTAATTTTGACTTTAGTCTTACTTAATTGACTTTAATACCTTGACTTTAGTCTTGCTTGATTGACTTTAATTATTTGGACAACCCCCCTCTATTATATCTTTAATTCTTTGGACCCCCAAATAGAGGGGTCCTTAAAGAAATATCTTGGCAACCCTCAACAATTTTGCCTGAGAGCCTGATTGATCGATTTTTTTAGTTTAAATTTTTAAATTAATTTTATTAATGTTTCACTTTAATTATTTAATATTTTATTTATTAATTTCAAAAATTTTAATTATAAAAATTATGAAATTACCGTTTTGCCATCGGAGAGGACTTTTCGCGTTTTAAGTCGATTTTTTATGTTCTATGATGTTTTAGAATCGATTTTTCGTAAGGAATTTAATGGAAATGTTGGTTTTTATCATTTATAAAAAAATTTGTGTGGAATGATCGTGAACTTTATGAGGGGTATTTTCGTAATTTTGTCAAATTCTGTTAAATAAGGTGAAATGATTTATTTTGTTTCGATTTGTTGTTTTATGTGTTCGAAAGGATTTTCCTAAGCGTAATGTAGGCTCTAGGGATATTTTAAGATTATGGGTATTTTGATAACTTGATCATTTTTAGTGATTTTTATCGTGAAGCTTCTTTTTGTCTGAAAAATGATGATTTCTAGGTTTTTAGGATTATATTTTCCTAGCGTAGCATGGTTTCTACAGTTTTGTTAATTTGAGATACCTCATCCGAATTTCTGAAACATATCTAGTAACAAAATAAAGCATTGGAATAATCATCCATCATTGGAAACCGTTGCAATCGGGTTGATGAGTTGATTAATCAGGCGAGTACAAAAATGAGCTGTCTACAGATGCCCCTCTTTGGCAGAAGGTTGAAGCAAACTAGATAGCAAATCTATTTTGGTAGATAGTGTGATATCCGAATGCCAAAGCTAGTGATAGTTCATTTTGCAGCCTGATTTAACAATTCAACAGGGTGTTTGGATCCTTGAGCGTAAAACTCTCCCCGAACTAAAAGGTTGTCAGGTCATCGAGCGAGAACTCTCACTAACAGAGTCAGATCCTTGAATTTTAGAAAATTCTCCTTGACTAATGCAAAAGTGCACGTGTGTGCAATGGTGTGATGATTATTGAGTAAAATGTGTCAGGTCCTAGAGATCTTTTCTCACTAACAATAATGATTCAAAATTGAAATGTGTTTATGCAACGAAAGAAATTATGGTAAGATTAAACAATGAGGTAATTGGAGTCATAACATTGTAGGAACTTCGTTAAATCCTATTTGAAATTCTTTTTTAGATTTCGAAAAATTATGAGTCTCGTTTATCGGACTCGAACCTATTGTAGCGACGTTTCTCGGGCTAAAGAACTTAAACAATCCCGTTAATTCAATATGATTCAAACAAAGCTGGAGTCTCGTTTCTCGGACTTTGACTAAGGTTTACAGGAACTTAAACAATCCTATTAAAATTGGAGTCTCGTTTCTCAGACTCGAACTAAGGTTTATAGGCACTTCAAAAAACCTATTCATTCTACGATTCAAAAAGTTGGAGTCTCGTTTCTCCGACTCGAACCTTGGTTTGTAGGCACTTCAAAAAACCTACTCATTCTATGAGTCAAAAAGTTGGAGTCTCGTTTCTCGGACTCGCACTTAGGTTTGTAGGCACTTCAAAAAGCCTATTCATTCTATAATTCAAAAAGTTGGAGTCTCATTTCTCAGACTCGAACTTAGGTTTATAGGCACTTCAAAAAGCCTATTCATTCTATGATTCAAAAAGTTTGAGTCTCATTTCTCGGATTCGAACTTAGGTTTATAGGCACTTCAAAAAGCCTACTCATTTTATGATTCAAAAAGTTGGAGTCTTGTTTCTCGGACTCGAACTTAGGTTTGTAAGCACTTCAAAAAACTTACTCATTCTATGATTCAAAAAGTTGAAATCTTGTTTCTCGGACTCGAACTTAGGTTTGTAGGCATTTCAAAAATCCTACTCATTCTATGATTCAACAAGTTGGAGTCTCGTTTCTCGGACTCGAACATACTAAGCCACGTTTCTTAGGCTTAGATTTATAGGAACTTCAACAATCCTATTAATTTATTCTATGATTCAAAAAAAGTTTGAGTCTCGTTTCTCGGACTCGAACTTGTTAAGCCACGTTTCTCGGGCTTAGATTTGTAGGAAGTTCAACAATCCTATTAATTCATTCTATGATTCAAAAAAAAGTTGGAGTCTAAGCCACGTTTCTCGGACTCAGATTTATAGGAACTTAAACAATCCTATTAATTTATTTTATGATTCAAAATCGAACTCAAAGTTTGAAAGATCGGGCCTTTATTGGCTTATCATGCATCTGGATTCATAATTATCATTGGATTTCATCAGACTTTTAGGTAAGATTTTCCTTTTTATCATGTGATTAAGAACAAAATTTTAGAATTAAATGACTTTCAAAAATGCCCCTAGTTTCAAGGTTGGCTTTAACTAGAACTTGACTGCAAGACTGATGCAATAGATTACCCTTGAAAAATATGAACTTTCATGTATGATAGATAAAAGAATTGACATTCCTTTAAATTTAATACTCTTAAGATTATCATATGTGCAATAAGGGATTGATCATTTTCTTTCGAATTTCTTTTGAAAAATGCTTGAGCTGGACTTAAAAAATCTTGATAAATATTATAATTGAAGATCTTCCTCTTCAAAGTGGTTGATGATTCCACATTTTTCTTTGGCTAACACTTGAACAAGTAAACATACTCCTAAATATTCTACAATGTTAAAAATGGCTTATGAGTTTCTTCGACTTTAATATTATTTTTATCGAATGTTGTGACTTGAATGGTTTTGCATTTCCTAATTTCTGCACAAGCTTTCTTCTGAATTTTTTTTCTTGATGGGACATTTCCTTCCATTTGATGATGTCCTAATTTTTGCCTAGATCGCCTCTTCAGGTTTTCAATCTAGCGGGATTTTCTTTTCTTTTTTTAAAAGATGCCTTGATTTTTGCCTAGGTCACATTTTCAGGTTTTCAACCTAGCAGGCTTTTTTTATGGTTATGCCCTAACTTTTGCCTAAGTCGCCTTTTCGGGTTTTTGACTTAGCGAGCTTCTCTTTTTTCTCTTGAATATTTAACTCGACAGCTTCTTGGTTCCCTACACCTTAACCTAGTCAATTAGCATTCAGGAGGACTTAATAGGTGGGCTTAGGATATGATTTAGAAAGAAAAGATAAAAGGTTCAACTTCCCAAAATGCCCCTAGTTTGATATTCTCTCTTTTTGTCAATTATTTTGATTTTTTCTAAATGCCCCTAGTTTGGCATTCTTTTCTTTTTATCAATTCTTTTGATTCTTTTTTCTAATGCCCTTAGTTTGACATTCTTTTCTTTTGAACCTTTCAATAGGGGATTTTCCTTTTAGATGACATTTTTCTTAAGAGAATACACTTATTCTTTGCGTGACTGAGCCTGAAGTAACTTCTCAGGTTGCCTACATACCCCAAATATTTCTTTTTCTTTTGGGATCAGGTCAACATGTAGTTCATACTTAGACTCCCTCCCAAGATTGGTCGGTGTGGTTTAGAAAAAATAGGTTATTGATTTTTTTAGAGCTTACGAGAGGTTAAAGAAAGTTTTATATATATATATATATAGGGTCCCGTTATTTGGCCAACAGTTTGGCAAACATTTTGGCAAACACTTTTTCAAAACATAGGTTAGAGGTCTTGGAATGGGCTGATTTTTGGTGAGGATGATCTCTACGGTGAGGAGATCATCCTCACCAAAAATCAGCTCATTCCAAAACTTCTAGCCCCAGTTTACAAGTTGAAAAATCGTGAACCGTCCATTTTTTGTAAACCATTTTTGATGGGGTTAGAAGTTTTGGAATGGGCTGATTTTTAGTGATGATGATCTCCTCACCGTAGAGATCATCCTCACCAAAAATCAGCCCATTACAAGACCTCTAACCCATGTTTTGAAAAATGTGTTTGCCAAAATGTTTGCCAAACTGTTGGCCAAATAACGCTACCCATATATATATATATTTGTTTGGTAAGATAGGAAAATGGTTCGACCAAAGAAGGGATCCTTTGGTGAATGCTGCTTGACTTGGTCAAAGTTTCAGGAATTCGATATCTGGATTGCTCTGTCAAGTAAGATTTTCTTTTGGAGAATGAATATTCTTCAGTCTTCTTTTGTGAAATCGAGTATGATCGAATTTTCTGACTATTCAACTCTTCTAAAAGTTCGAGAAAATATTTTATTCTCTTATTAATGAAAACTCTCCTCTTTTGAGTGAGAAACATGGTAGATCCACTTGTAAATCTTAGCGTCTTTGTCGATGCTTTCAGTTATATCATTTTTGACCAATAATCTTTGACTTTGAAATCACTTTTGACTTTATGTCTTGATCTATATTTTTATGCGATCCATCCATATATCCTTATGAAACCATGCAAAAAACATTGTTGAATTCTTCAAGTAAGTTTATTATTCTCTCATATTCTCTTGAGGATAATGTATCACCAATTTGCACTTCTTGAGTGTACTCTTTAATTCCAATATTTATCAAATTTGATTACTGAGCTTTAAGTCATTTCTCATGTTAGATTTTATGTTCACATCATTATTGCACACAGGATAATCAAAAGCTTCTTTATCTATTAGAATAAAAAAAAAGAACATAGACTGACAAACCTTACTAAAACCCAAAAATAAAGATGACTAACTGAATTCAAAGACTGACACAACTGAAGCTAAAAAAGCTAAGAAGACTTAAAAAGACAACATCATTCTGAATGGAGGGATACAATTCTAGAGTCTATGCTACTTTGGTTATCTTCGATGGATGACTTGAACTTGCCTGCTTTTACTATCTCTTCATATTCTGATTCAAGCCTGTCATATACAGGACAACCCGTTGCTTCAATAATTTCTCTATTCTTTAGTTATGTCATTGCCTTAGGGTAGTTGAGCTCCTTCTGGCATAGAGCGAATGCACTATTAAGACCAATTGGGTGAATGAAGGAAACTGGATCAACTGATTCGGGTTTGAATATTGATATTAGGTTCAGAGTAGAAAGGGGTTGATTTTGAAAGGTAGGCAAAGGGTTAGTCTTAACATTGAGAGTAGTAGGAGTGGGTATGGTGACTTTTCCTTGCTCAATAAGGTCTTGGATAGCATGTCGGAGAGTAATACACCTGTCAAAAATATGACCAGGCATCTGATGGAATTCACAGAAGTGCCCATTATCCATGTTTGGAGGAAGAGGATTAGGCAAAGACTTAGGTTGTAAAGGTGTCAACAATCCCCTTTTCATCAATTTTTGATAAGCAACATTAAGGGACATTCCAAGATTGACAAACTGTCTTCTAGGCTTAGCTTGTGAAAGCTGAGTAGCTTGAGGAGATAGTGCGAAGGAGGTGTTGGTCACTTGTAAGGAATTGATATTAGGTTTGAAATATTTGGGTTTTGACTCAGACAAGTTACTAAAAAGTCTCGAAGAGTAAGCATCTTCAACTTGATTTCTATAGACACTCCATTTTTGCACTAGCCTGATTAATCAACTCGTCAACCTGATCGCAATGATTCTCAATGATGGATGTATATTCCATTGCTTTATTTTATTACCAGATGTGTTTCAGAAATCCGGATGAGGTATCTCGAACTGACAAAATCTTAGAAATCACGCTACGCTAGGAAAATGCGACTCCAGAAACATAGAAATCATCATCTTGCAAATCAAAAAGAAGCTTCACGATAAAAATCACTAAATATTGACCAAATTATCAAAATACCCCTAACATCAAAACAACCATAGAGCCTACATTACGCTTAGGAAAACCCATTCAAACACATAAAACAACAAATCGGAACCAAATAAATCATTTCACCAATTTTAACAGAATTCGACAAAATTACGAAAATACTCCTCATAAAGTTCACGACCATTTCATACAAAAAGACTTCATAAATGACAAAAACCAACATTCCTATTGAATTTCTTACGAAAAACTGATTCCAAAACATCCTGGAACATGAAAAAATGACTTAAAACGTAAAAAATCTTCTCCGAGGGCAAAATGATAATTTCACAATTTTAAAAATTAAAGATTTCGAAATTAATAAATAAATCATTAAATAATGTAAAGTGAAACATTAATAAAATTAATTTTAAAATGTGAACAAAAAAATCGATCAATCAGGCTTTCAGGCAAAATTGTTGAGGGTTCGCAAGATATTTCTTTAAGGACCCCTCCATTTGGGGGTCCAAAGAATTAAAGATATAATAGAGAAGGGTTCTCCAAAAATTTAAAGTCATTCAAGCAAGACTAAAGTCAAGATATTAAAGTCAATCAAATAAAACTAAAGTCAAAATTAAAGTCAATTAAGTAAGACTAAAGTCAAGTATTAAAGTCAATCTCATAAGACTAAAGTCAAAATCCTAAATCAAAACCCTAATCTAAACTAATCAAGTCAATCTCATAAGACTAAAGTCAAAACCCTAAATCAAAATCCTAATCTAAACTAATCAAGTCAATCTCCTAAGACTAAAGTCAAAACCCTAAGTCAAAACCCTAAAGACTAAGTCCATCTTAGGAGACCAAAGTCTAAACCCTAATTGAAACCCTAAAAAGAAACCCTAATCAAATCCTAATGCTTCTAAAAACTTTATAAATAGGAGCCTCCACACTCTATTTTCGTATCAAAGAAAAAACCCTAGGAAAAGTAGGTAAAGAAGCCTCCATAGCCTCCCCAAAACCCTAATTTTGGAGCCTCAACTCCTTCCCTAACACCCCTACTCCGATTTTAGCCTAAAAAACACCCAAAAACCTCTCAAAAATATCCCAAAAATCCACAACAAATTTGAAGCACTCAGATCCAAGAAAGAGATACCTTACCTCGAAGATCAAGAATCAGATCCGGAGATAGAACGAAGTAAGGAATACGGTACAAGGAGCCATTCTAACCAGATCTGAGGGAATAACACTTTTGCAGATCATAGGTAAATTTTTGTTAATTTTTTTTTAATCTAGGTTTATCATTAGCAATGTAGATCTATTTGGGATAAGTAGAGACCGGCATTGGCCGGGCGGGGTTGGTGCCTAACACCTTCCAACCCCGTAACATTATCCCCGGATTCAGATTTCTATAGTAGATTAGTTCTTTTTATCCATTGTAGGGTCAATTTGGTTCATATACCGTAATAACTAGGTGGCGACTCCCAAACCTCAAGAGTCAAAAGCGAATCCGCGCACCCCGCGGATCGAGGGCGCTTTCAATTTCTAGCCTAATAAGAGATTGAAAATTAGGGAGGTACTGAGGCATCAAGTACTTGGCATAATTTGGAGTGAGATTCCTGAGGATGATCTTGACTTGCTCCTTCTCTTGAGGTCGGTCCCACAATTGAGCGGCTTTAACTCTCTATCGAGCAATGAACTCAGTGAAAGTTTCCCCGGGTTTCTGTTTAGTAGTTTCTAGATCTCTTCTTGTGAGTTCAATATCCGTGTTGAATGAATATCGACCAATAAACTCTTTCATCAATTCATGCCATGTTCTTACCCGAGATGAGTCCAATGACATTAACCAGCGTAGAGCAGGACCTGTAAGGGTTCTTTGAAAAATTTGATTCATCTGTTCTTCACTCAGACCCTGAGATTGCATTATGCCGACATATACTTTTAAGTGAGTCCTAGAGCATCCAATACCGTCAAAGTTCTCCATATCTGGCATTGTGAACTTTTCTGATAGACGGACCGTGGGAAACAAGGTTATTGCCCCTAATCCAAGAGTAAGATCGTCAGGGTCTTTGATGTTCTTCAAAGCAGTTTCAACCTGAATTATTCGATGAGCTAGGACAGGGTCAACGTGTAACTGATCATCTTCTTGGTTTTCAACGAGGTCAAACACATCCTGAGGTTCTATAACTTTATCTTTTCCCTTTTCAATTTTCAGGGATTCAATTTGTGTTTGGACAGAAGTAATAATCTGTACTTGAAAAGATTCTAAAATTTGATGGAGCGCAGCTTCATCCATGGTACTCGTTTCTTCTCGTGGCAAAGACTGACTACTTAGCAATGGTACTCTGGAAAGACGACTCTTTTCACGGACCCAAAGTGGTACAGATGGAGGTTTAAAACGTTTGGGACCAATTATCACCTGATTGAAAGTAAATCAAGGTTAACCATTGACTCTAAAGGTTTGACTCTTAACCACATGATTAAAGTTTCGATATAGAATAGCCCAAGTTCGATGGGAAATATCAAATCCAAATGCACTATAAGTCTATGGTGACCAAGAAAGTGAGAAAGGTTAGACACGGGTCTACCCCTGATTGGGATTGAACCTTTGATCAGACAAATTAATTTGATCCTAAGATTGAATCTTCCTATACAAAGTGGTCTGGATCTTTAAAAGTGAAACCAATTAGTCCAACTGATTTGGTATTGATCAGTTTGATCCATTTGTCAACTGGGCTAACTGGTTTAATCGGTACATTTCACCGATTGGGTCGGTTTGATATAGTGGATTTAGTTTGAACAGTCTGGATCAATCCACCCACTTACCTATTGGTTGGATAGAGCAACCCGGGAACACCCATAGTCAGTTCAGGTTGTGACCTATAGGAAGGCTTCTAGATTTTAGGTTTACTACATGCAATGCAATTTATCTGGCCACTCTTACCCAAGTGCACTTATATACCTCTCGAGCGTACTCAATCAGACGGTACGTGGTGACTTGGTTTGATATACCGTATAGGTGATAATCTAAAACTCCAACCCACTTCTCTAAAGCCAAAAGCAGCCAGTTTAATCCCCACTTAAGAGGTGGCGCACGATGCTGAGCAAAGGCCCACTTAAATACCTCTCGTCTAGAATAGACGTAGTCTATCCCCCTCGTACAGTAGGGTACAGTGGGGCAGGATCTCGCTTAGGCACTGGTTGTGACTAAGGTGCTATTTGTTAAACTGAAAAAAATAAGTGCTGAATAGCATTAAGCGCTGAAACTTATAAGCGCTGAATTTAAGTGCTGAAAAAGTTGTTTGTTTAGATGTTGAATCATATTTGTTACACATTACTGAAATTGATAAATTGTCTTTGTTACCCTTACAATCATATTATACATTGTTTACATGTTTCAAATGCTTATTTATTATCAAACACAATAAAATATATTATTTCTTATAAAATTAAATACAATTTATTTTTAAATAATAAATAATACTCAAATCTTCAATTTATAAATAATAATTTCTATTTATAAAAATCCACAAATTTCAAATTAAAAATAATAATGTCATACAAGTCACCAAAATTTGAAATCAACTTTAAAAGAACTTAATTTTGGATGAATAATTTTCAATGGAAATGAAGGATATGTAATTATAAGCACCCTATGAATTAATAAGGGCAACCCACACTATAGCCATTTTTTATTTTGTTTTATATGGGTTAAAGTTTTTGGAATGAGCCAATTTTTAGTGAGGATAATCTATATGGTCTAGAGATCATCCTCACCAAAAATCAGTCTATTTTGAAACTTCTAACTCATTAAAAATAGTTTTCAAAAAAAAAATGGACAATTTACGGTTCTTGAACTTGTTTTAATAGGGTTAGAAGTTTCAAGATGTACTGATTTTTTGTGAGGATGATCTCCTCATTGTAGAGATCATCCTCACCAAAAATCAACTCATTCCAAAACTTTTAACCCATATAAGATAAAATAATTTAACTATGGTGTGGGTTTATTAATTTGTGGGGTGTTTATATACTTATCCATGGGATATAAGAGGTAATATCCTTTTAAGAATAAGGGCATACTTGTCCGTGTTGAAAAAAGCGAAGTGCTTACCGCTTCAGCACTTTTTTTCAGCATCAAAATAGTGCTGAATTTTTTTCACTTATTTTCAGCAATAAGCACGAGTAAACAAACGCGCTATTTTGACAAAAGTGCTAAATTTAATTTTTTTCAGCAATAAGCACTGAAAAATAGCGCAAACAAACACCGCCTAAGAAGTGTAATTGATGTACTTGGATTATCTTTTATATACCTACGGGTATGAGTCAAAAGTTGTAACTTTCATAAATGTTTTGGCATCCCACGAGGGGACCGACCACGTACTAGTACTACGTTGGCAATCGGGACATGTGACTGTGTGGCTCACAATAAGTCAAAGGCTCAGGTCGCTCTAGCCTGGGTGCATCGATATACCTTTCAGAGTCACCTAATCAGACGGTATTGATGCCCCAGTTTGATATACCCTAAGGTACGTGACTGGAGTTGTAGTTTTCATGAATTACGTCGCATCTCCGAAGAAACCGGACCACGCACTAGTGCCACGTTAGCTATATGGGACGTGCAAGGGTGCAAAACAGTATACGTGCATGTGGTGTGTGCAAAACAGGGTGGGGTGTGCCCAGGGAATTTTCTAAACAAACGGGCCCATGAGCCTGATCAAACCATTACAACATGGATACTAAAAGAAAATACTATCACGGAGCATAATAATATCCATACCATCAATGGGCCCATAAATCAAGCCATGATATTAACCAGAACGAATACTAATCTCATCATATCAAAATTAAAACGAAATAAGCACATTAAACATAGGTACCAATCCAGATCATGGCAAATTAGATAAGCAATCCATGGGTACAGCACAGACCAACAATCAGAATTAGGCACACCGTTTGATCCAAAAGATTTTTTCTTTTATTATATATTTTTTTATCTATAGTCCAATCAAAGGTCATTTTTGGTGACCCGAAATAATCTGAAATTTCAAGGAATATTGAATAGGACAATGATTGATGAGATAAAGAGGATGTTTTTATTTTTTATTTTTTATTTATTTTAGAGAGAAAAAAAAATAAATAAAAGATAAGAAATTAAAGAAATCTATTGTTTATAAAAAAAATATTTTTATTTTTTTATTCTAAAACAAAAAGAAAAATAAACAAAAAGATAATATTCATTCTTTAACCACAGTACAAGGGATGCCACTGACCCTTTAAAGCACACAAATTTATTTTTTTATTTTTTTATTTTTTTAACTTAAGACTAAAAGTTTATCCAAAATCGTGGTTCAAATGAAGTGAAAAAGATCACTTTTGAAGTGATTTTCGGAGGTTTGTTTCATAAGACCAGGAGAAAGGGGTTACCCCTTTGAGGGCAACCAAATTCATCGCTACAAACCGCTTCTCTTCCACTCATACTATCAAACATTCGGCCGAATTGGATTCACAACCAAACTCAACGATGATAAGAAAAGTACATAAAACAAGTCTGCATCTTCCGAAATTCTAACAATTAACGAGTTGAATTGATCTTCGGAAAACAAATCTGAGACAAACACCACTCGGCAAAACGCTGATTTCCCAGATACTTCAACGTCGAAACCTCTTCGACTGGAATAGATTTGAACGAATAACAGACATATAATAGCATCCAATCACTCCATAAGTGAATTTTCGAAGAAAAAAATCGACATAGACTGCATTCTTGAAAGAATTTGGTCTTACCATTTCGCTCTAAACTAACAGTTCCCTACCTATCTAAACCATTAAAAGCTCTACCTTTTCTTCGACAGAAACAAGAACAACCGATTTTTTCCTGGTAGTAAAGCTTAACCTTGGGTCGATTTCAAAAGGAGCTAACGGTTCTAAGCTCTAATCAGGAGAAATTGATGATTTTGTTTAGAGCTCTACACTGATCGGGCTGAAACTTCAGCCGATTGAACTGAAAGATTAAGTCGATCTCTAATGAAAAAACGCTGAAACTAAATGGAACCTTTTAAGAAGATGATGTGGTAAAGAAAAGAAACAATTTTACTCATTACACACCAACCACATCAGCACGTTATTGCTGTTAAGAAGGCGTGAGAAAAGAAAAAACTAAATAATAAATCAAAACATGTTTTTATTCGTGGCACCCCAATCCAAACTAAACGTTATTGCTATTAACAGGACCTAAAAACTCAATTTTTTTGTTTTTTTTTTTAGTTTTCTTCTTGCTGTCAATGGGCAGCACGCCTAAAAATTTTTTTTTTTGAAAAATTAACCAACAAATCTAACATAGAGAAGAGAAAAAAAATGTATATATAAAAAATATTTTTAAAAAAATTGCTTGTCCGATGATCAATCGCACATACTAAAAAAATATCCTCTCTTTAAAAAAAAAAATCCACACATGTTTCTAAAAAAAAATAAATAAAAGAAAATAAAATGTTCCTAGTCCAATCATCTTCAATCTATCTTCAACAAAACCAATCCTTTGAAATCTCGCATTATTCAAGATTATTCCGAATATCCCTTGATTAAGCCATAGAAAATAATATGTTGGATCAAAATACTCCAAATTGAATTGAATGGTTAATGATCGGACCAACAAGAATAATAATAAAAATCGATAAACAAACAAAAGAAACTACCTGAAAAATAAATAAATAAGAAAAACTAGGTCATCAGCGATGTTCCCATACTTGGGGCTTTTCAAGTCTGATCCTCAAAGTCCCCAGCGGAGTCACCACTGAAAGCGCCCTCAATCCACGGGGTGCGTAGATCCGCTTTTGACCTTTGAGGTTTGAGAGTCGCCACCTAGTTATTACGGTCTAAGAACCGAACATCGACTCTAAACGGATAAAAACAACTAATCTACTTAAAAAATAACTGAATTCGGGGATCAAATTACGGGATTGGAAGGTATTAGGCACCAACCTCGCCCGGCAAACGCCGGTCTCTACTAATTTCCAAATAAATTATATTGCTAACAGACCTAAGTAATAATAAAAAAATAAGAAATTTGTATACATTTCTGAAGACAACAGTCTTATTCCTTCAGATCTAATAGAGTAACTCCTTGTACAGAATTCCTCGCTTCATTTTGTTGTCGGATCCGATTTCTGATATTCCAGTTGAGGTATCTTCTTCTTGGATCTATGAGTTTTTCGATTTCTTATGGATTTCTAGGTGTTTTAGAATGGTTTTTGAGTGTTTTTTGAGTTAAAGTTGGGGTATAGATGTTAGGTAAGGAGTTGGGACTTCAAAATTAGGATTTATGGGAGGCTAGGGAAGCTTTTTGACCTACTTTTCTTAGGATTTATTCTTGGATACAAAAATAGGGTGTGAGGACCCCTATTTATAGATTTTTTAGGGGTTGGTTTAGATAGAATTAGTGTTTAATTAGAATTCTTTTAGTTAGAGTTATATTTTAGTTAGAATTGTTTTAGGTAGAGTTGTATTTTATTTAGAATTGTTTTAGGTAGAGTTATATTTTAATTAGAATTCTATTAAATAGAGTTATTATTTAATTAGAACTCTGTTAGGGTTTTGACTTTTAGTCTTATTTGATTGACTTTAAGATTTTGACTTTAGTCTTACTTGATTGACTTTTACTATCTTGACTTTAGTCTTACTTAATTGACTTTAATTTTGACTTTAGTCTTACTTGATTGACTTTAATACCTTGACTTTAGTCTTGCTTGATTGACTTTAATTATTTGGACAACCCCCCTCTATTATATCTTTAATTCTTTGGACCCCCAAATAGAGGGGTCCTTAAAGAAATATCTTGGCAACCCTCAACAATTTTGCCTGAGAGCCTGATTGATCGATTTTTTTAGTTTAAAATTTTAAATTAATTTTATTAATGTTTCACTTTAATTATTTAATATTTTATTTATTAATTTCAAAAATTTTAATTATAAAAATTATGAAATTACCGTTTTGCCATCGGAGAGGATTTTTCGCGTTTTAAGTCGATTTTTTATGTTCTATGATGTTTTAGAATCGGTTTTTCGTAAGGAATTTAATGGAAATGTTGGTTTTTATCATTTATAAAAAAAATTGTGTGGAATGGTCGTGAACTTTATGAGGGGTATTTCGTAATTTTGTCAAATTCTGTTAAATAAGGTGAAATGATTTATTTTGTTTCGATTTATTATTTTATGTGTTCGAAAGGATTTTCCTAAGCGTAATGTAGGCTCTAGGGATATTTTTAAGTTAGGGGTATTTTGATAATTTGATCATTTTTTAGTGATTTTTATCGTGAAGTTTCTTTTTGTCTGAAAAATGATGATTTCTAGGCTTTTAGGGTTATATTTTTCTAGCGTAGCGTGGTTTCTATAATTTTGTTAATTTGAGATACCTCATCCGGATTTATGAAACATATCTGGTAACAAAATAAAGCATTGGAATAATCATCCATCATTGGGAACCGTTGCAATCGGGTTGACGAGTTGATTAGTCAGGCGAGTGCAAAAATGAGGTGTCTACAAGCGCTTATGTGGAAAGATGTTACTTAGGTGTACATTCTTTATTTATTACAACTGTAGGTAATATAAATATAAATTTTCTTACCAAAGCATAATTAGATTTTACGAAAGCACCGAACATCATTAAAGTCATGTTGTTAGTTTATATATATTAAAACTGCTAATATTTTATGTTTTTTTCATTTCTTATTGTGAGAAAAATGAGATAAATGGATGTAAAATATAGAGATTGGAGTTAATAATAGAAACTTAATATTGTAAAAAAGGAGTTGGAGATAATATCAGCTTAGTCGTGCAGTAATGATCAATATCAGGAGCTTTCTTATGTAGAAATGGACGTAAGAACCAATACCAGAAACTTTGATACGTTAAAAATGTAAGTATAGAATTACCAACATCTTTGTTAAGTGGAATTAATACCAACAACTTCATTAGGCAGACTCTTGGAAGTAGAATCCAATACTAGAAGCTTCATTACTCAAACATGGAGCTTCAGTACTTAATAATGAAGCTTTGTTAATAGAACTTCTTCGTTAATAGAGCTTGGTTTTAAACTTAACAGTGAAAAATGATGAAGAGAGTCAGATGCGTGTAAAAATGAAGAAATAAGCTTCATTGAGAAGTTTTGTGTAATATTGACTGTATCTGTACCATTTATTACGTTCTAGGTAACAACTCCCAAAACAAACTTCAGAACCTTGAAATGCATTTCGATGTTTTAGTGAGATGGAAGGCTAAACTGTCAATTCTAAAGAGATCGAGGCTGAACTCCAAAATTCCGAAAATTAGGAGCATGACGTGATGCGTTGTTAAATAGAAAAATTGGTGTGGTAATATAAAATCTGTCTCTCTCCAAACCAAATCCCCGTCGCTATACCCATCATCCCTACCACCACCACCCAAAAACCCAAACCAGAAAAAAAAATAAATAAATAAATAAATAAGATGCCGAGAAGAAAGCCAAGCAAGATAGAAGTTGAAGTCAAAGACAAAGAAGAACTCGAAGAAGCCCGCAAGCGGTCTTCCTCAATATATAGGTCTCTCGTCTTAAAACCCTAACCCTAAACAAAATGGAAGTTGAGGTGAAGCTTAGCCTCCCTGACTCAGCATCTCACCAAAAGGTATCCGACCTTCTCTCTCCCTTCCACCTCAAAACCCACCTCCAAGAAAACATCTTCTTCGATGGAGCAGCTGCTGAGCTCTCATCGAATCTCGGTGTTCTCCGCATTCGATTCTACAACTTTGATTCACTTTGTGTTGTTTCTCTCAAAGCTAAGCCTGTCCTCCTCGATGGTATTAGTCGTGTTGAAGAAGACGAAGAGGAGATTGATCCCTCGATTGGTCGTGCTTGTGTTGCCGAGCCGTGGCGGCTTGGTTATGTCGAGTCTTCGAGGATCTTGAAGAGAGTGAAAGAGGAATTTGGAGTGGGAGATGAGGGTTTTGTGTGTTTGGGTGGGTTCAGGAATGTTCGAGCTGTGTATGATTGGAAAGGGTTGAAGTTAGAATTGGACGAAACGCAGTTTGATTTCGGAACGAGTTATGAGATCGAATGTGAAAGTTCTGATCCTGATGGAGCCAAGAAATTACTTGAAGGTTTTCTGAAGGAGAATGGGATCGATTATTCGTATTGTGAGGTTTCAAAGTTTGCTGTTTTTCAATCCGGGAAGCTTCCATAGTGACTAGTGAGTGAACAATGACATGTTTTTTTTATTATTTTTCTCTTTGCTTGTTTTAAATTCTTGATTTTTTAAGAGATAATTTAATTTCGGTATTGGAATTTGGAAATTCCTGCTTTTTATGCTTGATAAATATGTGGGCTAGTGTTAATTGTGTTCTTGATTCAGTATCACTTTCAATTTATATAATTATATTTCTCTGGTAGATACTTTGAAGTTGGATTTCGCTCCTCAATTTATTTGCTAGAAATTAAAATGATACTTAAGAGTGCTCAATGTGGATATATTACCTCTCATGTTGGGTTGAACTAGTTTTAGAGTGAACCAATTGACACGAGAATGGTTTACCAAATTGTCAAGCCAATGGACTGCCAAATCACTGAAAGGACAGCGTAATTTAAACCCTAACCAAGATTTAACCATTATTGGGAAAGCCACTTGTCCAAACCTTTATCGTTTCCCAACAAGACATGTAGAAAGCCATTGAGAAACCATCTGGCCTGGAGGTTTGTCTCCACTTAAAGCACCCATAGCATTGAGAATCTCGTCTTTCCCTAACAGTATTTCCAACCGGTCCTTTAGTTCAACAAAATAGACTCAAAGCCTAGGTTATCCAGTAAGGGCCTCTCCTCACAATGCTCATAATAGAGATTCTGATAGAAATCCACGATTGTCTCTCTAATATTCTCCTCCTCTTCCAAGAACAGGCCATTAACTTTAAGTTTGGTAATGAAATTGGACCTTTTATGAGCACTGGCAACTTGATGGGATTTTGTTTGTAATTAGAGATAGTTGTTGTGTTTATTTTTCTCGATGACACCTTGTCTTCCTTATTAATAAATTTTTTACTTATCAAAAAAAGCCTAAGATATTATCCCTAAAGCTTTTATGAGAATTTTACCCAAATGAGATAGAGAGGCCCACTTTTTTGTATTACTTTTGAATGTCTCAGTCTTGAGTCATAGAGGTGGTAGACATTGGGAATTGAATTTTGAGTAAATTCAAAGTAGTGATAATGCGGAATACAACCGATGATGAGAATTACTACAATTTTATTTCGCCAATAGTGAAATCTTCCTAGTTTGAGGAGAATTGATGGGGATATCAAATCTTAAAGAGTAGATTTTAGTTATTTATCTAGATTTCTGTTTTAGGGCTTTATTTTCATGTTTTGGGGGCTTATTATCATGTTTTATTGACCCATGGTCTTAGTATAATATTTAGGGGCAGTTTAGTAACTTTACTTTGTCGTTCATTTAAGTTTATTAGGGTTTGAAAATTAGGAGAAAGAAAGTTACGAAAATGAGGTAT
Organism: Akebia trifoliata; assembly: GCF_017979445.1. Classification (NCBI taxonomy): domain Eukaryota; kingdom Viridiplantae; phylum Streptophyta; class Magnoliopsida; order Ranunculales; family Lardizabalaceae; genus Akebia; species Akebia trifoliata. Next base: position 20,996,457 of record NC_141384.1, on the reverse strand, counting down.
TTTAGTTTTATTAGGACTCTTGGTTGATTTTTTTAATGTATAAATTGTATTAGAGAATAAATGGGATAAACAAATTACAGAAGTTTCTGTTTTTTCTTTTGAATGTTGGTGTATTAAATGTGGTTGATGCTATGGAAATCATTGGGGGTGATTCCAAGGTAAATATAATTTTTTTTCCTTTAATCATCTTATCATCTATCTTTTTTTTTTAGTTGTGAGAAATCAAGAAACTATCAAGAACCCTCTAATCCTTTTAAGATCCCAACTCATAAATTTTGTTTTCTTGATTTTTCAAGAAATCTTGAATTTTTTATTTTTGAAACCTACAAACCTTCAACACTTTTCTCTATCCTACAATAATTGAAATAAAATTTTCATCTTACATTTTGGGTTTACCCTATCATAACCCAAATCGTAAACCCAATCTCAAATCCTCAATCCTTACCCAATCCCAACCAGATTTTTCTAAATCCCCTGTTTTTCCAAATCAAATTTCATTTTCTTATCTCCCCTCATTGGTCCTGCATCAAATTGGTATCAGAGGTCCTGTATTAAATTGGTATCAGAGCCTATGTTTAGGCCAAAAAAAAATAAAAAAATTAACAGATCACGTTGATGGGAGATGGACTCAACAGATATGTTCTCAGATGAGTGAAAAATAGGTTGTCAAAATTACGTTGAACACGCCGCTCGTGGGCATATTTTTGCATTGTTTGTGACCATATTATAAAGGAAAGTGAAGAGCACCATCAATCACGTGATCCATGGTATGAGTTCAAACAACAAAACTTGTGCTCCAAGTGCAATCTTCTTGGACACTTTAAATCAGAGTGCTCGAACATGGATAATGAAGCAAATGTGATGAAAATCCATGCGTCTAAACTCAATGCGAGTAATGAAGAAATCAATGAAGAAATCGATGAGCCTGATCTAAGTGATAGTGAGATTAAGGAGTGAGGCATCATTATTGGATCTTGAAGAAGATCATGAAGTAGAAATTATGTCAAAAGAGCCCAAGGAAGATTTTTTGGAGAACATCTACAATTTTTGTTTATGATGTAGTTGTTCCGTCACTACCTCAAATCAATTTAAGCATCTCAAATAGGTACAATGAAGACTTTGCTAAGATAGAAAATTGCAATTTAAAGTTAATAGTTCAACACAAGATCAAGACACGAGGACTAATTTTTGCCAAAAGGAATGAACCACAAATTGTCATAATTATTCTCAAGCACTTTAAAACTTGAGGATGAGTTTTCTCCAACTAAAAGAGAATAATACGGAACACAACCAATGATGAGAATTACTACAATTTTATTTCGCCAGTGGCAAAATCTTCCTAGTCAAGGAGCATTGATGGGGAATCAAATCTTGAAGAGTAGATTTTAGATTTTATTTAGATTTCTGTTTTATGACTTTAATTTTATGTTTTAGAACTTATTTTCATGTTTTATTATGGTCTTAGTATAATATTTAGGGGCAATTTAGTAACTTTACTGTCTTTTATTTAAGTTTTTTGGGTTTGAAAATTAGGAGAGAGAAAATTACAAAAATTAGATATTTTAATTTTATTAGAACTCTTGGTTGATCTTCTTTATTTATAAATTATATTAGAGTTTATTTATGGAGAATGAATGGAATAAACATGAAGTTTCTGTTTTTTTTTTAATGTTGGTGTATTCAACATGGCCGATGCCATGGAAATCATTAGGGTGATTCCAAGGTAAATATCATTTTTTTTCTTTCTTTAATTTTCTTCTTGTGCTCTCTTCTTCAATCCATCTTTTCTATTTTTTTTATTTATTATTATTTGTGAGAGATCAAGAAACCTTTAATCCTTTCAAGAATCCAACCCATAAATTTGTTTTCTTGATTTTTTTCAAGAAATCTTGGATTCTTGAAACCCCTTTCTTGATTCTTGATTCTTGAAATCTACAAACCTAAACCCTTAATCCTTTATCTTTTCTCGTAACCTTTAATCATACCCTTAACCCAATCCCTAACCAGATTTCCCTGCCCCTATTTTGCCAAAATCAAATTCCATTTTCTCATCTCCCCTCATCGTCCTGCATCAAGTGATCTTCATAATTGAAATGAATTAAATTCTGGAGTGGAGAGCTTAGCATCATTTATATTTGAAAACAATTTTGTCAATCTTTTCATCAAGTCCGGCTTTAGGAAGATTGGGAAATCAGTTTTAACTTTGTGAAGATATTAACCCTTGAAAAGCAGCACTTTAAGAGGGCAAAGACCTTTGGAAAAAGTCCTGGTCAAGATTACCAGCAAGACGGGATTACAATTGTTGTGGGTGGATAAGGTAGTGTTACAAAGTAGGGTTTCCACATCTTAAATATCGCTAGAATTGGACTTTTTGCCAGATGTCGCTCTATCAGCAATACCACCTCGCCCATAGGAGATGGCTCTGCGTAGGCGCCATGGGTAAACCACGTTGTTGGGTGAGGTCCATGTTGGTGTATCAAAGTCATTAGTACGGGAGGTCCACATCAGTGTATCAAAGTTATTAGTACAGCCTCTGCCGCACATCATTGTCTTTTTCCTTTCACCCAAGGATAAGGAGACACCTGTCTCCTTTGTCCCTTCTGTTCACAACAGCTCTCCAAACATCCCAACTAACGCCAGTTGTGCATACTCCCTCACAAGGTCCAATGGAAAGGCGCCATGTAAGTAAGGACAGGAGGGCGGTGCTAGTGCAACACATATTATTAATGATTTGCGTCGCAATCTTTCGACATGAGTCCCATACCATATTTATGCCATCAACAACAATGATCAAAATTGTAATGGTCAAAGAACATGATAAAAATTGTAACAATCCCACCATCTGAGTAAATCTTGCAGCCAAACAAGGGTGGAAGGACATTAGTAATGTAGTCAAAGTTTCATTTAAGTATCAATGGGAGGATGAACCTTGCAAAAAAGAAAAGAAGGAGATAATATGTCTCGGCATACTAAAGACGTTCTGATTTAAACTGGCAAAGAAGCTTATTTCAGAGGAGAAAGAAGAATACACCAAATATTTTGAATCAAGAAACAAACCAGTAAGGGAAAGGAGGATGAAAACTTAGAGCAAAAAGCTTAAAATACTTCTCCCTCCAGCTACCAAGAGAAGGTCGGACACTTGGACCTTACTCGACAGATGATATCAATTTTCTTTTCCTCTGAATTTCGTCTTAGATTCCTTTTGTTTTTGTTAGCATTTCTGAAATATGAATACTTGAGGAACTAAACTATGGTGAACCGGCCCTTTACTTTGTCCTCTTGTAGATTTTGTTACCCTTCCTACTTGATGATTATGGACAACTTTTGATGTGGAGTAGATAAGAATCATTTGGGGATGCTGATGAGGACCATTGAAGTACACTCAAGTCTGCTTCTTACCAAGTGTACACTATTTGTAAGTCTACACTTTTTCCCTGATTTAATTGTTTTCCTCTGAGCTATGTGAGTTTTTAAAAAAAAAAAAACTCCATTTACTCTTAATAGTATCCACAATAAGAGTAGCTCTAGTGTGGGAATTATTATTTGGATCTGGATCATCTATGTATGTGGCTTAATTGGTAGGATAATGTATCAACCAGATGACTTTTTATTTTATTTTTATTTTTAAATTCAATCAGTTGTGTTATTTGGAAGATTAACCTCCCTCAACATATTTTCGTTATGCATGTAAGCCTTGTTACAATTTTATGGATGATGTTTAACAGATTCAAACCAGAAAAGGACAGGAAGTAAAGATGGCATATAGGTGTTGCTTGTTAGCATTCCTCTTTTGAATGGCATTGTACATCGATGGAAGAACTTATATGGTTTGCATTAAGAATATTTTCCACAATATAGAAATGAAAGTAAGGCTTTTCTAGGAGAATAAAAACGACCATTGACCCCAAAAACTCCAGAAACAATTACAATTTACACACTTATGTATAAATGATACACCAAATAAGGATCATTTTAAAGGTAGTATCTCTATTTCCTCGTTTAAATGAACAAATGCTGTGATTCAGTAAATCTTATTATGAAAATGATGTTTGCTAGGGTCTTCACAGATTGATTGGGCAATCTGAATTATCATACACAAATCTACCATCATCAAGGTCAATTGGTTGCTAACTATCGGTACTTGTTCTTTCTTTTTTTCTTTTTTCATATCAGTAAGCCTATTTTTAATGAGTAACTCGGTGCTGGCAGAATTTGAACTTAGGTCTCTTATATCATCACCCAAAGACTTCATCAACTAAGTTAGCTGGCACCTGCATTAGTACTTGTTCATCAAAACACTGCAAAATCCAATAAAAAAATTTAAGGGTATGTTGATTGCACATGGAAAATAAGGTGGAAAATCAATTTCCATGGAAAATGACATTTTTCAAGTATTTGATTGCACATGGAAATGGAATTCATTTTCCACCCCATTCAAAAAGTCCACTAAATCATGGATTTCACTTTCCCACCCATATGGGTGGGAAAATGAAATCCACCCATGTTTTCCATCATCAATTATTCCCTACCACCACCACTACCACCACCACCACCACCATTACACTTACCTTGCCGTCGTCGTCACCATCGCCGTCGGCTCCGTCTCCGACCACCTTCTCTCTCTCTCTTCTTATTTTTCTTCTTCTCCATCCCTCACCTCCTCCGCCACCACCACCACCAAGTTCTCCCCCCATTTTCCTCACTTACCTTCATCGTCGCCGCCGCCACCGTCGTCGTCGTCACCGCTACCGCCTCCACCATCGTCGTCGTAGCAACCACCGCCGTCGTCGTCGCCACATCCTCCTTCTCCTCTTCTTATTTTTTCCATGATTTTATCCAAGTCAAATCAAACAATGGAATTTGATTTTCCAACCTTACCTATTTTCCACAACTAATTTTCCATTGATTTCAAATTCCATGGAAAGTGACTTTCCATGCAATCAAACATACCCTAAGAGATTTAACTGGCAGACGTTAGTTGCATTTTATTACAAAAACTCCCTTGGAGTTCTGACAACTCTAAGGGAAACCTTACTTTATCAAACTTATTACCCACCAAACCTTACTTCATCAAGTTTGTTACCCCGCAAACCTTCGAGTGGGGATACACATCATAAAATTCAAGTTGGTGAGTTAATTTGTTACTTCTACATGTTTGATGTGGATCAAATCCTATTGGACGCAATTTATTTCCATCCTCTGAAGAACTGTATAATCATACCAATGAACAAAAAAGAAACAACCTGAGCAACGAATTTAGCAATCGAATGGAAGCTCTCGACAACAGGTCTCTTGCTTTGGATGTACTCGAAAAAAGGATTAGATTATTATATTAGAATTATAGATAATTTGTGTGCTTGGGAGTCCTTGATGATTGAATAAACCAAGATTTTACCATGACTGTAATTTTAGAGATCCTAACCGCATCAATTTGTGGTATCCAAAAACAGGATAATCTGATGACACAAGGTTATAAAGGACAAAATTCTAAGAATTTTAAAAAATGAAGTTAATTTTAAAGTTTAATATTAGTTTTAAATTTGGGAGTTTGGTAGCCATCAATTTTCAATACCTTTGATCAAGTTCAAAAAAAATATTGATTGAATTTTTGAAAATGTAGAACAATCCTTACATATGATGCATGGTGCTTTAAACCCTCAAGGTTTTGTGAATACTTGAGATACCTTCTTATGATTTTAAACACTCAAGATTTTGTTAATATTTGAGATATCTCCTTGTGATTTCAAACCGATGACATACCTTCCTTAACCTTCTCTTATGGATTAATAGAAATGCCCTCATCATCATCACCATCGCCATCAGTGTCATCATTGTCGATGACATACCTTCCTCAACTTTCTCTTATGGATTAATAGAAAATGAACTTGATGCCCTCATCATCATTATCTTCTTCTCATCATTGTCATCATCGTCACCATCACCAAACCTATGAGCATGTAAGAACATCATATTGTCATAGGAATTTATCAAGCTTAGTACTTGATCCAAATTGAGAGTAACTAGAAAGAAAAGCAAAGACCCGCCCCTTTGTACCATGTTCCTATGAAGCACGATACAAATCAAGCAATAGAGATACTTCTACAATAACATAGAAGTTAGAGAGAGTAGAACAGACGCTCATATGCCAAGGTGATCCACTTAAAAGCATAAAAAAATTCACATATCAACAAGTTTATCAGTTCGCGGTAAGTCTATCAATTCAGTCTCAAAGTCTCTAATCTAATAAGACAACTTTAAATGATGGTGCGAGGTTTCCTTAAAGTTAAATGTATCTCATTTAATGCAATATTTACAGGTACTTATTAAAATAAAAGAGAGATTAAGACATTTTCTAACTCACACACCCAAACAATGAAATCATATCAACTCAGCATTAAATATGTTGAGATACTACTAATCAAACTCAATTGGGTGCATTAATGAAGCATGGGGACACAAATCCCAAAGTAAGTCAACAAACCTTTGTCCATATATGATCTCAAGTGACATCCGATCTGGATTAACCATGTGGTGACACCTGTCTTGAAAATTGTGACTAAAATCCCCTCCAAAAGGTTGAAAAAGAATTTGAAAAATTAATGTAAGTAATCCTAAAAATAGAAAGAACATCTCTACAACTTTATTGTTCATCTTCTTCCCCACTTCTCAATCTTGATTTTCTCTAATTCATACCATTTACTAATTAAATATTTAGAGGATCTTTGACAAGCACTACACCGGGGCCTCTTCCTTCTACCATACAAAGTCAAAAAGAGTTGAAGAAATGCCTCCTGGGCAAGACTGAGATCATCTTCAAGGTATGAAACTCATCTCGAGGGGTGGAAACTCGAAAAGCTCTCCACACTTATAACATCATCCATGGGAAACTTGTCGTGAAAATTTTTCTTACCACATGAAAAACGAATTCTACTAGTAGATAAATGGACAACTCACTGCATGTTTTAGGGCCCTTATAGTACATTCCAGTGGATATGGTCAGTCTGGCTCTACCAAGCCACGTTCACTCAGTCTTCACACACAACTAAGGGAGCTCTAGCAGATTCTAATAGAGCAATGAGATCAGATGTTGAGCTTGCAACATGAGAATGCCTTGTTAAGGGCATTCTTATAAGCACAAACGACCCTCCAACCATAAAAACTTCAACCAACAGTAGAGCAAGATACTAAAAATGCTCTTGATCCACTTGATTATGTGAAGCGGATCCGATTTCTAGGAGTCACCACCTAACTTAGGTCTAGGAATCATAAAATGACTCCGAATGGAATTCGGGTTGATCTACAATAGAGTCAATGAATAAGGGATCAAATTATTGGTTTCAAAAGGTATTAGGCATCGAATCCGCCCGATTGAAATGATCGGTCTCTACTGTAATCCGAGACTATCTTACGGTCAATGGGATAACACTAAAGTCAAAGGTCCTAAAGTCAAATGGGAAACTATAGTCAAGGTCCAAGCTACCTAGGTCAAACCTAAAGTCAACCAGAATACTACGGTCAAAGTCAAGCACAAAGTAAAACTTAGGAGACCTAAGTCAAAGTCAACTCTAGGTCAAATAGAAAAGACCTCAATCAAAGTCAAATTGAGATAATCAAATTAAACTAAAAAATCTTACCGAGTCAACTCGTAAATAAAATAAATTAATTAATTGATTAAAAAAAAGATTTTGTTGTGATCAGGCCCAGAATGATTTCCCAGCTTGCCTACGTACCCTAGATCTATTTTGGGATCAAACCAAACATAGTTCGAATTTTTTTGAAATCTTGAATCATAAGTTAGAAAAAATTGACGAGTTGACTCACCAAGTTTTTTTGAAATAGATTTTTTTATTTTTGTATTACTTGTTTTTGAAATATACTTTTCTTTTAATCAAGTTGATTCAATTAAAAATTAAAATTAAGAAAAAAAAAAAAAATGAAAACTTACCATGATGTCCGATTGTCGAGGTCCCTTCAAAATTTGCCAAACAAGTTGCTTGGGCACAAAAACTGAAGATTATGGGAGTTTTAAATGGGTTTAATAGCTATCGTTTTGAGTCCAATTGGGTTAAGATAAATAAGAAAATAAGAAGAAGAAAAAGAAGTAGATTGTTGGTGTGTCAAAGTGCAACATGGAATTTTGCCTTGACTTTTCAAATAAATATGTATAGATTGGAAAAGAATTAGAAGCCATGCAATATATCGTTAGAAATTTCTATGAATCTAGTTTCTAACGCAAAAAGCGGTTCGTGAATCGAATTTTTCTATAAGGAGATATTCGCGTTAAACTAGGAGGGTATCAAGGTACAATCTTAAACTTTTGCCTCGACTTCTCGGATAAATCTATACCAATTAGAAAAGATTTAGGAGTCATGTGATATAATGTTAGATAGCTCTGTGAGCCTAGTTTCTAATGCAAAATGTGGTTTATGAATCAAATATTTGTAAAAGAAGATATTTGCATTTAACTTGAAAAATATTAAAGTACAACCTCAAATTTTCTCAATGTGCATAAATATTGTCGAAAATTTATTTTTAATCATATTTTCCTAAGAATCAATGTCTTTAAATGAAAGTTGAACCTTAAAGCACATTTTGGTTATTTTTACAATTATTCGTAAAATTTTCCATTTTCACCGATTTTATCTCGTTCAACTCGAACATTTCAAGAACAATGAAAGTATTTCTGAAACATTCTAAAAGTGTGGGACTCACAAGGGGTATTTTTTTTATCATTTAATTAATTTTTCTCAAATTTGGTGAACGGTTTCATCTGATCACAATGTAACTCTTTCTACATCTCAAAGTCTTATTTTCTCAAACATCGCGAGGTCTCTAAGTCATTGAAACGTGTGGCAATCCTGAACGTACGTGCTTTCCATGTCGAGTGTAAATACGCGACAATCCTAAGCATACATAATTTCTAAGTTGTACATTTTGAAAAAAGATAATGGAGTAAGACTAGGAAAAGAAATTAAAAAGGACTCCTCACAAATTTTTGTCTCTTGCATTTACTATACGCTCATTATTAGGGATCCATTGCAAACGGATGACGAATTGTCAAATTAGACAGTCGTAAATATAGGGTATCTACAAATACCGTCCAACCAACCTTGATAACGCTAATGGTGACAGCATGCCCAAGAGTATTGGCCACTCTGACTCCAAGAGAGCTTTTCCCTTCGTCGATGCACACAGAAGCAACCAGGGGACGAGTTAGGCCAAACCTACTTAAAGTAAACTTTCATGCAACTTGGGGGCAACATGAAGTACCAAAATACCACCCAAGTCTCATAAGACATCGGCCACAAGGAGAGTAATCACTAGCAAGATAGGTGTTGCAAAAACGATAAGGCGGTTGAATACTAGAGTAAGATCCTTAGGTCGATCATGCAAACGTGGATGCTATTGGAAGGGATGAAGTTGACAAGCTTCTCAAAAAATAAAGAGAAGGCAGAACAGCTCACCTCCGGAAGGTACAGATCAGTGGATTAAAAGACGTTCCTTACCATGCAAAATTTCTAAATCACTCCATTTATCAAAGAGATCATGCAACCAGGCATATCAAGGAATTTCAACATGCCAAAGCTCAGCATGTGTTCCATGGAACACGGACCCCATCAATCACCTCTATCACTACCAGCAAGTGATGATTCTACAGGAGGAAAATGAGATTTTACTTAGTCGAGCCTCCTCGACAAGTCTCTAAGGGGCGGCTGGGCAGCTTTTACCTGGAAGAGACAGTTACAAACCAAGTCGGTAGCATCCTTCAATCATCCCGGCAAGGCCTCTCTTGTTCAATTTGTTGGCAGCTGAAACCAAAATCAAGGCACAAACACCTTGTTCAATTTAACAAGAGAACTTCCATTAACACCCAAACTTTTACTTATTACACGCTAAAAATTTCTTAAATTATTTATCACACCCAAATTAGAGATTAAAACACACTCTTCCAACATTACCAAGGTTTGGCCCAAATCATAATCTCAACATCGTTTGGTCTAGCAACAAAAAAAACCCCAAGAGTGTCTCACCCCAACTCTTACTTAATTCTCAACCATTAACTTATTTGCATTATTTGTAATTGAGTTGAAATTAGTAAAAGTTGGGGTACCAACAACAGCTCTGTTTAACAAACAGGCTATAATGGCTGAGAATAATTATCAAACAAAAACTAAAACAAACCAAAAGACAACAACAAACCCAAGAGCAAAATTAAAATACAGCTATATAGAAAGCACAAAAAAGGTGAGGAGACCTAACAGATTATAAAGGTCGTGAATAATGCTGAAGTGACCTCAAGATTGGACCTCACAAATGCACACCCTAATGTGAAAGTGTATGGGAACCATAGATGCTTTTCCTCGACATATGAGTGAAAAATCGTCTATGGTTCCTATCCACTTTCACATCAAGATGTGATATGAGGTCCAATCCTGAGGTCACTCCAGCACGACTCAGGTTATTTCTCTCTGAGCCAAAGTGACCATAATAGCCTCGTCATCCGCACCATCTGCGTACAGGAACATGTGACCTATACCATAGGAGCTTTCCATTGATGTAGTGTTGCAGAGTTCCAAAACCAATCATGATGTCGCGACGAAGTAGAATACAACTTGCTGCTTTATTCAAACCTGAGGAAACAAAAAGAATTTACGGATTAGAGCCACAGTAACATTCTTAAACTACAACTCATAAATAAATTCTGAATCAGTAAAAAGTAAGATTTATCACAAAAAAAAAAGGTCAAAAGCTTGTGGCTTGAAGTTCTGTAAGATGACCAAATGAGCACATATATACCAAAGAGGAAAACTAACTGCAAAGACTTCAAAGACAACACTTTTAGAAGAAAAGTTCATAATAAATTTCAACGGAAGTCTTACATTAAGCATGAAAATCATCCAGAATTGAAAAAGGTCTGCACGCTAGTCAATCAATCTTTGAAACCTAACTTCGAATGGATAATGGGAGAATCAGATCCTTTATCTATTGTCACCAAATCTCAGCTCTTTTAGTGATTGATTAAGAAATTCAGAAGCTCACTGTGAGAAAAATGAGGAAAGGTGAGCAAATGGTACTGTACAAGGTCTGGCTCTAGCACTGCTTTGACAGAAGAAGATGTTTGGATTAAGTCGCGCTTCGATTACAAACCTCTTCCTTTTTAGTTATGAGAAAAAGGAAAAGAATATCAAAGGATTATCTAGCCATTGAAAAGACCACAATTTAAGGATTTCATGGTAGATTGAGGGAAGGAGAGTGTCATTGCCCTTCAAACACTACTACAACTCTAGCCTAGCCACTGGCCTTCGGCAATATTCAACTTCAGTAGCCAAGATTCTGTTTCTTTTAATTTATGCCACAATATCAAAAAAACCAAAAGAACAATGTAGTATAGGTAGTATTGCAGAAATCAAATGCAAAAACTACGATAGTTTTTTCAATTTACCCATGTTGCAATTGATCAGGAAGCTTTTAATGTGCAGTTCGCTACAAATTAGACTTGATTAAGGGGCCTTCGCTTCATTGACAATATATTAAACAACCCATTTTCTGATGACTTTAATTTTGTCATAAAATTATAAATAGTAGCGATTGTGCACTGTAAGCCGGGCAAAGGACGAAATGGATAAATATTTCGTTTAAATCTATTATCATTGTTGGGATTTAGGAAGGACTCCAACTTTGGTTTTACCATCTGTTTCTGATAATCTTGTGATCAAATGTCAGATAAAACTTCAAATTATACTCAAACCTTCAAACAACAAAAGATGGATGGTGAATCTCAAACCTTCAGACATTGGAGTAGTGGATGCTGAACTGATTTCTGTAGTCTTTGAACTATGTTCTCCATTGGTGGATGACTTCACCATTCTCTTCTTGCCATCATACTTATCCATGATTATAGCTTTAGAGCCACTAAAAGCTACAATTCAGTTGTAGGAAAATATTTAGCATAGGTTTCTTATTTCATGGCAGAAACCAAATTTAGTAAATCAGGGTAGTGACTTACGACTCAAATGAGTTAAAGCTGCGATAAAACAAGCATTAAAAAGAAGAGAAAATCCGAAGAGTGCTCCGATACATATCCAATACCAATACTCTTGCACGAACATGCCTCTGGCTCTCAAAAGCATCTTTCCAACTGTGGATTCAGAAATGCTGGGGTCAATGATGGGCTGTATCAGATAAACAAAACCACAGTCAACTGTGGATAATGACTTCTCTCAAAAGAATGAAAAATGCTTGGTCTACAAAAGCTTAAAAGATGTATGTATATAACAAATGATAAAATGATGGTTTATTCAAATGAAAAAAATGAGAAAATCATTGTCAAACTATAAGGAGATCTTACAGTGCTCCATCTTTTATCAAGAAATCCATTGATGGCTAAGGCGTTCTGTCCATACATCATAGGAGAAGCATAATATCCCCATTTCATCCATGGAACAATATCATCTTCAAGAATAGAAAAAAAAAAGCTGTTTAGAATCACATGAAAGAATTCTTTATTTACCTAATATCAAATAGGACCTACCACTCTCTTGTGTCACATTGGTACAAACAAGAGCTTAGTTCAACCAAAATATCTGAAGTGAAGAAAAAACTGCAAACCTTTTGCAATGATGAAGCCTCCAAGCACAAAAGCCAGTAGCAGGGTGAACATACCAAGTATGTTTGCAAATACGTCTGTTCTTCCTATTGTTGCAATGAACCGAAATAGAGTGCTACCTGGCGTACACCAACGAATGCCAAGAACTGCCGGAAAAACTTGAATGTGTTGAGAAATGTCAAAACATAATACTTTGGATCATATGCCATCATCAGATTTCAATGATTATTGACTCCACAAAAACATAATTGAATGAAAAGAATACACTTGTATGGTATGTCATATGAAGGACCATAACATTTACCTGTTGGCAGTGGGAGCAAACCCAATCGTGTAATACGTAAGAATGACCCATATCCCTACTTCCATAACTGAGAAGAGGATTCTGAGGAGCCAAATTGGTAACCCAAAAGCCCATGCAGGGTAAAACAACAAATCTCCCTGTTTATAATACACAGGAAGCCTTAAAACAGTCATTGCAAGCTCTGCCATTCCATTAAACATCACATTAATCAGACTAAAAAACAATGCTCCATAATATTTTCCTCCGTCAGCTACTTGACCATGTTTCATCTTTGTTCTCAAGAACACTGTCATAGCAAATATATAGATGATTGTTATCTGGGTAGTTTTGAATATGTATACGAACGAATTCCGCTTCATTAACATCCACTCCTGAGAAAAACATGCCTTGAAGAGTTCCCAGTTGGAGATGCCATACTTGTCTCTTTCTAAGGTAGCTAGATGGGCTCTAGATTTATTGTAAGGAATTCTAAGATCTTCTTAAAGTTTGTTGACCAATGTTGAAAGATGTGAAGGATTGCACGAATTCAGCTGCCGATATGTATCGGTAAGGTTAGTTTTATATTTCTCATTCCGCATAGTATATTCCATAAGGAAGGCAAACACATAGTGAAGATGCTAGGGATAAGTAAGTACCAAATAACTTTTCTTGCTTTAAACTGAGGACGAGCTCTTTATCTTTTGCAAGAAACATTTTCAGGTTTATGGGCTGTAATACTTGAAGCAGGAAACTGTTTCCAAGTGTTTCACCAATAGGTAAGCCATGGATGTAAAGACACACCCATAGTGCCCATTGATCTTGTGAAGTTGCTGCTGCTTCTTTAGATAAATTAGATAAAATCTGCGTCACCAGCATTTGACAATTGGAGCAATCAGAGTTGCTCCACCAGCCTGTCAGTATTCCAAAATTCCTACTTGAGACGGTTAGAAAATAGAAGGAAACCATGAATGGAAGAAAACACATAGATAGGCATTGATTCTTATAACACGAAAATTAACCTGCCATCTCCATAAACCTTAATCAAAAACTTTATTTGAATGATGTACTTTTCTTAGGATAGAAAAACGACTACAAAATTGCTAGGCGGGAATGCACAAGCGATGCATGTGTTTCTTAAGTCATGGAGTTCTTAGTTTGTTTATTCACGTTTAATTTTATTTTTTATTAATGGAGGCTTTCTGAATAATAAGAGATTTTTATACACAAGTAATATAAAAATTGTAGTAGAAGGTAAATGGATAGGTAGAATTGCTATTCTAGTTTTGTGTATACCATTCTACGTTGTAAAACATCAAGTTCCTAAGGGTATTATAGGAATTTTTCACATTGCTTAACATGAGAGCTTTATTTAGATGCAAATTTAATATGGTCACCCTTCTAAAGATATTGTGGCAAGAACTTTTTAATGGATACGATTTTTTTATTTTGTTTTGGGTAAGCAAATAGATACTACTTTTATCGAAAATCAACATATGGATTGGAATTTTGGACGTTTTAAATATCCCGACGAAAAAACAAAACTTGCTTTTTGAGAGAGATGAAAGGAGATATGCATGGATAGATATGGTTGATTATTATAAAGTAGCTTGTCACTATTGTAAATTAGGCAACTTAAGGGGTGATTATAAAAGTGTCATCCATAAACTATATATTCCTCCAAAATCCTATTATTATCATGAATATATCTTTTTCTCTCTTTCTGACTATTTTCGCATATAGGAACTTGATAGAGACACAAATTATGGAGAGAAAAAACTCAGCATCATATTGTTGAGTGATTTACTAGAGGTAAGTCCTAATTGCCTGTCCTTCCATGAAATTCCATTACATACAAGTTCGATCTTAAACACAACTGATCAGCAATCTCTTCTATATCCAAACCGGTGCTCTTTGCCCGATCTGATTTCAAGAACTAGATTAGGATTGCTCTCTCAATACTCAGCTCTATCAAAAGACAAAAGTTTAGTTTACTCAGTAAGTTTATGTAAGAAAAGTCATAATCATCAAAGCCTAACGTTCTTATAGAAGTCCATTATGGAAGGAAGAAGAAATCATCCAAATCGACCCAAAAACCATATCGGTGGTAGGGAAGAACTAAAACAAATCATGGAAGATAAACATCATCAAAGCTTTATCTCAAAATTTCAGGGGTCGGCCGGACAGATCTCACTCCTTCATTTAATCTAAGTCAATTTTTTTAGTAAATATAAGTGTGCTCATAACCACACTCACTACCTCAGAGCAGTGCTTCTTGTTATTCCTCTCATTCCTTTATAACCAATTATGGAAGAAAAAAAATGAAGCAAAAAAAAAATATATATATATATATATATATATGGGAATGTTCAGCACCCTAAGTTTTACCACACACTTTAACAAACGTTTTTTGTCCTACATGGGTTAGAAGTTTTGGAATGGGCTGATTTTTGGTGAGGATGATCTCTATGATTAGAAGATCATCCTCCCCAAAAATCAGCCCATTCCGAAATGTTTATCCCCATGTTTACACGTTGAAAAATCGTGGACCGTCCATTTTTTGTAAACCATTTTTGATGGGGTTAGAAGTTTTGGAATGAGCTGATTTTTGGTGAGGATGATCTCCTCACCATAGAGATCATCCTCACCAAAAATCAGCCCATTCCAAAACTTCTAACCCATGTAAGACAAAACGCGTTTGTTAAAGTGTGTGGTAAAGCTTAGGGTGCTGAACGGGACCCTATATATATAGGGTCGCGTTATTACGACCCCCATTACGACCCCCTTTGCGACACACCTTTTTGTCTTATATGGGTAAAAATGTTTGGAATGGGCTGATTTTTTGTGAGGATGATCTCCGTGATGAGGGGATCATCCTGGCAAAAAATCATCCCATTCCAAAACTTCTAGACCATCCGATTTTTGTTGAAAAATTATAGACCGTCCAATTTTTGCAAATCAATTTTGATGGGGTTAGAAGTTTTGGAATGGGATGATTTTTTGCCAGGATGATCCCCTCATCACAGAGATCATCCTCACAAAAAATCAGCCCATTCCAAACATTTTTGCCCATATAAGACAAAAAGGTGTGTCGCAAAGGGGGTCGTAATAACGCGACCCATATATATATATATATATATATATATATGTTTATTAGAAATTTAGAAAAACAGAAAAATCCCAATCCCAAATTGGGAAGGGATTCAAAGGCCTTATATCCACATAGAGTACATCCATCATTGAATCAATGACCACAATATGATCTATCATGAGAAAGGAATTGAAGAAACTAGACCACAACGTGCATGTGTCATAAAATTAAAAAACAATAATATGAAGATTGAGACTAACTAGAGAAGTTGCACAGAATTTATATATTTATCATAAATATCCTAAAATTAAAAAAGTTAATAAAAGAGTTTAAAATCTATACTTCATACCAGTTTTATGGGTCACACATCTTCTTCACAGCTTTACAGATACCAACCCCAGTCCAATATAGCAGGATTCAACTATTTATAGCCTGAGGAATATGGTCAAAATTCTCTTGGTGTTTTAGTCCATCATATCTCCTAGATGTGTCTCCCTTACACAATTGTCACTCAGCACAAACTTAAGACTCTTCGTGGCAACAGGGAATCTCTTCATCTTGCCTACTGACTTTGCATGGTTTAGAATAGCAAAAGAAACCATGTTGGGTTTACATCCAATTATGTACATCTCTTTCAATATCAGGATGACTTCCCACAACTCACTTCTTTGAAGCATGGCATTCAAAATGGGATTGAATGTACCAATACTTGGGACAAGTCCACATTCCAATATCTGATCCCGAAGATGAAGGACAACAGATAACTTTATCTTCACCACCACCAAAACCTTATCCCAAAAATTACAAACTACTAATTCATTAGCATAAATAAAAAATGATTATCTAATAATAATATTATTTACAATTTATCTTCACCACCACCAAAACCTTATCCCAAAAATTTGGGGACCACTAAACAAACATTTTGCCTCTATTCAATTCTGTGTTCATATTCACTCTTGTTATGTCAATCCATGTCTTTCTGTTTCTTCCTCTCGTTCTTTTAGAACCCTAATTTACATGTTCATTCTAATTGGGGATGTAATCAGTGTTTGTCATTCATGATCAAACCATCTCAATCGACTTTCTATTAATTTATTGCATATTGGGGCTACTACTACATTTTCTTTTTTTTTAAAAGTACTACTACATTTTCACAAGTGCCTCCATCTCTAATTTTTCTCTCTTTCCACTCATTTATCTCAGGATCCTCATCTCTGCTATGCTCATATATTGTGTTGACTCCCTCACTAACCTCACCAACTAATACTACATCCTAAGCAAACAATATACATAAAGGGACCATTTGTTTGCCAATGAATTTTGAGTTGTTCCATGCAAGGTTTAAAATGTCACATCGATTGAATTTTGAGTTGTTGCCATACTATGTGTGCTCTTTAGTTTCCTCTAGACTCCTAGTTCTTAAGTTGCTTGTCTAGTCTTCATATAATAATTTCTGAAATAATCCCACCACATTTCCTTCATCTCATCATATTTAACCAAGCCTATCATCCTCTCCATTAGTGCATCTAACATGATGTCCGTTTTCAATTTCCTTTTCTCTAATTTGTATCAGCTTGCAGATGTCACTTACCAGTCCTTTTGCCTTTTTTAGCATTATCTTGTTAAGTTCTCTCCATTTCTATTCATTTGTCAAGTCTCATAAAAGATCACATTTTTTTTCTTCAAAAGCCATCTAAACTTCATCATTCCACCAAATTCCCTTATCCAATGCATTATATAATTAGTATTCTGAACGTGTTGGCACTTCATTTAATCATTTATGTACTAATCAGTTAAATAAAAACTAAAAATATAAGTATTTTATTATTAAAAATCAGAAGAAAAAAAATACATGCATATATATATATATATATATATGGGTCCCGTTCGGCACCCTAAGTTTTACCACACACTTTAACAAACGCGTTTTGTCCTACATGGGTTAGAAGTTTTGGAATGGGCTGATTTTTGATGAGGATGATCTCTATGGTGAGGAGATCATCCTCACCAAAAATCAGCTCATTCCAAAACTTCTAACCCCATCAAAAATGATTTATAAAAAATGGACGGTCCACGATTTTTCAACTTGTAAACATGGGGCTAAACATTTTGGAATGGGCTGATTTTTGGGGAGGATGATCTTCTAATCATAGAGATCATCCTCACCAAAAATCAGCCCATTCCAAAACTTCTAACCCATGTAGGACAAAAAACGTTTGTTAAAGTGTGTGGTAAAACTTAGGGTGCTGAACATTTCCCTATATATATATATATATATATATATATATGGGAGCAGTTCGGAGGCCCTAAAGTTTGCCCAGTTTCTTACCAAGTTTTTTAGTCCGTTAGATATATCTACATCCGACGGTTCGGACAAGTAAACGATTTTAAAGTAAATCAGTTTTTTAATTTTTTTAAAACTCCCTCATATTAACTCTCTTCTTCTCTCTCTGTTATACCAAATTACAGAATCCAAACGAAGAGAAAAGAATCCAAACAAAAACCTCTCTCTCTCTCTCTCTCTCTCTCTCTCTCTCTCTCTCTCTCTCTCTCTCTCTCTCTCAAGTTTCAGTTCAAACGACCCCTCCCATCTCTCCCTCTCTCTCTCTCTCTCAAGTTACATTTCGAACGACCGTCAGATCTCACCGTCTTCTTTACTCTCTCAAGTTAAGTTCGGAGCCATCGTCATCTCTCTCTCAACCCTCTCTCGTCGTCGCCGTCACCGTCAATCTCTCTCAAGTTCGATCGAATGGGTATTTCTTTCACTCTAGAGTCTTAGGAAAATCGATTGGGTTTTTTATTTATTGTAGTTGTTGAACTTGAAAGATAATGTGGATGGGTTTTTTTTGAAACTTAAACGATTTGAAAGAAATTAGGTTTTTTTTTTTTTTTTTGGAGGGGGGGTTGTAGTTGTTACAGAATCCCTCTTTCGCATCAATGGTCCCCTGGGCCATTTTGGAGCCAAAGGCAAAACTCTTTGGGATGTTCATCTTCTCTTGTAGTGTTTAGGAGTAGAACTAAAGGGAAATCTATTCCCTAAATTTTCTTTTTCTTTTGTACAATTTCTTTCCTTATCAAAGAAAAATTGTTAGAGCAAAACTTCAAACAACAAAAATTAGAGGTGTTAAAACTGGAATATTGGATAAAATATGGTCATTGTAGAAGTAACAGACAATAGGAGGTCCAAGGTCGCTAAGTAGGAGCAGGAACAAAATTATGAAGTGAGGGAAAACATCAAGTAGAAGATACTTGCAGCTAAGGTTGTAGCATGCTGGAAATTCTCATCCTATTATCTCTATCTTGCTTGTTACTTTGCAATGAAAACTTTGGAAAGCATTATAGCATTCAATATTAGAAATTCACTTTTATTAGGTGGTTCTGTATAGATTTTTTTATTTATTTTAATTTTCTTATTTTATTTAGTATAGATAAAATATACTACAATACATTAATACAATCGGCATTTTTGCCTTCTCAAAGGATGCATATCAAACACCCCTTACTCGTGTTAGACACTTTGACACACATGCCTGTGTCCTTGTTACCTAACACAACACAACAGTAGTACGAAGGATCATATGGTTTGAAGGCTCTAAAAGGTGAGGGGAGGCCAAAAAGGGACGGGGACTGAAGTAGTGAGGAGTGATTTGAAGAATTCTGTCTTAGAAGACAGGCTCTAGATAGAATTGAGTAGAGGAACACGATTTGTGTTGCCAACCCCATTTAGTTGGGATAAGGCTTATGAATTATGATGATGATGATTAACTGAGATATATTTTATAAACGAAATATAATTATTATTAGCATGCTATCACTTTAAACTCATGTTATTGGGTAGACATTTTTTTTAGGTGCCTTCTTTTAACTGTTGTAGCTTCACTCTTCAATTATACTATTGTTTTGGTGTTTCTACTTGAGAAATTTATACTTTTAAATCTGTCTAAATGTGTTGACCGTAGTCAAAATACAACTCTAATTTCAGTTTCATTTATGCATCAACACCTAGGTATTTCTCTTTAATAGGTAAGCTGGGATCAAATTCCATGGCCTCGCTGTTCTGAGACATACTTCAACATTCACTATCTCATAGTCTATCTAAATCTCTGACGGTTGAGCTTCATGAGGAAAGAAGACAGGCAGAGACAAATAGTTAAGTTGTTTCATGGATTCAGATGCATGGGAAGGAGCATGGATGTGCTGTCATGGTCATCTGGATGTAGTTTCAAAACAAGATCACCACATTTCTCTGAAAAGGAACAGAACCACCTTGAACAAGCATCGTCAAACCATATACAAGGATGACTTGGGCAAGACCGCAGGATCAAATAAATACTCGTTCTTGCAAGCTCTCTCTACATCCTAAATGCCAATATGGTGGGCCTATACAGGTATTCTTTGCTTGGTTTAGATGTACCAAAATTGTTGTTATCATTGATGTACACTAAACCTTATTCATTCTCTTCAATTATTTATTTATTTATCTGATTTACCTATGGGTACCATTGTAGGAAATTTCTACGGGTACTGTCGTAAGAGATTTCTCTAAATGGTACTAAGGATCTTGCTTATTCCAACCTAAAATGAATTATCTGATAGAAAATAGTCTGCTAAGAAAGGTGTACAATGTCACGGGAATGCAGAGTGGTCTGAGGTTTCTCCCTTTCATGAGTACATCCAAACTTTCCAACTGATATAGTTTTCTTTTTGGTCTTTATCATCTTTGATGGATTTTCTTTCTTCGTTTTATCCTTTGTGATCTTCCTGCCCTTGTAAGTTTTCCTCTATGCTGGATTTAGGTATATTGATTGTATCTTTTGCAGCATTAGGATATTTCTTGTGGCCTTGGAAGAAAAGACCCAGGGCTGTAATGCCACCCATCGCTAGGTCTTTTCTGAACTACACTCTTCATTCATCGGTAACTAGGGAGTATAATTTTGTTCCAACAAGAACTATTTCAGATGAACTTCAGTCAATGTTCTCTATAGATCACATACCTTTCTATAGTGTTGTACATATAGATGCTGATGCTGCCACCTTTTGAGGGGAAGAAGGGATTTTGTGTTCCACGTCTCCCTCTGCTGACAAGATGTTGATATCCAATTTCCAAAGCTTAATCATTTCTTTTTGTTTTTGTTTGCTAGGCAAGCAACGGTTAGTGGTCAGCAGAGGTGAAGGAGGATTCAATGGGTCTTGAACCCAGTTCATGGTATCAACACTCAACGAGCCTTACGAACGTTGACACCTTCAACAGCTCATAATTTCTCATTATAATGAACACCATAGAATGCTGAACCCATCAGAAACACACACAAAAGAAAACCTAAGGTTTCCCAATGGAATTGGATCCAATGTTTGATAGAAGAATTCTTTGGAAATGTATCTTATTGTTGTTGCTTACATGAAGTTTGTTGAGCTGCAATGGATAACAATGGCGGGAAGGATTCTCTTTTTCTAAAAGATTATCATGAAGCCCTACCCCCGTTTGCAATCTTTTGGGAGATACGTAAAGAGAGGAATAAGAGGATTTTTTAGAACAAATACAGGTAGTGATGCATATTATTCTCTCTATTTTTAGTCTTTTACTGTTGAGAGTTTCCAATGGGAGTGGGTTTGTACTATCTCTGCTGTAACTATGGAGTCTAGTTGTATTTCTTTTGGATTGGTCACCTTGACCGCCTTGTATACTTTAATATAATATATATTTTTTACCTATAAAAGTAAATAAATTATCTAATTGTTACAACTCAAGTTTTTTCAACACGACTTTTTTTACTTAGCATCATCCTAGGAATTGGATAGTTTGTCAAAAAAATGTTCTTGTAACACCCAATTTTTTACAAGAGGAGATCCACCATTTAGTTCAGTTTCTGTTTCAACTCTAAACAGAGCTGATGATTAGTCTCAAAAAATTTCTTTACCTTCAATAGTCTGGAAAATTAGTCGAAAGCTGACTGAAGTTCATGGGAAGCTAAGTTCAAATATTGACATGTTTTATAACTCGAATAAATTCAATTCAATTTAAAAATAAATAAATAAATAAGTTTTATAACTTGAATAAAATAATTATTAGTGGAGATAATCAGAAAGATCCCTCCCAAAGCTTTCTAATGAATTTATATTTACACAAGCTTCACAGACTGCACAGAAGGAGTTCTTTGGTGGGGAATTGTACTTTGTAGGTCAAATGCCACATCTCTGACAACTCAAAAAAATGGAAACTTGAAGTGCAACATCCTCTTTGGTGATCAGCTCAAAGACACAAACATCTCCTTCTACAACATTATTTTCCTTTACAAATGCAGCCCAACCATCAGAAAAATAATTGGGCAGGCCAGCTTCTCCCATCAAAAACCCTCAGTGTGAGATTGTCAGGATTCTTTGTGAAATATGTCTTCATGAACTGAAATGGCACATTCTGCACAAGTAGGAATATTTGCTTCTTACACCAAAGTCAATTGAATGCAAATTGACAACAGAAGCTTGTGAAACAATCTTAAGCTTTTCCCATTCTTTGGGTTTACAATCTTCAAGCCGTATAGCAAAGCTGGTCCAGTTCTCTTAAGATATAAAGCATAGGCAAGGTACAATAGGATGTTTGTTCATCTTGGTTTCATTCCAACATAGCCTTGGAATGGCGAACTTCAACTTCTCAAGAACATAATTCTCATTATCATTTGAAGCAACCCTTATAGTTGACAAAGTAGCAATAAGAACGCAATTCTAAGAAAACTTCCCAAAATGTATGAATTAAACCAAAGATCTATCGAAGGGAATTACATTCACCATAAGAATACCAAACACACAAAGAACAAATTTGGCTTTCAAACAAATTCCATGGTGAGATGTCTAGGTAATTTCTAACATAGATAGAGTCCAAATCAATTTTGAAATGTCAACCCGAGAATCGTGAATTTGTGATCATCAAAACATCCACATTTAGATCAATCTATACATGAACCCATTCACACAAATATCTTTCCCTACAAAATTTTCTAGAACTCCAATACCATCTCAGACACAAAGACGAAGTAATTCGCCTTCCAATAACACTATCAAATTTTCCTTACAAGATCAATGTACTCCCCCGAAATGATCAGCTTCAACTTCTCAAGAATCGAATTCCAATTGCCATCCAAACCAACTCTAATAGGTGAAATAGTCGCAATTAAAACATAATTCTCACCACTCCCCACATCTATTTCATACAATTCCACGAAAACCTCCCTAAATTCATGAATCAAACAATTGTAAAACGATTTGACCAAGGGGATTACATTCACCACAAGAATCCCACTCTCACTAAGCCAATTTAACAGTTAAAAGCACTGGTTTTCGAATAAATTCCAATGGTGGGGCACCTAGGCCATTTCTAGCATCACTCGAGTCCAAAATCAACCATTATAACATCGACAGATGAATCACGATCATCAACAATATCCAGATTTTGATCAACCTCTACATCTTCAGTACCCACATTTCCACATATACCCTTTCTTGCAAATTTTTCCAATACTCTAATACCATCTTCTACGTAAACCCAAAGTAATTCGCCTTCAACCAACCCGAAGTATCGCTTGGCAACCTTTAGAACCATGTCATCACTCTCCACCCCAAAGACTTTAAACCCAAATTGGGCTTGCAAGAATGTAAGCAAGACTCCACCACCAACCCCAACACAGAGAACCCGTGGCCTAGAATCGGAATTAAATTGTTCCTCGAGATATGGTGCAATCAAAGATAGACTAACCACCATGGGTGGCAAGTAAGGATGAACCAAACAACTCATATCATGCCAAAACTTCACTTCTGATTCTGAATGTAATGTATCGGGAACGAACTTGAGAGTGAAAGAAATACCCGTTCGATCGAACTTGAGAGAGATTGACGGTGACAGCAAGAGAGGGTTGAGAGAGAGACGACGATGACTCTGAACTTAACTTGAGAGAGTGAAGAAGACGGTGAGATCTGACGGTCGTTCGAAATGTAACTTAAGAGAGTGAAGAAGACGGCGAGATCTGACGGTCGTTCGAAATGTAACTTGAGAGAGAGAGAGAGAGGGAGAGATGGGAAAGGCCGTTCGAACTGAAACTTGAGAGACAGAGAGAGAGGTTTTCGTTTGGATTCTTTTCTCTTCGTCTGGATTATGTAATTTTCTCTTCGTTTGGATTCTGTAATCTGGTATAACAGAGAGAGAAGAAGAGAGTTACTATGAGGGAGTTTTTAAAAAATTAAAAAACTGAAGAGGGGGTGTTCTGTAATTACAGAACATTTTTACTTTAAAATTGTTTACCTCATCCGAAACGTCGGATGTAGATATATCTAACGGACCAAAAAACTTGGTAAAAAACTGGGTAAACTTTAGGGCCTCCAAACCACTCCCTATATATATATATATATATATATATAATATATATATATATATATATATATACACACAATGGTATTTAAACATAGTGTCAGTAGCATGTGTCATTTAAGCATGTGCTTTACGTATTTATGGACCCTTTACAAGCCCTTGCATGCCTAATATGAATGTCCATCCCCAACAACCAGAATCGTATGTATGGGAGTATTATAATTAATGCCATAGTATTATGTTGTACGCCCAATATCTTTATTATTTAGAGACATTGGTATCTAAAATATTGGCTAGGATGGAGACAGCAGAATGCAAAGGTGGATGTGGTTGTGATCATTCAATTTTAATTTTCCATGCACTCGTCTATTTTGCTTACATCTTGTTCTTTTTTTGTAGCTATAAAAAAATTTATTAGGAGCTAAAATGCGGAGTCAAAGATAGGAGATTGAGCAGACTAGCCTAGAGAAGAAAAATAAAACAAAAACACAAAAACTCCGAAAGGGAGCCCAAACAAAAAATTCAGTCAAGATCCTTATAGAGAAGCTCCCACCTAAAATGAAAATCTTCAAAAAATTAGACCCTCAAAATCCTAAAAAGCTTTACACCAAAAGAACCAAAACCTTGAAATGGAGATGATGATTTCTTGTATGGGATGCTCTTCTTCAAAATCCCAGATATTCCGCTCCTTTCAAATTTACATGGCAAAAGGAATCAAACTCCAAAGGATCCTCTCCTTAAATCGAAAGACCGAACTGTCAACTATGAATCAAGGAAGCTATAGAACTAGGAAAGTACAAATGAAAATTGAATAGGAAAATGAAATGAGACCAAACCTCATGAGAGAAAGCACGTTGAATTAGCAAATGATTGAGATCGATAAATTCACCATTGACACTTTACATACAACAAAAATTTGCAGAGATCATGCCCTAAACAATAAAATTTTCCATGGTTAAAATTTTTCCCAAAGATGACGATCACAAGAAAAAAAAAAACCTTAGATGGAACCTTTGGCCCTAGAAAAGTATAAAAGGAAAAGTAAAAAGGGGGACACTGGACGAGGCATGGTAAAAAGGTTTGACATAGAAGACTTCATCCTGATTACTTAACCAAATCCAATGTTCTACTTCCACATGATAAATGGAAGTGGAAGAGGTGCCACTAATAAGAGGAGATACTAACTCTACCTCCCAATCATTGAAGTTCCCTATAATTCAAAAATCCCAATATAAGTCTTTCCGCAACCTAAATGATTAGATTCTAAACGGGCACGCTTGTCTTAGATAAAATTGAGAATAGATTTGGAAATTGGGCTTTAGTGGGCGTCAAACCACACTAACGGTCCTCCCAAAACCCAACTCTGCTCCCTTTTCCCACATTAAAACCTGCCCTTTCTTGAAACTCTGGGAGAATCATAAGTATACCCTTCCACATACTATATCAAAAAGAAGATATTGTCTCACCACTCTCCCACCCAAGCGAATTAAATGCATATTTTGCCTAAATGACAGTATTCCATAAACCCTCCCTGTCCTCATCAAGCCTCCACAATCAATTTCCTAGAAGGGTAGAATACATAAGACTTAACCTTCAAGTCCCCCTCATTGTCCACTCACAGGGATTTATCCCGGCTTACCTGGTATGTGTGGTTTGTGGGGTATTGCATGTACCCAAAGGATTTGGGTAAGATATTGTGCTCTAAGAGGCCAATTGCCTTTCCCCTACTAATCAAGTCTACAGGTCCGGACACCTCCGTCATAAATAAATAGAATCTAAAGCCGGGCCCATATTCTTCTTTGATAAGCAAATTAATTTCTATTTGACTAAATGGAACTTGCACTTCCTATCCTTAACATTTCACAAAAAATCACGATATAATTTATCAATATGCATCTCCACACTCATGAGCATATAGAAGAGGGATAAAAAGTAAACATAAATGCTTTCTAACGAATTTTTATCAAGATAATCTTACTCCCTTCAACAAATGCCTCGAATTCCAAAAGCCAATTACGACTCACCATATCGATCATAAGATCCCAAAGAGCTTTTGATGCAGGAACGTTAAGCTCGTATCCGTTGGGGTCATAACAAAAACTCTCTTGTTGACTTTCTAAAATTAAGATAATATTTTAGGTTTTAATGGTTAAGTTTGATCACGTCTGATGAATCTAGGTGCGTCTTGAATGAACACAACCTGTATTATGCCCTTTAGCTGGCCAATTGAATGATCCATACTGGTTTACCTGAGCAAATGCATAAGGCAGTGCTGAATACATTCCTGCTGCTCTTTCACAGTAGAAGCCTGTTTTCTCAATTGCCACAACAGACTGCACCGCAGAAGCATTGTTGGCTCCAAAGAAAATAACAGCGGTATACATAGCTCCTAGCAGATTCAGCAGGTCTTGTTTGTTCCTAAATGAAACAGCCATGCAATTAATTTCAAATAAAAATACCCAAGTTTCCGATTGTACAATACTAGAATTTCTAACTCAAAAGTTTACTCTGAAGGCAACCATTACATTTTAGAAGCTCAAACATACCAAATCTTTAGCTTAAACAATAACCATTTTTCATAACCCAATGATAGCAAATTTGGAAAGCTATGGATGCTCAGATTGCAAGACTAATTAGAAAATCAACTTTACATTCTTCACTCATCATTGGCTGAATTGATAACATTTTTAGCAGTGACTAAACATTTGGGTTCATTTGGATGAGAATTGATTGGCAGATAGGGATCCGTAGCCAATAATAGTTAAAGCGATGATGAAAATGGTATTGGTAAGAGACTCAGATGGTTGTAATCATCTTATAGGATTGCGTTTTAACATTGGATCTCTCTTTGCTGATAGTATACATTTAAATTAACAAAAGATGTGGCTTTGCAGAAGTGAATGGAGGAACGGGTGGTAATTACTACCTCTAACACTACTACAATGGACATTCAACATCTTATTTTCTAGCCAAAACTAAATATGCATCAATAGAAAAATAAAGAACTAAAAGATTTATGCCTGGTTGCCTTTACCCCAAAAGATGAGACCAAATAGAATACCAATGACCATTGTCATGAAGAATCGGATTGCATTATATTTTGGGTTCCTCCAGTATGACCAATGTTGTTTCCAGAAACAAGCCAAGCATTGAGTTGTAAAGCTTTGCGAGTACTTAGTAGGGAAGTAAAGATCCTTGGAACCGGATGTTGGAGAACTTAGTTTTCTGATAAGTTCCTAATTTCTCCTGGAAAGGAATTAAGAGAAACATGAGTAAAGCCAGATGCAATAATCAGAAAGACAAACAATCAGATTGCAGAGTATCGAACTCGACTTACTGGTAGAGGGTAAAACTAGAAAAAATTTCTGCAAAATCCACTCCAAGTTTAGCCTCAACAGAATCAGCACTGACTTCGAGCATCCATGTAGCAAGATTATAACCATCTCTGATCTTGGGAACTCCTGGGATGGCCTGCAAAATTTTACGAATATTAGAATTCAGCCTTTTCCCTTAAAGGACCACACATAGGCTTCAAGCTACCCAAACCATTTCTTGCTTGTATGTTTATTGAATTTTATGAGTCCAAGTCATGGATAATTTGAAAAAGACAAAAGTCTAGTTTACTCAGTAAGTTTATGTAAGAAAAGTCATCATCATTAACGCCTTATCCCAAAAGTATGTGGTCGGCTAACGTTCTTATAGAAGTCCATTATGGAAAGAAGAAGAAATCATCCAAATCGACCCAAAAGCCATATCAATGGTAGGGAAGAACTAAAACAAATCATGGAAGATAAACATCACCAAAGCTTTATCCCAAAATTTCGGGGTCGGCTGGACAGATCTTACTCCTTCATTCAATCTATCTAAGTCAATGTTTCTAGTAAATAGAAGTGTGCTCATAACCACACTCACTACCTCAGTATAGTGCTTCTTGCTATTCCTCTCGTTCCTTTATAACCAATTATGGAAGAAAAAATGAAGCAAAAAAAGAAAATATGTTTATTAGAAATTTAGAAAAACAGAAAAATCCCAACTCCAACTTTGGAAGGGATTCAAGGGCCTTATATCCTCATAGAGTACATCCATCATTGAATCAATGACCACAATATGATGTAACATGAGGAAGGAATTGAAGAAACTAGACCACAACTTGTTGGTGTCCTAAAATGGAAAAACAATAATATGAAGAGTGGGACTAACTGGAGAAGTATACACAAAATTTATATATTTATCCTCAAAAAAAATATATCCTAAAAATAAAAAAGTTAATAAAAGAGTTTAAAATCTATACTTCATACCAGTTTTATGGGTCACACATCTTCTTCACAGCTTTACAGAGACCAACCCCAGTCCAATATAGCAGGATTCGACAATTTATAGCCTGAGTAATATGGCCAAAATTCTCTTGGTCTCTTAGTCCATTATATCTCCTAGATGTGTCTCCCTTACACAATCGCCGCTTAGCACAAACTCAAGAGCCTTCGTGGCAACAGGGAATCTCTTCATCTTGCCTACTGACTTTGCATGGTTTAGAATAGCAAAAGAAACCATGTTGGGCTTACATCCAATTATGTACATCTCTTTCAATATCAAGATGACTTCCCACAACTTACTTCTTTGAAGCATAGCATTCAAAATGGGATTGTATGTACCAATACTTGGGACAAGTCCACATTCCAATATCTGGTCCCGCAGATGAAGGGCAGCAGATAACTTTCCTACCTTGCAAAGGCCGTAGATAAAGGACGCACACGTAACAACATCTGGCGTCAATCCCCTGCTATGCATATCCATTAACAAATGCTTCAACAAGAAATGATTCCCCTCCCTTATGGAAGCATGTATGAGAATATTGTATGAGGTTGTGTCAGGGGAAAATCTTGTGTCCTTAAAATTCCTAAAAATTTGGTAAGCACCTCCAAGTAACCCTTTCTTGCATAAGTTGTCCATAAGCACGTTAAAACTGACTACAGTGGGCTTGGGCCCATTACTAATCATAGATTCCAAGAGCTTAAAACATTCTGAGAACTTCCCAACTGTACAGAAATACTGAATCAAACAAGTTGCACCAACTACATTAAGCTTAACATTTTCAAATTCCATGCGGTACAAGACCCTTCGGATCATTGAAGAGTCTCCCAGCTTGCATGCTGCAGACAAAATGGTATTAAAGGAGACTAAATCAGGCCCACTTGCAACCCATTGAAAACGATCGAATAGCTCCAACGCTTTGTCCAGATTTTTTTCTCTACAAAACCCCTTCAAAATTGTGTTGTACGTCATATTATTTGGCGAGAAACCCTTTTCCATCATATTCTTCATCAGGAAAAATGCTTCACTTGATCTATTATTGCAACATAAACTATGGAAATAGATATTGTAAACAGAAATATCCACTGAAGAGCTACTACATAGAACATTGAGCAAGAGCTCACTGGCAATACTGATTCTGCCAGCTTTTAAAAGCCCACCACCCAAAGCAGTGTAAGTAAATGGATCAGGAGAGAACCCCTTTTGATCCATAACCCAAAGAAGCTCACAAGCTTCTAAAATTCTATCTCGATGACAAAGAGCACGAAGAACTATATTGTACGTGATCATATCTGCATCGCATCCTTCCTTTTCCATTAAACTCAAGATGGTCAAAGCCTCTTCAATCTTCCCACCATCACCAAGAAATTTAATAATTGTAGTATAAGTGATGACATTAGGCATACACCCATCACTCTGCATCTCATGCAAAACACGGAAGGCTTCTTCCCATAACCCTTCCTTACTAAACCCATGAACCAAAGCCGTATATGAACACACATTATGAATAACACCCTTCTTCTTCAGAAAACAGAAAAAGGCCAAAGCAATATAACTCTGACCAGACTTGCACAAAGCCCATAGAATCGGATTGTAACTATAAACACTAGGAAAAAGACCTTTATCAGAAAATACAGAGAACACAAAATATGCCTCGCGAATATTTCCAGTCCTACTAAGGCTAGAAATCAGCAAATTTGATGTGTGTTTTCTCGGTGTGTAATCCAATTGCAACATCAACTCCAAAACATGAAGAGAATTTATCAATTGTTCTGATTTCAAAGATTTTCTATACAGCTTTGACAAAACTTTAAAGGACGGTACAAACCCATTTCTATACATCTCCACAGCGAAATCAAATGCATTGGATAACGTCCCCAAAGAAATTAATCCATTCAAAAGAGTGTCGTAAGTCAAGGTATTCGGTGAGGGACCAAATCTCTTCATCCCAACATAGAATTCAATTAATTCTTCAACCGAGACTTCTTTCGATTTCAAATAATAGTACATTAACGCATTATAATCATACACACTCGGTTTTCCTGGAACATTTCTCATAAGATTCAAGAAATTCAAAGCTTCTTTCCAGAAACCGGAGATTGCGCAACCTTGCATTCTACACTTCAACACATTATAATCCAAAATCAGATTTTGAGACGAGTTTCGAATGTTATTGTCAATGTTGCATATTTCGTCTGGATATTCTTGGGTTTCAATGGTACACGAAACAGAAAAGT
Organism: Akebia trifoliata; assembly: GCF_017979445.1. Lineage (NCBI taxonomy): Eukaryota > Viridiplantae > Streptophyta > Magnoliopsida > Ranunculales > Lardizabalaceae > Akebia > Akebia trifoliata. Next base: position 20,965,572 of record NC_141384.1, on the reverse strand, counting down.
TCAGAAATTGAGGGAAAAAACAGGTTTTTCTGAAAATTCTAGTTGAAGTGTTTGTAAGTGAAGTTGCAGAGAAAGCCATGAATTTTTTAAACATAGAAATGCTCGAATCTCTCTCTGATTTAGGAAAAATCCAAGCTTTAGCTCTGTAGAAATTCAAGGCGAGAAATTTTATTGGATTCAAGTAAGAATGGAAGAGATTCCGGACCTGAAGAGATTCTGTTTTAACTTCGATTTGAATCTTGAAGAAAAATCCTCTACGTTGAACTTTGAGAGCTCGTCTGTGGGGACAAAACCCTAGAACCAACCAGCCTTCGAAACTCTGGTTCTTCCGTGGCTGTCTCCGCTGTTAAGCGAAATTTCTTCCCTCACCTCTTCTGTACTTCTGTTCAGGGCATGGTTTTTAAACTCGGTTTCGCGTCTCATTACTTCTGTTTCTGTTTAGGGCATGGTCTTTAAACTCGGTTTCGCGTCTCGTCTCGTTCAGCTCGATACCGAGTTGACTCGGATGAGACGTCTCGTTTGACATGTCTACATTGATACAACGGTTTTTAACCATTTAAAAAATCTGAAAAATTATGAAAAAGTTAAAAAATGATCCCTATTAAAAAATGAAGTCAATAAAACATAAAATTAAACAAAAATGCATAATATATATATATCAAAATATATAAATTAAATATAAAAATTTTCTCCAAAATTTTGTTTTTTTTTTTTTTTTCACTTGATTGAAAAGATGAAGAAAAATCAATTTGGGTGAAAGAATATAGGATTAAGGACGTTTAACTCATTTGTCTCATTTAACTCGGATAAAAATTTGAAAATCTTATTTGATATGTATCATTTAACTTGTGATTTATTCATTGTTGTAAGGTCTCATTTGTCTCAGATGAGATATTAGAAAATCTCGTCTGAGACGTCTCGTATCTCACGATACGTGATTGTCTTAAATAACTTTGTGAATTGGTCTCGTTCAGTCGTTATACTGAGTTAACTCGGGCAATATGTCTCGGTCTCGAACGAGTTTAAAAACCATGATTTAAGGCAAGTAGTTATATTGAAAACTTTGTGTGAAGATATAACTTCCCAAAACGGGTTCAAATTTTTTTTTAATAAAAAATATAAAAATACAAGTCAAAAGAAACAATTATTTAAATTTATTTTAGGCACACCAGAAATCAGGTTCTATAGTGCTTCCTAATTGTATTAAAATCTTCATGAATCATTAATTTAGATAATTGCTATTGCCATACCAATTTTTACTAATGCCACACCAACTGCGCAATTCTTTGATAATTTATATAAGAATTGGTGCGGCATTAGTAAAAGTTGATGTGGCAATAGTAACTCCCTTAATTTATAAGTAAAACTGATTTATTTGTTGATTTATTTTTTAAACGACAAAGAACAATTTATTTGCTTGGCGCACACACGACTAGGAGCATCAATTAGGGTACAACTTGATTCGGTTTAAAGTCAAATTAGAATCGAACCAACATAGGTCGGTTCCACTAATTAAGAATCAGAACATAATCAAGTTCCTTTGGAACCAAACCAACCAAATCATACTAACATCGATTTGATTCGGTTCGGTTCAATGAGTTGTCAATATTCTATAAATTGTAAGTAATATTTCTCAATGAAAAATAAATATATAATAAACATAAATTTTCATATAATAAATTATTAATCTATTCATAAAAAGTCATTAGTTTATCCATAAAAGATCATTAATCTATATCTTAACTCATAAAATAATTCATAATAATTATTATATACATTTATATATATAAGGGTTTGGTTTGGTTCTATACAAGCTTGATCCAAGAATCAAACCAAATTGATCGGTTCTCCATTTTCGTAATTCGGAACTGAATAGTAACTTGTTCCAAGCCAAACCAAACTACTCTAAAACTATCGGTTTGGTTCGGTTCTCAGTTTAAATCGGACTAAGTTGCACCCCGATTGTCAATGGATCTTCTAATCATTATGGATCCGAAATAAATCCAATAAGATATAATTTATTATTGCATCGGGTCTTCATCAAATCCTAAAAAGGTGATCCAATAATAATTGAGTCGTGTTGGAGTAGTATTGAAATTGACATCGTTTGAGACATCAGTGTGGACAAAATCATAGATGCTTCTCACTAGTATCTCGATGAAAAACATCTATGATTCTATAGACTCATCCACCTCAGCAATGTTTGAAACAATGTTAATTTCAATGTTACTTCAGCATTTTCCATAATAATTTGATTATATCCAACACAAATAAATAGCTTCCATCTAAGTATTTGATTGGGCTCTTATTGGATTCCAAAATCTTAAACTAGAACATTAAAGTCCTTTCTAATACAAATGTTTGTGGACACACTAAAGCTTTCAAATAACCTAAACCTAATAATAAGAACCATAAAGGAGAAGAAAATTAATAAATTCTAGACCAGGAAAGGGAGAAAGGAAAAGAAGGAAAGAAGACTTGACTTCAAGTCAATATTCCACCTAAAACACGCCTAAGATATTTAATTCATCAAAAAACAAATGCATTTAAGCCAACATGAAACCAACAAGAAGTTTACATCACCTGAATAGAAATATGGGGATTTGTAGTATCACCTCCTTCCAAACCTTTAAATAAGTAAAATCCCCTTGAATTTTCATTATTTCAATTTAAGTCCTTTGAATTTTCATTAAAGATGAAGAGTGTCGATATTACCACAACTTTAATTCAATGTCCACCTTCACCTACTAATTACTAGTAATTGACCCGCTTGTTTATTTAAACACCCCACTTTGTATTTACCTCACTAATCAATTTGTCACCTCTTCGTGATAAACTTAATGATGGCTCTCGAAACTTTTATCATTATTCTCCAAGTTCTTCTCAATGAGTCCAACTTTGAAGCAAGCCAGACCGCCTCAAAATTTGGAGGAGCCCTCTTCTTGACACGACGCATAGTCTTTGTGAATATTTCACATTTCCCTACTATTTTGTTAATATTTGGGATGTCTCCTTGGAGATATCACGCCATCTAAAGTAGAGGGTTATACCAAAATTTTGAAGCGGGATGGACGTTTCAAACTTTTTTTTTTTCCTTTTCAATCCTCTAAAAAATTTTGTATGGAAAAATTTGATAATACCCCTACAAAATTGGCGATGCTAGGAGTATCACCCTACAAAATACAATATGAGAATTACCTCCCTTACCAAAAGTCGGTGCCATTAATTAATGAAAAGATTACAATGGATATAAAATTTTATTTAAAATGTTCAAATACCCTTCCAAAAGTAAAATTAATAAAATTCCATTAATGTTTTTTAAGAAAAAAAAATTAAAACAACTTCACTAATTAGGGTTTTGTTTGATTCATCTAATCAAATAATCATTTAGTATTTTTTCCTAATAATGCTCATTTTTTATTCATCTTCTTTGCATTTCTGTTATTAATTTATTTCCATTAAAATCTTGAAGTAATCATTTAATATTGAGCTTAAATCTATCATTTTGTGAAAAAATGATGATAAAAAAATAAATAAATAAATAAGACTAGTTTCTATAAAAATTTCTAGTTTAAAATCCCTTTTCCTAACAAAAAACAAAAATAAAAAGTTCAGATTTTTAGTTCTGTGTGGGGGTAAATTTTGAGTTTACAAGAGTGGGTATGTGAAACACTCATAACATAACATAAAAATAAAATTAATACTATCACTCTCCTATAAATTTAAAATAATTAAGTATTATCCTTCAAACTTAGAATTGAAAACTCTTAGTGCATGTCTCATTGCACAGAAAATTAAGGAGAAATTGAAGTTCTATGGAAAATGATAAATTTTCAATGTTTGACGTGTCAAAAACTCTAAATGTTTACGTGGAAAACGATTTGCCAACACCCCCGTTTTTCCTTTATTGTCGCCAAATCATTTTCTTACCCCACCTTAGAAACGATTTGCTAGCCCATGACAAATCTAACAAATTCAATATTTGTTTTATAAATAAAGTTTAAAAAAATATCAAAAGGCACACAAAAAAATAAAATTAAACAAAATCATAATTTTATTTATAAAATAAATATTCAGATGATTAAATATTAATTATTAATTATTTTTATCAAAAAACTTTTAAATTATCTAAATCAATCCATTTTTTCTGTAAATTTCTGATTGAATAATTAATTTTAAATTATATCGATATTTATTTATAAATACAGTTAGAGGGCTTTCTATTGGCACTCCAATTAAAATAATAATAATAATAAGTAAAAGTTAGGGTTCCAAAAGAAACTATCTCATTATTTGTTGCATTTGATCTCTTTTATTTTTTTTTTAGGATTTTAGCTGAGCCTAATCATAATTGAAAACATGTGCTAAAATTATTTGAACGAGTGTTATAATGTTGAGATTATAATTTGAGTTAAACCTTTATAATGTTTAAAGAACGTGTTTTAATCTTTAATTGGGGTGTGATAAATAATTTAAGAAATTGGGATGGAATAATTAAAACGTAAGGTGCTAATAGTAATTCTTTAAAAAAATTAGGGTGCCAATAAAAGTTCTCTAATAATTTAAGAAATTAGGGTGTAATAATTCAAATCTTTGCCAAAAAAAAATGATTTTATCATAATTATTATAAAAGTCCAATTAAAATAATTTTTTTTTTTTTGTGGATTTTTATGTAATTCAGGCAAAAAAAAATTAATTTTTCACAAAATTTTCTGTATTTCATCGCACGAAGTCAAAGTTGTCAAACTTTTTTTATTGAATGGTATGTATACATACGTATAATGTTCATGCAAAATGAAACTCTAGGAAAAAAAAAATTCAACATTTTCTTTCACTTAGGAAAATATAAAATAAATAAATAAGAGAATTGATAGCATAATTTTAAAACATGTCGAGTCAACATCAAACTCAATCGAGTCAATTTGCCTAAATTGCATTTAAGGGTGACTTGGGCCAAAAATTCAATGGAAAGTCAACTTGATCAAGTCAAGGAGAAAGTGTATCTATTCGGGCTAGAAACTTGACCTGTTTATTTTACTATATGTATATATATATATGGGAAATGTTCAGCACCCTAAGTTTTACCATACATTTTAACAAACGTTTTTTGTCCTACATGGGTTAGAAGTTTTGGAATGGGCTGATTTTTGGTGAGGATGATCTCTATGATTAAAATATCATCCTCCCAAAAAATCAGCCCATTCCGATATGTTTAGCCCCATGTTTACACGTTGAAAAATCGTGGACCATCCATTTTTTGTAAACCATTTTTGATGGGGTTAGAAGTTTTGGAATGAGCTGATTTTGGTGAGGATGATCTTCTCACCATAGAGATCATTCTCACCAAAAATCAGCCCATTCCAAAACTTCTAACCCATGTAAGACAAAACACGTTTGTTAAAGTGTGTGGTAAAGCTTAGGGTGCTGAACAAACATTTTGACAAACATTTTTCAAAACATGGGTTAGAGGTTTTGGAATGGGCTGATTTTTGGTGAGGATGATCTCCTAGAGATCATCCTCACCAAAAATCAGCCCATTCCAAAACTTATAGCCCCAGTTTACAAGTTGAAAAATCGTGGACCGTCCATTTTTTGTAAATCATTTTTGATGGGGTTAGAAGTTTTGGAATTGGCTGATTTTTGGTGATGATGATCTCCTCATCGTAGAGATCATCCTCACCAAAAATCAGCCCATTCCAAAACCTCTAACCCATGTTTTGAAAAATGTTTTGCCAAAATGTTTGTTGCTGAACATTTCCCTATATATATATAGGGAGCTGTTCAGCAGCCCTAAAGTTTGCCAAGCATGGCACTAAGTTTTTTTAACCATTAGATCTGATGAGATCCGACGTTTGACATTTAATTTGACAATTGTAAAGCATTTTTAACTTTTGAGCATACAAATTTAAAATTTAAAAATAAGCCCCTTGAAATTTAAAAACAAGCCTCTCTCACTCTTTTTTAACCTTCACAGCTCTCACAATCATTCTATCATGTACGCAAATACAGAGAGAGTCGAAACCCTCTCACATTCATCTTCTTTAAATGGAGAAGAGAATTCATGTTGTGGGTCGGGAAAAGATGTGTAAATCAGTGACTGAAGGTCAGAACTAAGAATGGCCTTGCAAATCAGTGATTGAAACTCCTCTCTCTCTCTGTCTCTCTCACACACACATACACACACGCACACTCCTTCCGTCAATCTTCAGTTAAATTGAATGGAATATCCTACTGTTAAAAATGACAAGAAAGAATTCTTTCTCATAACAATTAAACTAAAATAAGAATTTGAAAAAGATAGTTCATCCATTTTGAGAAAATTTTAACAAAAAAATAAAGATTTTTTTTTGTTGAGTTATTAATGGTTGTTTAGGATAAGAATCTGCTTTGATATGATATAATTACCTCTTTAAAAGTAATGAAATTTGGTTCTTTAAAGAGAATAATTGATTAAAAAAAATCAAATAAGTAGAAATTTGCAAGGACTTGTATATATTCTTGCAATTTTTGTCTATTTATCTCGTCCTCTCATTATATAAGCAAATCTCCCAATTTTCTTCCTTTTGAATGCTATTTCAATTTAATTCAGAACTCTCAAATAACAACAATTTCACAACAATACTCTTAATTTCTTCTTGATTTAGTTTTCCTTTCAAGTTTTCCCATTAAGATGTCTGGCTTATTGGAGGAAGGATTCGTCAACAACTCGTCATCTTCTTTACCTCCACCTCCTCTTATTTTCTTTATTCATTCCCATCTGAGCCTTTTCAAGAGACTCAATTTCCAATTGATGTTAAAGTTCTTCAATGTAGTGATAATGGAAACTCTGTAATTGAGAAACAAAACACATATTCATCATCCATGGTGCTTGATCTTAAGGTAAGTAATCAAGTCAATCAAAGGGAGACCACTCAGACATGTATATTGATTGATTTCTTCTCAATCCAAGGTAAATTAGTCAAATTTTGGCTTGAATTCTTGTGAGAGCAAGAAGAGGTGAAGCAAGAGAGGGGAGAGATTTCTGTAAAGAGACGAATATGAGAGGGTTTCCACTCTCGTCGTTAGTGTGCAAGACAGTGCATGTGGGAGAGATGGGGAGGTTAAAGTTAGAAAAGAGGGGTTTATTTTTAATTTTAAATTTCTTTTTCTCAAAAGTCAGAAAAACTTTACAGTTGTAAAATTAAATGTAGAACGTTGGATCTCATCAGATCTAATGGTTAAAAAAACTTGGTGCCATGCTTGGCAAACTTTAGGGCTGCCGAACCGCTCCCATATATATATATATATATGGGAGCGGTTCGGCAGCCCTAAAGTTTGCCAAGTTTGGTGCCAAACATTTTTTAAAATATGGGTTAGAAGCTTTGGAATGAGCTGATTTTTTGTGAGGATGATCTCTATGATGAGGAGATCATCCTCACCAAAAATCAGCCTATTCCAAAACTTTTAACCCCATCAAAAGTGATTTACAAAAATTGGACAGTCCACGATTCTTCAACTTGTAAATTAGGGTTAGAAATTTCAAAATGAGCTGATTTTTTATGAGGATGATCTCTTCATCGTAGAGATCATCCTCACAAAAAATCAGCCTATTCCAAAACTTCTAACCATAAAAAGTGATTTACAAAAAATGTTTGGCACCAAACTTGGCAAACTTTATGGTTGCCGAACCGCTCCCATATATATATATATATATATATATGGGTCCCGTTCAATGGCGAACTTTTTGGCAAAACATTTTTCAAAATATGAGTTAGAAGTTTTGGAATGGGCTGATTTTTGGTGAGGATGATCTATACGGTGAGGAGATCATTATCACCAAAAATCAGCCAATTCCAAAATTTCTAATCCCATCAAAAATAGTTTACAAAAAGTGGACGGTCCACGATTTTTCAACTTGTAAACATGGGTTAGAAGTTTTGGAATGGGCTGATTTTTGGTGATGATGATCTCCTCACCATAGAGATCATCCTCACCAAAAATCAGCCCATTCCAAAACTTCTAACTCATGTTTTGAAAAATGTTTTGCCAAAAAGTTAGCCATTGAACGCTACCCTATTATATATAATATTTTTGTTGATAACTAAATATATTATTTATTTGAAAATATTAAAAATGTTTTTTTAATATTTATGCATTTAATATATTTTTTAATTGAATTGTTGAAGTTGACTTGCTAGTTATTAACTTGACTCGACTCGGGGGGCATCCGAGTTGAGTCGAGTCAAGATTTAAGAGTTTTAAAACTACGGTCGTCTGTTTTTGGGTTGGGTTAGTCATGAGAAATTCACGATTCTAATAGAAGCAAAGGGGAAGGTTTCCATTCTATTTGTTTGCAATGTTATTTATGCCTATCAAAGTAGGTGAATACTTTGTAACCTTAAAGACTCATAGTTGATTTCTAGGAAAATATGTAATCAAACAACTAAAATGTTGTCTTTTCCAAGAGAATTCATTTTCCACCCATTTCCATGTGCAATCAAATAATAAAATGACCTACATGCTTTAATATTTTGCTAAACAAAATCCTTGATTTTTCTTCAAAAAATGAATCTATGATAGATGGGATTGAGGGAAACTCCGACTTCAGGTGGTGGTTTGGAAGTGAGAGAAGCATCTCATGTCTCATTTGTAGAGGATGCATGTCTTATAAGTTCTAGGAAAATAACTTCTACCCTTGTTTTGTCAATCTCAAGACTCTCTCTCTCTTTCAACCTTCGAAACTCAAGAACAAGGTACAACTTTTTAGGAAGTCGACGGGAATGGATGGTAATTTTGGGAAGGAATAAATTAAGGATTTTTGACAAGATATTGAAGATGATAAATTGAAATTGAGCTCTAATAGGTTAAGGGTATGTTTGATTGCATGGAAAGTCACTTTCCATGGAATTTGAAATCTATGGAAAATTAGTAGTGGAAAATAGGTAGGGTTGGAAAATCAAATTCCATTGTTTGATTTCACTTGGATAAAATCATGGAAAAAATATGAGAAAAAAGAAGAATAGGAGAAGGAAAAAGAAGAAGAGGAAAGGAGGGGGAGAGGAAGAAGAAGATGACAAGGAAGAGGAAAAGGGGAGGATGTGGCGGCGATGGTGGCGACGGTGGCTGCGGCGACGGCGACGGTAACGGTGGCGACAACGGAGGTAAGTGAGGAAGATGGGGGGAAAACGTGGTGGTGGTGGTGGTGCCAAAGGAGGTGAGTGATGGAGAAGAAGGAGAAGAAGAAGAAGAGAGAGAGAGAGAGAGAGAGAGAGAGAGAGAGAGTGGTCGGAGACGGAGCCGACAGTGACGGTGACGGTGACAGCGATGGAGATGACGACGGTGGCGACGGAGATGACGACGGCGGCGACGATGAGGTTAGTGTAATGGTGGTGGTGGTGGTGGTGGTGGTAGTGGTGGTAGTGGTGGTGGTAGGGAAGAATTGAGGATGGAAAATATTGGTGGATTTCATTTTCCTAGCCATATGGGTGGGAAAGTGAAATCCATGATTTAGTGGACTTTTGGAATGGGGTGGAAAATGAATTTCCATTTCCATGTGCAATCAAACACTTGAAAAATGTCATTTTCCATGGAAATTGATTTTCCACCCTATTTTCCATGTGCAATCAAACATACCCTAAATAAAAATTACATAAAAAGTTAAAGACTGGCTTTTGGGAGAAAAATCAGGGTTAAGTCATTTCATTTCATCCAAATTTTGGATTTGTCTTGCCATAAACATAGGCTTATTTATTATTATTATTATTTTTATTTTAGTTTTAAGATGTGTAATTTTAATGAAAAGAAAAAGGTGGAAGTCAAGAAGACCTTTGACCGCAGATTCTGGAGGCCACTATTAGATTATAAGGTTATGAAGCATTATAAAAAGAGTTACTATGATTCACCACATGGTATTTTCTTATATTAATTAATTATAAAAATCCTTATAGGGTTTATATAGAAAGTAGTAGAAGCCATTACAAACTGTAAGATTAATTGGTTAGAGACACTAATAAGGAATTCCTTTTACTACTTTCAATATAAAGCTGTACATATTGCATTACAACTTATTATAATGTAATTCTAACAACTACTATCTTACATGTTCTCTCATTACAGACTATCTCCAAAAAATTCATTCAAGATAGCTTGACACATATCAAGAAAATGTAGTTAGTTAATATTGCACAAACAATCTCTTTGCAAGAGAATGTCAGCCCTTACTTGAGAGGATCACGCTAAAGATTAGAAACTAGAAAGCCTAGTTTCTGTCTTATGCTGGTAGAATCGAACTCATTAAGTCTATCCTTAACGTAATTCATGTGTATTAGAGTTCATGCTTTGTGTTGTTTGTCAAAGACACCAAAATCATCAAAGGAATTTGTTTCGGATTCATTTGGTTAGGCCATCAACTAACTGATAAGAGATGCTGGATTAGTTGGAAGGAAATGCGCAAGCCATGTAATGAATGAGGCTTGGGTCTTAGCAACGTCAGATTATGAAACCAAGCAACAATTATTAGGTACCCATAGATGGTAGCTTCTGATGTGGCACTCTTGGATGCAACGGGTTAAGTCGAACCTCATAAAGAGTAAGAACTTTTGGACTATGGCTTATACTATGAGGCTTCTCGGAGTTGGCAAAAAATATTGAAAGCAATAGGAGTTGTCGTGAAGAATGTCCTTCACCTCATTGGGGATGGAAGGAAAATAAAACTTTAGGATGATCCATGGCATTCTCTAAGTATCTTAAAATAGGAATTCAGTGAGGAGATAAGGCTAGGCTCTAAGGTGGGCACTAACACGCTTGTAGAGATGATTTTATCCAATAGAACATGACTAGTCCTTGCCAAGAGGGGTTGAGGCTTCTATGCAAAGAATGATCCAAGAGCTGCTCGGAGTTCATGTTCACCATAAAAGAGAAGATGGAGTGGTTCGGAAAGAGAATGCCAATGGGATCTTCATTGCTGAATTTATTGTGAAGGGCTTCACATTGTTGGTTCTTGGGCTCCTTGGAGTTTGATAGTTTGGAACAAGCATAAGATCCTTCGTCAAAGCTTCATCACTTGGCTTGCCTTGAAGGGCTGAATAAAAACCTTGAAAAAACTCAAGGATTGGAAGGTTCTCACTGATGCCAATTATTGGTTTTGTAGACAAGGGGAGGAGGACACAAATCACCTATTCATGGGATGTCCTTATGTTACAAAAGTTTGGAGACTAATCTTAAAAAATTGCCCCATGAAAAGCTTTAGGCTCATGAAAAGACGAAGTTAAATGGATTCAAGTTCACTTTAAGGGGAAATCCATCATCTACTTCATGAAAAAAGTGTTTTCTTCTTCTTTATCTATCGCATATAGAGAGAGGGGGCTCTAGGATTTATCATTCCAAATTCAATAGTGTTGAATCCACTTTCCATATTATACAAGTCAACATCCACATCGAGCTTTCTTTTTTGTAGGATGAAGTAGAAGAGTCAAGCTTTAACAAATAGGTCCTAGCTTCTTGGAACCTCAATGCCTTCTTTGTTAATCTTGTGTGGAAATACTATAAGTGACATGGTCATTTTGGGTACTAGGTTCTGAACTCAAATGGCTCATTTTCTAGTTCGATGAGTGATTATGAAGCTTTGACCAGGGACCATAATGGGGAGGTTATTCTAGCTGTAACTGGGTGCCCTGTTCCTATTTTGATTATTTATTATGAGCTTAAAGGCATTCAAGTTTGTAATGTCTTGATCATTTATTACACATCTCGAGGTAAATAATTGTTCTATATTATGCGTATCTTGAGAAATTTAATTAATATCAGAATTTATCTTATAGAAGGATTTAAGAGAATACCTTTAGAACATTTAGAAAGTCTAATTTAGATTATAAATATATAAAAATTGGAGTTCAAACGAAAATATAGGATATACCTCGTTAAGTGTGCAAATAACCTATCAAAATATAAGCTTTTTATATAAATCGTTTCAGCAAAATCTGAGTACACCATTAGATTTGTATTAAAAAATTATCCAAAATGAACTATAAATTTCTGTAAATTGGAGTCTCGAGCATTAAATTATTTACAAAAGAAAATAGTTATATAAATTATCATTATGTCCCTGGTATCATATAAATACCAAACTTAAAAAGAGAAAATCAATTTTGTTTTTTCTTTTTATTCTTTCTTCTCCAATGTAAGTCACCAAAATCCTAGACCTTCAAATAATGATCCAACCATCCTAGAGCAAGAATCAAGACTTCACGAATAAGAGAAAAATTTTCACCTCGTCGAGATCTTTGATTTGAGCCAAATAAATTTTGTTGGGAAGAAAATTCTAAGTTTGGAGATTTCAAGCAAGAAGCATTGTTGAGAGTCAATCTTGAGAAAAACGTACTGTAAAAGATGCAAAATAGGTAAACAAATCTTTCCTTCTACCTTTTAATTGCTAATTTATGAAGAAACATAGATTTATCAAAGATATTTGTTAGGATTTCTTATTTAGGATTGATTCACTTTAAATCATGCATGTTGAGGTGTTTGATTTCGTAGATTTAATTTTATTAAAGTTAAATAAGTTGTTACATTATCCTACAAGTTTTGAGACACTAGTACTGGAAGGGAATCACGAAGTCTTGATGGCCTAGCCCTTATAATCCTCCCTTGGATCCTAGGCGCAAGGATTGACAGTCCTTTATAGAACCTCCAGATTCTTAACGTAACATCAAGCACGTATCGACACTTTTCCTCTGCTTCGGCTGGGCAAGAATTCGGCGAGTTATATCAGCAATAAGTGATTTCGAGTTTAAGAAAATATGATAAATCAAATTTTGAATTTTTTTGCTAAAAAAACTCGAGAAGAAATTGCAAAAAATGCATGTTGAGCCCTTCGATTGCTATTTTTTCGATCGTTATTTTTTTATCACTATTTTCTAATGGTTATTTTTTGGTTTATCATGTTTTTTGAGTCTTTTCTACTCAACCATGATCACTATGTGGAATAGGTTGATATCTTTGAATCACAAATATTTTCTAGAAAATATATATTTAAGAAGATAAATGATTAATTGACTGATTGATAGATGGATAGCGAGAACTTATATTTTCCCCTGATTGAATGAAATATTAACTCCAAAGATATGATAGATGGATGAATGTATTTATAGATAGATGAATGAATATCTCACGTTCCCACGACCACGTGAAGATATAATGAATGTATTGATAGATGGATGGATGTATTGACAAAAATGACTTGATGATACTACCATTGCTTATATTTTCAATAAAAAATAAATTGTCTACATGTAATAAAATAAAACTATTTTGTTTACTAGAAAATGATCGTAAAAAATCTAAAAGTGTGATGTGTTGCTATATTTTCGGAAGTAGGGGGTCAATCTAGGATAACACTTGGTGTTATATACTCTTTGGTAGTATGTGATACCTTAATACAACTTATGAGATCCGAAATTTTTTTATTTTCTCTCCTGATGAACATTTGTGTGTAAATACGATCTTTGTATTGTGTACAGATAGTCGAGATTCACATGTATTGCCTCTTGATAAGTTTAGAAGCGGGGAGTTTGCTTCTTGGTTAGTCAGTGACTACAAAGAGTTTATAGTCATCAAACGAATAACCAATATAATTAGTTCAAGTATTTGGACCTTGGTCAACGACCAATCTAAGCCGGATAAATAGTTACTCAAAAGTGGTAGTAGCGACCAACCACAAAATCAAATATAACGATGGAATTCCACATCGAGTAAAGTTTGGAACATCGATTGTCCATGCCAAGTTTGTCGTATCAACGTGTTCCTCAACATTCTTATCGATTATATTGTCATGTTTGTATTATATATTTATCTTTATTGTGTGTAATAGATAAATATTTTTAACTTTTGAAGGTATAATAGATTAGTTTCACGAGAGAAATGATAGATTGAAGAATATTACAAATGTTTACTGCAATTTCATTTAGTCATTATTCAAATGCTTGTTATGATAAAACCTGCATTATTTAAATGTTCAACATGATTATACGTTGTATGCTATGACTAGATATTAGAATGGTATATTTTCAACTGAGTAGCTCCCCGTTATTCACCCTACCATTCACTATTTCAGATTACACGACATTAATGAACTAATTTATAAGGAGTCGTACAAAGAGGTTCTTGAGGAAACTTGTGGTGATGAGTTGCAACTTCTATATACTTAAAGAATGTCGTAGGGTTTAACAATTATTTATTTTTTATATTTTAAGAGACTTATATCTACTTGGAGAGATTATGTCTTTTGAGATTTAAATATGAATTAAGATTATGATTGTTTTTAGTTTTCACAAACTCTGATTGTTGTATCCAACAATAAACTTAACATATGCGGTCAGAAATATAGTTTTCCGCATGTGATAACTATTAAATAGGGACTGTTATATATTATTATATGTTAAAATAGATTGGGATAGTTAATCATACCTCAAGATTCTAATACTTAATCATAAGGATACGTGTTAGGATTTTTGGGACATGACAAAATTGGCCTTAAACTAATTCTCGAAAGAAATTGCAGAAAGATTTTGGTTAAAACTGACTCTCAAATTGATGTCCAAATTCTGAACAGAGAATGCAAAGACCCTTGGCATGTGGAGCACATTATCATTGTCATCCAAAAATAGTCAACCAATTTGAGGAGATCGGGTTTGTTCACTTTTTCAAGGGAGCTAATAAACCTGTTGACCTCCTAGCCTCCTTGAATATGTCTTTTGGATGTTAAATCCTAGATGGTAGCAGGTTAAACCCTATTATTTGTATTATTCTAAATCAAAATAAGAGAGGGACATTCCATCTTAGAATGTAACGAGTGTTCTATGTCTATGAAAGTTATTACCTGTTATTAATCTAACCAGTGGTGGGGCCATTTAAGCCTCGATTTACCTTTCAAAAAAAATAAAAATAATAATAACAATTGCAATTACTGAAAATTTGATAAAAATTAGATGAAATGATGTAATTAGAAAAAAATAGCAAAGAATGTTGGTAAGATTTTTTATTTTATTTTAATAAGAAACAATTGTTTTTCAATTATGAGATGCTTTCCTTTTCCTCCTTCCTTCTTAAGTATTTATTATTTATTATTTATTATTTATAATTTCTTCCCATAAGATAAACCAACTTCTTACCCAACAATTTTATTTTACTAATTCTCTTACCTACTCTGATACTTCCTACTAAAATCAAACATTTGGACTTAACTAAAAAGTATAAAAACTAACATTATTGGCTTTGACTTTTGAGACAAAATAAGCAAACCTTTTAAAAAGTTCATGGACTACCCTTATAATTTTTTCATAGACCCCACTAATTTACTTGACATCTATTATCGACCAAAATCTCCATGTTGACCCATAGTCTTGCTAGGAACTTCCTAAAGTTGACCCCATGGTCTTACTAGGAAATTTCCCAATTCCATCATGTTAACCACGTCCTTGGTGGGACCATTTTCTTGGATCGTACATAGGCTTGTTCATGGGCCAAATATGGGCTTCCATCAATGATTATTGTCATGGACAAAAAGAAATATGTCTTTGATGTCAGTTAAGTACTGTTTTTTTTCTTTTAATAAATGTTTGGTTGTATCTTCTATATTTGCTAATGTTGTACTTTCATGGTGTAAGCTGTAGTACAGAAGAATTGATAGAGCACTAGCTTGGATCAGAAAAAACAAAGTCGAAGAGCAAATAACACTGCATGTATAGGCACATCTCAAATTTCATCAGAATTGCCACTATAATACATTGTCGAAAGCTAACGACAAGGCCGATGTACAATATTGGTTCTAATAAGCATCTTGAAACAAAATTGTCATTTCAGGAGTCAAAATTCAGTCTAAATTTAATACTCATGTCATTTTTAGTAAATTGCTTATTTTAAGTTTTTAATCATTTTTAAGTCTAAGAGTTTAATATGGATATTGATTATTCAAGGCTGCTTAGGTTTTTGGGTAAGTTTCTTGGTTTTTTACTATTTCGAATAAGTTTTACTATTTTAGATAAGTAAGATTATTTTGAGTAAGTACAATGCTGGTACAAAGTGGAGTGAGTGGAGTCAAATTAGGAGTAAAAAGCACATTTAAGCTATGTTAAGATATATGCAAATTATATATCAATCTGAAAAAACTAAAATTTTATCTTATTTTGTCTTGAGGATTCAAGGTTTATCATAAAGAAGATGATGGTTCTCTCTTATGTGGTATTAGAAAGTTTTTTTCACGATTTGAGCTTTCAACAATAGATTGACCAATAAGGATTCTTTGGACAATGTTCCTGATATGATAGTGTCAATGTATATAGGTGAATGTAGAAAACCCATTGGTTTCAAAATTCTTGGTGGTTTAGTTATGATTTTTCCCTCCTTTTGTTTAGTCCCACATTGAATAAAAGTAGAGTTGAAAACTAACACTTAAGTGTGTTTCTAATAGCCTCGAAAGCTAAGTGAGTAATAGATGAGCTCGTGCCCCCACGTGGGGGCCCAAATCCAAAGGTTTCTAGTAGGAATAGAGTCCTACCAGCGAAATTAGCACATGTGCCCTAGTGAAATACCCGCCAGGCTAGGCTTCGGTCTTAATTATCCATGTTTTTGTGGCAAGGGTGCATAATTTTTTATCTATGGTTATGTACCCTTGCCACATCAGCCGAGTATAGACTGAGTGCAATATTTTTGAGTATGAAGATCACAACTCAAAAAAAATAAAAATGAACAATTTAAAAAAAAAATACAAATCCATTGGTTTTGAAAAAACCTAGCCGTTTGTAATTGGTTTTGCGACTTTCTGCAGGAAACTTTGGTAATTGTTCTTGGCAAAGAATTGTCTCTTCTAGATACCATGTCTATACGAACAATCACCTCTCCTTCTATTTAAACACAAATTTTTTCCTTGATCTAATTCATTCTAACAATTAGAATTTTATCTCTCATCATCTCTAATTAAATTATATGTTATCTATTAAAAGAGAGTACTCAATACAATTGGATTCACTAATAACAGAGATTGGAGTGCTACCTTCTATGTTACAAATGATTGTTTCCTAAGAGACAGATAAATGCCTACGAACTGTTGACATTGGAGCAAGGGTGAAATCTATCTTAAAGACATCATGTTCAATGTGTAGTCTTGATTTTTAAACATTTCTCCTAAATCGATAATTCTTTACTTTCAATTTATTTATTTATTATTATTTAATTTTCTTTCTCTACATTTATTTGGGATTGGACTTTTCTTCTCTTTATTTTTGTTTTTTTTATATTTATTTTCTAAACAAAATTGATTTGCATCCAACAGGCAACACTTTAAACTTTTCAATTGAACAATCAATGATAGATGCATAAGATTGAAGTAATAATTGCTTAGATATGTCCACATTTTCAATCATACGCTACCACCCTAATGAAGGTGAGTCTAGTGATGAAAGGATATCTCTTTGTTGTAAAGAGGTATAAATGTACACTCTTAGCGATAGACAGATCCACCACGACACATCTTAAAAATGAAACCATCAATCAGAAAGTTTGTGAATTAATCATAGATGAACACTCCACCCAAGGCCACGGTGGCTGAACTGCAATAGATCGTGAAGATAAAAAGACATAATTTCCAAATATACAATCAGGTGGATCTAACATAACTGGCTTACTCGTCTTATAGTTTAGGTGCTTTATTTTTTGTTTCATTGGCTTGTTGTTTTGTGTGGTTCAATAATACCACTAATCCTTTTGAGTTTTACGAGTCCACTTAGCATTCACTTTTCTAGTTAGAGACCAATGTTAAAAAATGTGTATTGATTTCTTATGAAAAGATAGAGAAGAAGTTTGAAATAATTCATGATTTTTGAATTGAATGTAATAGAAATACAATACCTAAAATTAATGATTGAAGCATGCACAAAGCACTGTCTTAAAACAAAATTCGCCCTATTACGATACCACAGTCTATAGGCGTTTGCTCTCTAGGATAACAACCTACGTTTCCAAGAAAGTACTCTAATTGGAATGTAACTTCGAACTCGATGATGTTGTGTGCTCTTACAATGAATAATATAAGTATATTGATGGCAATAAAACAACGAAAGTTTTTAAGTAAGAGATAAGAGAAATTGTGTGTGAAATCGACTAAACAGAAGCATATAAATAAAAGAGAAAGTGACTGTTTAAAACAGTCACAAAGCTCTTCGTTTTGTACTGATTCAAAATAGATAGTTTATTATTGGTTCAGAACAGACACCAATACAAATGAATTAAAAATGGCTAGAATTTTAAATAAAATAGGCCTAGAAAATTAAAGCAAAAGCGAGCCTTCGTGTGAGGTATAAATTTGGGATTTTTCACCCCTTACGCGCACGTTGTATGTGCGCACATGCATTAAGATTTTCGGACTAATGGATTCAAATCCCAACTGGAACCTTGAGAGCCCACCCACTACTTCTATCAACTTTAAAGCTAATAGAAATAGAATCATTTAAGAATTGAAATCAACTATTTTCCTAGTCGATGTGGGACTAAAATTACACAAAGAAAAAATCAATACTAACAATTAAAGCATAAAGCATAAAGTAAAAATAAAAAAAATATAAAGCAAAAAGTTGGGATTTGATTTTTACCCTATGATTTAAAACCATTGAATATTAAAGGGTTTTCAAATTCAACACTCTAAATTCTAATAATCCTTCATATGAATGCAGAAAACATAATATATATATATATATAGAGGGGGGGGAGAGAGCACTTTTTAACCTACCATGTTTCAGTATAGGTGCCTCTTGGACTTGAACCTTACCTAGTATAAGTCTATCAAATTTACTAGTCAGTCAGTGGACTTTAAGCCTTAAACTGCCAATATTTAGTGTAAACCAAAATAATTGACTATACACACAGGTTAATCAATCAACTATCAAGTTCTATCAATGATGTTCATTTTGGCCCTAAACAAAACTTGGTATCATGAATACTTTAGAGAACTTAGCCTAAACTCTCATGGAATCGACCTAATTTTACATTCATTTAGGTGTGCCTATGAAAAGTGCATTGCTATACTTCACTTTTATAAATATAGACAACATTAAGAATTTATATTTCAACATTTTTTCTTTACAGGCAACATTAAACACTTCATAGGAATGGACTTGGAACAATATGTTTCATTGGTGTTTTTTTTTAAATCACATCCAACTGGTTTTTCTATTAACATTAGATCTTGGGATCTTCAGTCAATTAAGTTGGCTTTCCACTGAAGTAATTTTTAATCAATAAGCTTTAAGCCAATTTCCTTTGAAGTCGATACTACCAACTCTTTAGATAATTTTTTTGTTAGAAGATCCGTCAAAATTTTCTTAGACTTCATAAAGTCAATGGAAATAATCCCATTAGAGAGTAATTGTTTTACGAAGTTGTGTCTCCGTTTAATATGCCTTGACTTGCCATTATATACATTATTTTTGGATCTCATAATGACAGTTTGGTTATCACAATGAATAGATATAGCAGATACTGGTTTAGGCCAAATAGGAATGTTAACAAGGAAATTCATAAACCCCTCAGCTTCTTCACCAGTCTTATTTATGAGAATAAACTTAGATTCCATGGTGGAACAAGCTATGCATGTTTGCTTGGTGGATTTCCATAAGATTGTTACACCTTCAAGTGTGAAAATATAGCCATTAGTGAATTTCAAATCTTTCGGGTCTAATATCCAATTGACATCACTGTATCCTTCCAATACGATATGATATTTATTATAATGCAGCCTATAACTCATGGTATACCTTAAGTATCTCATTATTTTCACCAAAACTTTTTAGTGATCATGTCTTAGGTTGCTAATGTATTTACTTAATCTATTTATTGGATACGCAATATTTGATCTTGTACAACTCGTAATATACATTAAACAACCAATAACTTGAAAATATTCTAATAGAGAAATATTTTTATCAATATTTTTCATCAATGTACAATTTGGATCAAAATGCATTTTTGTAGGTGTCGACAATAAATTTCAACAGATCTACCTCGATATTCATGAAATATGATAGCAAATGATTTTATGATTTCTGATGAAAAAGATATATAGATTTTAGTGTTTCCTCTGATTAATAGTTAAGTGCAAAAAGATGATGATAACGTATGTAATTTTTCTTCTCTCCGGACTTCGTGTTTTATCGACTGAGAAAGTTGCTTGAATGGTGGTTTTGTTTGTGCTTGATTTTCTATAGAGGCTTCTGTAAATTTTCTTTTCTCTGGGCTTCACGGTTTATCGGTTGAAAATATTTTCTTGACTTCCGGAAAAGGCTTTATGCCTGATCTTTTCTCTAATCAAAGTATGAATCTTTGAAGAATTTTTGCTTTGTCTCTAGATGAGGGCTTGAGAGCTTTTTCTTCTTTAGAGGGAGAGCTTCTGTCTTTTGAGAGAAAGTGATCCAAATCCCCTATAACTGATGGAGGCTCTTATATTTATAAACTTAAAAATAATTTAATTTTCCAATTATACCCTAACTTAAAGAGATTTGATTGATTTATTTAAAGGCTAAATTTGTCTAAATCCAATTTTAAGGATTCTATAGATTATTATTGGGTCAAATTCATTTATTTGGGTATAAGGCCCAATATTTAATATGGATCACTTGGATTTGTTGGATCATGGGCTTTATTTGCGAAAATCCAAACCCAAACAATATGAGGCCCGTCCCGATTAATGGACCCCTAATTTGAATGCGAGGCTCATTTATATCTTTTAGGGACTTCATTTTTATTTACAAAATTTATAAATGCCTTTTCAAAATTTTGGTGCCTACAAATACCCCCTCAATGATGCATTATCTGATGCATAGTTGATGGTGATGCATCCTTGAACGTGCTTACAAAAATGGTCACCCTTTAGTGAAGATGAACTTTTCTACTGATGTTTGAGGCCAATGTATTTTTGACCATCCCTTTTCATTATTTTTTATGGGTGAACTTGACTTGCATCCATGTTGTCAAATTTGCTACATGTTTTGTCAACTACACCAACTATTTCCATCATCAAATAGGTAAGACAAATTTTTTTTTGTCATCTTACATATTATGGGAAATAGGTAAATGCTTCATATTGGGGAGATGAGGCCAAGCATTGTTTAGCCTTAATTGCAACAATGCAAGGTATGTGGCTGGATTTATCTTTTTTTTTTTAGTTTGGACTTTTGCTTTGCAAAGTGTTAGGCCCACAAGAAAAATTGTTTTTTGAAAACACAAGCCCATTACTTCTTTGGGGCCCAATTACTTCAAACTCAAACATGGGTGTACCATGTGCCTAAGAAGTATGGGATTAGCTTTCCTTGTCTCTTCTTCAAGATATATTGAGAACTCAAATTTAGTAATCTAACTCCATCAAGAAATATTCTAAGTAATGGTTCAAAGGCATTCACCATATCACATATGGTGTAGCACACTTTCCAAATGGGAAATTTAATTCTCACTTTGAGCAAAACAAGAAGCGCAGTGTTGATGGTGGGCTTAGATAGTGGAACAAAAGTTTTCTTCTTCAAGAGGTTACTAGGGCTGCTCAAGGGTTTAAAGAAGACGGTGTTCTGGATGATGAAATCGTAGGCTTTCTTGAAGAAATGACAATCAATGGTTGAACAAGATCTTCAAGATGGATTTTGGGCTTACGGATGGAATCCTTTTTTTATTTCTTTAAACATTCTGATATGGGTCGACCCACCAAGATTCTGAGTTGATCTTGAGAGATTCCAATGACTAGATGTGACTGAGTCGCCTGAATTTTAGCTGGGCCAAGTTAAATAGACTAACAATAGGCCCAATTTGTTGATTGTGGGTCCAAATTGATAGTTTTTCTTCAAAACTTCAACCTCGCATCATCGACAGATTGGTTTCATTTAGGAAATCTTTAAAATTGTTCCCTAATTTCGATAAATCTCTTGAATTTGAAATTCTTTATCGATTTGAAATCGAAATCTTCAATCCATAGGAGAGAGTCTTCTTTTCCAACTAAAACTCTTTGGCTTTTGTAAAATTGCATCCGTAACTCCTTCCCATTATTTCTTCTTTGATTTAATCTTACTCCTCCAACAAAGTTTTAGTTCCATACAAACTCAACAACAAGTTCGAAAAGGATTTGAACTCCAATCTTCTTATTAATAGAGAATGCCACCAACAAGAAATTTAATTCGAAACACAACGTCTATTTGAAGGAAAACTCTCCTCTCCCTTTTATAAATACAAACTCAACAACGAGTTCAAAAAGGATTTGAACTCCAATCTTCTTATTGATAGAGAATGCCACCAACGAGAGATTTAATTCGAAACACAACGTCTGTTTCAAGGAGGACTCTCCTCTCCCTTTTATAAATACAGCAGTCGCGTTGTGGATTAGTTCGTCTTCCACGATTTTGTAGAGCACATTGAATTTTTTTTTCAAGAAATAGAGGGATGTTAAAGAATTGAGGAGTTGCTCCATCTCTTTACTTGTTGGAGCCAGAACACGTCTGATCAGGTATGTCTTGTTCTCTTTTCTCTTCTTGTTTTAGATTCTTTATTCTTCAAACTTTCATTCGATCATCAGTGCCTCAGCCCAAATAGAACAAAACTAAAATCCAGTATCTTTTCCTTTTTAGAGAACATCCATTATCACATTAAAATCAAGTCTTCGTTCGTGGAGTCCAAGAACAGAACGAGGGCACTTCTTACGAATGCGGTAAAGGCTTTTGCAACCCAAGGACATAAAAGGCCGCTAAGACCATCTTTCATTAGTTGCAGAGATAGGTACGCTAAACTCTTTTTTTTCTTTTTTTTTATTAAGAGCTTCAACAACTCAAACAGCATCATCTTCTGTCAATTATGACGATCCACGATTTTTGTCTATCTCTATCCAAACGATTGATTGAAGAAGATGATGAGCGAACTCTGCAAACCCTTCAACAGAGGGTTTTTTTTTGTTAAAAGTTATATTAACACACCAACGTTTATTTGTAATACACCAAAAGGGGTAGCTGCTTGCACACCAACTTTTACTTGTAACAAACCAAAATAGGTGGATGTTTGCACACCAACTTTTATTTGTAAAAAAAACATATATATATATATTTTTTTTTTTACTTAAGAAACCTTAGGATTCTTCATTGATTTAAATAAGACTCTTGAATCGGGATCCTTTGTTGATTTAAGTTTGAACCTTCCTATTCGTAAGAAATTTTCTTTTTCAATTAAAATTTCCTGGGCATCATAAACTTGAATATGTTGTTCCCTTTCTTTCACTTTGTTTATACATATATTTTTTTTACTTGATTCAGGTTCTCTCTTGATTTTTGGAACGGGAGAGGCAACTAAGAGCTTTAGTCATTGTTATTGCTTCTCAGTCACTTAGAGTTTTTGGGCAACTTTAGGGACTTCCGTCTTTACCATTACCAAGAAAGTAATCTCCCAAGCTTACAATTTTTTTTAATACCTTTTGTTCTTGTATACAATGATTTGCAATATGGTACACTGATCAAAATGTTAGGAAGCCACGTTTGTCCACTAAATGACTATATTTGTTATTCATACTTGAGTCGAACATTGTTGACTTGTCAGAAGAGCTGCATGATGAGAGATGTACTCGTAGAAGAATCATGCGACGAAAAATTTGTCTAGCTAGTTGGCCAATCTCTAAAGAAAATGTTCATCAGTAGTGCTTAAGAGTGGACAGTGTCAACTGGCTGACAAACGTCAACTGACTATAAGAATCAAGGGACGCAATATTTGTACTTGTAAAAGAACCAAGCGATGAAAAATTTGTCCAGCCAGTTAACAAATCTCTAAAATTACTGCTCATCAGTAGTGCTTATGAGTGGACAACGTCAACTGGCTAGAAGAATCACATGATGCAAGATTTGTACATGCAGAAGAACCATGCGACGAAAAATTTGTCAACCAGTCGGCTAATCTCTAAAGCAATTGTTCATTAGTAGTGCTTAGGAGTGGATAACGTCAACTGGCTAGAAAAATCATATGATGCAAGATTCGTACATGAAGAAAAACTATGCGACGATAAATTTATCCAACCAGTTGGCCAATCTCTAAAGTAACTGTTTATCAGTAGCACTTAAGAGTAGACAATGTCAACGGACTAGCAGAATCATAAGATGCAAGATTTGTACACGTAGAAGAACCATGCGACGAACTATTTATCCAGTCAGTTGGCCAATCTCTAAAGCAAATGTTCATCAGTAGTACTCAGGAATGGAGAACTTCAACTGGCTAGCAGAATCACAAAATGTAAGATTTGTATACATAGAAGAACCATGTGATAAAAAATTTGTCTAGCCAGTTGGCCAATCTCTAAAGTAACTGTTCATTAATAGTGTTTAGGAGTGGACAACGTCAACTGGCTAAAAGAACCATACGACGAAATCTTTGTCTAGCCGGTTGGTCAATCTCTAAAGAAACTATTCATCAATAGTACTTAGAAGTGGACAACATCACCTGGCTAGAGGAATCATGCAATGAAGTATTTGTACATGCCGGTGGCCAATATCTAACGCTAGAGGATTATTGAGCATGATGGCTTTTTTATTCATACTCTTATATATATCTTTAGTCAATGTGATACTAATACTTAGTGAGACATGTTATTTTTGAATAAGTGTGTTTATTCTTTTTCTTTTTGAATTCCACAGAGATGGCTAAGGACAATCTTTTTAAAGGTTCAAGGAATAAGAATCATTCCAAACGAAGCTTACCACGTGAATGTTGGGTAGATAACCTTGCAGATATTTCTCAGAAGTGAAAATGATTTTGTTTTCCCCATGTTATGATGGTTGGTCATCCAAGAAGAGGAAACATTTCATCTGTGGAGCTGAAGCTTGTTGTGAACACACCGATAACCGGTCCTTTGAAAGTATAAGATACAGAGACACACACACACACTTGATATGACAGCTATGAGTGAATATCCTTTAACAACTGACGTACTCCCTAGAGATGAGATTGATATAGAACGTCAACCATCTTTATGTCATCCTCCGCATCATAATCTAACTTGCAATTGTCCACAGGCTGTTTTGGGGCAGAAAATCATGCAACGTTTCACTTAATGGGGTTCAAATATTGAACCTCTAGATGACATTCAATATCTCAATGGTTTTTGGGATTAGAGCTTAGATGTAAGCCACAAACTACAGAGCAGAAAGTCGACAGCTGTAGACACCCCATTTTTGCATCCGCCTGATTAATCAACTCGTCACCCCCATCGCAATAGTTCCCAATGATGGATGATTATTCCAACGCTTTATTTTGTTACCAGATATGTTTCAGAAATCCAGATGAGGTGTCTCGAACTGACAAAACTATAGAAATCGCGCTATGCTAGGAAAATATAACCCTAAAAGCTTAGAAATCATTATTTTTCAGACAAAAAGAAGCTTCACGATAAAAATCACTAAAAAATGATCAAATTACCAAAATACCCCTAACCTTAAAATATCCCTAAAGCTTACATTCCGCTTAGGAAAATCCTTTCAAACACATAAAATAACAAATCGAAATCAAATAAATTATTTCGCCAATTTTCACAGAATTTGACAAAAATTATGAAAATACCCCTAATAAAGTTCATGACCATTTCACACAAAAAATTTCATAAATAATACAAACCAATATTTCCATTGAATTCCTTATGAAAAATCGATTCTAAAACATCCTAGAACATCAAAAATCGACTTAAAACGCGAAAGTCCTCTCCGAGGGTAAAACAGTAATTTCACAATTTTCATAATTAAAATTTTCGAAATTAATAAATAAAACATTAAATAATTAAAGTGAAATATTAATGAAATTAATTTAAAATTTTGAACCAAAGAAATTGATCAATCAAGCTCTCAGGCAAAATTATTGAGGGTTGCCAAGATATTTCTTCAAGGACCCCTCCATTTGGGGGTCCAAAGAATTAAAGATATAATAAAGGAGGGTTCTTCAAAATAAATAATTAAAGTCAATCAAAAAAGACTAAATTCAAGGTATTAAAGTCAATCAAGTAAGACTAAAGTCAAAATTAAAGTCAATTAAGTATGACTAAAGTCAAGATATTAAAGTCAATCAAGTAAGACTAAAGTCAAAATCTTAAAGTTAATCAAATAAGACCAAAAGTCAAAATCTTAATAGAGTTCTAATTAAATAATAACTTTATTTAATAGAATTCTAACTAAAATACAACTCTACCTAAAATAATTCTAATTAAAATACAACTCTACCTAAAATAATTCTAACTAAAATACAACTCTAACTAAAAGAATTCTAATTAAACACTAATTCTATCTAAATCAACCCTTAAAAAATTCTATAAATAGGGTGCTCACACCCTATTTTCGTATAAAATCATAAACCCTAAGAGAAGTAGGTCAAAAAGCCTCCCTAGCCTCCCATAAACCCTAATTTTGAAGTCCCAACTCCTTACCTAACATCCATACTTTAATTTTAGCTTGAAAAACATTTAGAAGCCCTTCAAAAATACCTCAAAATCCATAACAAATTCGAAGAATCCAGATCTAAGAAAGAGATACCTTACCTCGGAGATCAGAAATCAGATCCGAAGACAGAACGAAGCAAGGAGTACGGTACAAGGAGTAGTTTTTGTCAGATTTGAGGGAATAAGATCTTTGCGTATCGAAGGTAAAATTTCTATTATTTTTTTTATCTAGGTTTTGTTGTTAGCAATGTAGTATTATTTAGGATAAATAGAGATCGGCATTGGCCGGGCAGGGTTGGTGCCTAACACCTTCCAACCCCGTAATGTGATCCCCGGATTCAATTTTTTTTAGTAGATTAGTTTCTTTATCCATTTAGAGTCAGTATTCGGTTCCTAGACTGTAATAACTAGGTGGTGACTCCCAAACCTTAAGGGTCAAAAGCGAATCCGCGCATCCTGCGGATTGAGGGCGCTTTCAACAGCTTCCCTTGGTGAAGCTATATTTACAGCTAGTAAGGAGTACAGTCGTCTTAACTACATGTATCGGGCTTTATGTGAGTTTTGGTGCCCCAAGACCAACAACTTTTATGACGGGTTGTGGGGGAATTGGTATTTTTTATGGGCAGAAGATTTATGAGATTTTTATCAAGGGTAAGTACTATGAAAAAGTGGTGCTCAGTTTCGGTGAACTCATGGGTTGCAACGGTGTTTGAGGACTTCCTCTTTCTTATCAGTATCTGTTCAAGGCATATGCTTTATTGATTTTTGAAAAGGGGAGTGACTGTATTAACCACTGTGAGTGGCTTGATTTCTGGTACACCAAAGCTGAACGGATTTATAATCTTCGTCTAACGGTAGAGTACAATAAAAAAACAAAATCATTTTACTTTGATCGTAGTAGTCGTCAGCGTCCTAGAACAAAATTACGAAGACCATTTTCTTCTTAAGTTACTTTAGCTAAGGGGGGTCATAAAAATGGGGAAAATCCATTTATTAGACTCGATTTTCCTGTGAATCAGAATATTGAAGATGAAGCTATGATAGCTTCATATATTTCCTTGTGATTGTGTCACTTTGTTCTCCCTTGCGAAGATAGTGATGTTCTTCATCCAGGTACTTTCAAGGTAGTAGCGCTGATGGCCCGGGGTACTACATTCAACTTGGTACCTCCATTTCTGTGTTGTTTGTATGAAGGTCTAACTAAAGACTTATTGGGGTATGAAAACACAAAAAGTTGTAGGTACTTCTACAAGTTATTGTCCCCTTCGTTATTTGTTTGGGTGGGTTGGACTTCATTTTCCCCGATGAGTATTTGGTGACCTTAATGCTAATTTTTAACCTCCGTATTTGGTTCGCACAGCTGGTATTTCCAACTCGTACTGTTGTTAGGAAGATAGTGCTAAGGATGTAAGGGATTTAATCATCACCATGAATTCTAATGATTTTAAATGGCATCCTAAGGAGGTTTGACTGCCAAAAGGCCATAGAAGGTGTAGACACCCCATTTTTGCACCCGCCTGATTAATCAACTCGTCAACCTGATCGCAACGATTCCCAATGATTGATGTTTATTCCAATGCTTTATTTTGTTAACAGATATGTTTCAGAAATTCGGATGAGGTATCTTGAACTGACAAAATCTTAAAAACCTCACTACGCTAGGAAAATATGACCCAAAAAGCATAGAAATTATCATTTTTCAAACAAAAAGAAGCTTCACGATAAAAATCACTAAAAAATTACCAAATTACCAAAATACTCTTAACCTTAAAATATCTTTAGAGCCTACGCTACGCTTAGGAAAATCCATTCAAACACACAAAATAGCAAATCGAAACCAAATAAATCATTTTGCCAATTTTCACAAAATTTGACAAAATTACGAAAATGCCCCTCATAAAGTCCACGACCATTTCACACAATAAATTTTATAAATAACACAAACCAACATTCCCATTGAATTTCTTACGAAAAAATTATTCTAAAACATCTTAAAACATCAAAAACCGACTTGAAACGCGAAAAATCCTCTTCGAAGGCAAAACGGTAATTTCACAATTTTCATAATTAAAAATTTTGAAATTAATAAATAAAATATTAAATAATTAAAGTGGAACATTAATAAAATTAATTTATAAATTTAAACTAAAAAAATCGATTAATCAGGCTCTCAGGCAAAATTGTTGAGGGTTCGCAAGATATTTTTTTAAGGACCCCTCCATTTGGGGGTCCGAAGAATTAAAGATATAATAGAAGGGGGTTCTCCAAAAAATTAAAGTCAATCAAGCAAGACTAAATTCAAGGTATTAAAGTCAATTAAGTAAGACTAAAGTCAAAATTAAAGTCAATTAATTAAGACTAAAGTCAAAATCTTAAAGTTAATCAATTAAGACTAAAGTCAAAATCTTAAAGTCAATCAAATAAGATCAAAAGTCAAAATCCTAATAGAGTTCTAATTAAATAATAACTCTATTTAATAGAGTTCTAACTAAAATATAACTCTACCTAAAATAATTCTAATCAAAATACAACTCTACCTAAAATAATTCTAACTAAAATACAACTCTAACTAAAAGAATTCTAATTAAACACTAATTCTATCTAAATCAACCCTTAAAAAAATCTATAAATAGGGGTCCTCACACCCTATTTTCGTAATAAATCATAAACCCTAAGAGAAGTAGGTCAAAAAGCCTCCTTAGCCTCCCATAAACCCTAGTTTTGGAGCCCCAACTCCTTACCTAACACCCATACTTCAATTTTAGCTTGAAAAACACGTAGAAGCCCTTCAAAAACACCCCAAAATCCATAATAAATTCGAAAAATCCAGATCCAAGAAAGAGATACCTTGCCTCGGAGATCAGAAATCAGATCCGGAGACAGAACGAAGTAATGAGTACAGTACAAGAAGTAATTTTTGTCGGATCTGAGGAAATAAGATCTTTGCGTATCGAAGGTGAAATTACTGTTAATTTTCTATCTCGATTTTGTTGTTAGCAATGTAGCCTTATTTGGGATAAGTAGAGACCGGCATTGGCTGGGCGAGGTTGGTGCCTAACACCTTCCAACCCTGTAATGTGATCCCCAGACTCAGTTTTTCTTGAGTAGATTAGTTTCTTTATCTGTTTAGAGTCAGTATCCGGTTCCTAGACCGTAATAACTAGGTGGCGACTCCCAAACCTTAAGGGTCAAAAGGGGATCCGCACTCCCCGCGGAACGAGGGCGCTTTTAGTGGCGACTCCGCTGGTGACTCTTGAGGATCAAACTTGAAAAGCCCCAAGTATAGAAACATTGCCAATGACCTAGTTTTTTTTATATATTAATTTATTAGTTAGTTTCTTTTTTATTATTTGTTTATCGGCTTTACTTATCATTCTTGTTGGTTCGTTCATCAATCATTCAGTTTTACTTAGAGTACCGTGATTCAACATATTATTTTCTATGGTTTAATCAAGGGCTATTCGGAATGACTCTAAATAATGTGAGATTTGAAAAGGATGACAATGGTTGGACAATGAATTTTTTTTTTTTATTCGTTCCTTAAGAAACGTGTGTAGTTTTTTTTATTATTAAAAAAATAAAATTTAGGTGGGTGTGATCTATGTTTCAGCAACATTTTTTTAATTATTTAAAAAAATAATAATAATAATAATAAAAAGAGAATTTTTTATTTAAGTAAATGTCTGATTGGTTGGTAGGTTTAGTAAGAGAAAAAAACAAAAAAAACAAAAACAAAAAGAAAAATTGGTTTTCTTTGGTTCTGTTAGTGAGAACCGTTTTCATGATTTTTAGGGATGGTGTGTCCCTAGTAAGAATCCACTTTCGAGCGTAAAACACCTAATATATTTAATATAGTGGGTGGGGTGCTGGTAGCATTTTTAAATTTTTTTCTTTTTTTCTATCTCCTTCTCAAAAGAGAAAGAAAGGCAGCAAAGAGGAGAGGGCGCCCCTCTCTCTCTCTCTCTTGCCATAACCCCTTTCTTCTCCTGTTAAAGTGAGTCAAACTCAAGCCATCGAGCACATCGTCTTATCCAAAGTCAAAGGTGTCTACAAATTCGATCATGTTATCAACTCAAAGCTTTAACCCACACTCACATTCACTGTCAAAAAAGGGACAAACTAGGCCATGTTCTCGCAAGGATTTCATTAATTCCAATATGCATCAGCCTTAATGATTGCGCTTCACACTCGATCTCTAGTCTGTTGGAGAAGCAATTGAATGACTTCTTGAATAGGCTCACCCCGAATTTGTTATCCCACAGATTTTTTCTTTTTAAATAAAATGAAATCAGAAAAGAAACATTCCAAAGAATGAACTCAGCCAGCGACTCTGTTTCAATTATACTCGTTTTGCTTACCCAAAAGACACTGTTAATGGAGCACGATTTGAGTCCTTGTTGCGATTGGTGCGGGTCTCATAACAGATCTGAATAAATACCTATGTTCTGCCTTGTTCATCGTGGGCTTCAAGGTGTTCGTCCCCCTATTAATTATATTTGTAACTTGGCCGATACTTGGGCTGCCAGCCCTGGTCGCAGTGACTCCATCCCTTTTTGGCTGTATTACTCAACTTGTTTTTTATCGTATGGATACACTGGCAATGTGCACTTGGGTCTTCATTATTTTGAGTCCATGGTTCATGTATTTGGGTCGGACCCAACCCGGAGCATTTAGTTGTGTGGTTGATTTGCTTTATAGGGGAGGTGAGTTGGAGAAAGCGTGGAAGTGAGTGACTGAGATACCCTTTGGAGTTAGTGATATTAGCAGTATTTATATGTGGGGGCTTTGCTTAGTGCTTGTACAGAACAGGGAAATGTCAAGATAGGTAAGCTGTCCCCTCAAGGGGCCCTTTGAATTGGTTTCCTAGAATGCAGGGATTTATATTTTGTTATCAAAGTTGCATGCTGGGATGGGTATGTAGTGAGTAGAAGGGATACTTGGCCACGGTTTTAATGTTGTTTTACTGTTTTGGTGGATTGTGTTGAGTTGGATTTGTACTGTAATTTGAATAGAAAAAGATTTTAAAGATTGTTTTATCAAACAAACTTTGGAAGAGACTCACAATTTTGACTTGCATCTTGTTTTTTTTTTTTTTTAAAGGGGCCATGTTTCTCGGCAGCTCAAGTCTTTACATTATTTCTTATTCAATGTGGGTTTCACTCCAAATTTGGATAAATGACAAAACCACTTTCCTCAATTACCAAGAAAAGTTGTGTGACTTCAAATGTGGATGGCCCTCAAGCTAAGCCAACCTTACTAACCTAGTAAGTTTTCCTACTTACAAAGGGAAGGTGAGTTCACCGTGTGCCACTCAAAATCACCATCTAATGTCATAGGCTTGTGGAAGCCGAAATTTAAAGAACTTTGAAAAGAAAATTTTTAATTTTTATTTTGAATTTTAATTGTAGATTTGGGATTTCGTAATCGCTCATTTTCAAAAACCTTGGATCAAAGTTAAAAAAAAAAAAAAAAATTATTGTGAATTTTATCTTAGTATCCAAATTTTTCCATCAAAATCTATACAGTTGTGACATTGGATTGGATATGACGAACCACATGGCCTAATTACCCTTAGTAATTTCGAAATCTCAATGGGTTAATAACCTAAGGTCCCATTAAGAAGTTTGTTGAGTCCTAAATTCAAAAATGCAGAAAATTCCTAAAATTCCAAAAAAAAAAAAAAAAATTGTGCATGTTTCAATATTGGATTTGATTGATTATTCTGTGTTATGTTCATTGATTGATTATCTAAAATACCATGATCTTAATGGATATATACATGCTTTGATTTCGAAGGGGATATTTTGGGTATTTCTGTATTTTTGATCAATATTTATTCGATATCCATATGTTGATGGTTTGATTAGGTTGATCTGGCCCATGGACTCATATGTTGGAAAAAGGCCTTGGGCACACCCCACCCTATTTTGCACACACCACATGCACGTTTACTGCTTTGCACACTTACACGTCCCATATAGCCAACGTGCCACTAGTGCGTGGCCCGATCTCTTCGGAGATGATACGTCATTCGAGAAAATCACAACTCTAGTCACGTACCTTAGGGTATATCAAACAGGAGCATTAATACCGTCTGATCAGGTGATTCTGAGAGGTATATTGATGTATCCAGGCTGGAGCGACCTGAGCCTTTCACCTATTGTGAGCCACACAGTCACATGTCCCGATTGCCAACGTAGTACCAGTACGTGGTAGGTCCCCTTGTGAAATGCCAAACCATTTATGAAAGTTACAACTCTTGACTCGTACCCGTACGTATATAAAAGATAATCCAAGTACATCAATTGCACTTCTTGATCAAAATCAGTGCCTAAGCGAGATCCTACCCCGCTGTACCCTACTGTACGAGGGTGATAGACTACGTCTATTCTAGACGAGAGGTATTTAATTGGGTCCTTACTCAGCATTGTGCGCTACCTCTCAACTGGGGATCAAACTGGTTATTTTTGGCTTCAGAGAAGTGAGTTGAGGTTTTAGATTATCACTTATACCGTATATCAAACCAAGTCACCACGTATCGAGAGGTATATAGGTGTATTTGGGTAAGGGTGGCCAGATAAAAATGCATTGCACGTAGTAAACCTAGAGTCTAGAAGCCTTCCTATAGGTCACCACCTGAACTGACTATGGGTGTTCCTGGGTTGCTCTATTTAATCCAACCAACAGGTAAGTGGGTGGACTGATCCAGACTGTTCAAACCAAATCTACTATATCGATCCGACCCAATAGGTGAAATGTACCGATCAATTTGAACAAATTAAACCAGTTGGCCCAATTGACAAATGGATCAAACTGATCAATACCAAATTAGTTGGACTAATTGGTTTCACTTTTAAAAATCCAAACTTCTTTGTATAGAAAGATTCGATCTTAGGATCAAATTAATTTGTCTGATCAAATGTTCATTCCCAATTAGGGGTAGACCCGCGTCTAACCTTTCTCACTTTTTTAGTCACTATAGACTTATAGTGCATTTGGATTCGATATTTTCCACCGAACTTGGGCTATTTTATATCGAAACTTTAATCATGTGGTTAAAAGTCAAACCTTTAGAGTCAATGGTTAACCTTGGTTTACTTCCAATCAGGTGATAATTAGTCCCAAACGTTTTAAACCTCCATCTGTACCACTTTGGGTTCGTGAGAATAGTCGTCTTTCCAAAGTACCACTGCCAAGTAGTCAGTCTTTGCCACGGGAAGAAACGAATACCATGGATGAAGCTGCACTCCGTCAGATTTTAGAATCTTTTGAAGCATAAATTATTGCTTCTGTCCAAACACAAATTGAATCCCTGAAAATTGAAAAGGAAAAAGATAAAGCTATAGAACCTCAGGATGTGTTTGACCTCATTGAAAATCAAAAAGATGATCAGTTACATGTTGACCCTGTCCTAGCTCATCAAATAACTCAGGTTGAAACTATTTTGAAGAATATCAAAGATCCTGATGATCTTACTCTTGGATTAGGGGCAATGACCTTGTTTTCCACGGTCCGTCTACTAGAGAAGTTCACAATGCCAGATATGGAGAAGTTTGACGGTATTGGATGTCCTAGGACTCACTTAAAAGTATATGTCGGCATAATGCAATCTTAGGGTCTAAATGAAGAACATATGGCTGAACTTTTTCAAATAACCCTTACAGGTCCTGCTTTACGCTGGTTAATGTCATTGGACTTATCTCGGGTAAGAACATAGCATGAATTGATGAAGGAGTTTATTAGTCGGTATTCATTCAACACGGATATTGAACTGACAAGAAGAGATCTAGAAACTACTAAACAGAAATCCAGGAAAAATTCCACTGAGTTCATTGCTCGATGGAGAGCTAAAGCAACTCAATTGTGGGACAGACTTCAACAGAAGGAACAAGTCAAGATTATCCTCAGGAATCTAACTCAATATTATGCCAAGTACTTGATGCCTCAGTACCTTCTTACTTTTCAATCCCTCCTTGAGGCCAGAAATCAAGTTGAGGATGCCTATTCTTCGGGACTTTTTGATAACTCGTCTAAGTCAATACACAAACATTTCAAACCTAATGTCAATTCCTTACAAGTAGCCAACACCTCCTTCGCACTATCTCCTCAAACTACTCAGCCTTCACAAGCTAAGCCTAGAAAACAGTTTGCCAATCTTGGAATGTCCCTTAGTGTTGTTTATCAGAAATTGATGAAAAGGAGATTGTTGATGTAAAACCCCAGATTTTTTATTCGTATCTCGAGAAAAAATATAAATAGTAGAATTTTAAGAAAATCTTGAAAGTAGGACTTAGGGATAAAACTTTAGGATGTTTATGATAATTTTTAATGGAATTTGGCATCACCATTGATTCAAATTGATCGAAAAACATACTTTAGCATGTAAACACGCTTAAATGCGAGTCCAAATATAAAAATTGCAAAATCCTCGATTATCGGGTCGGACCAGGCTAAAATAATGACTTTTTGCTAGAGCAAGAATTATTAAGATTCAATTATACTATTGATTCATAACGAAAAATTATTGAATATGGACTATTTATTTGTCATTTTTGATGACCAGAAAGTCAAATTATCGTCAAAAACGAAAACGACATCAAGTTTAGGTGTCACCTCAGGCCAAAAATGTAAACTTTTGATAAAAACATAATTTTTAGAAATTGACTGTACTATTAGATTTGGAATGAAAAATTAGAAGAAATAGAGCATTCATTTGTCAGTTTTGGAGTCCGGATAACCAAGTTATCGTTGATCAAAATAATAGACGAAATACCGATTTCGTCCCAAATTTTATATAAATAAAATTTACGTTTTTTTTTATATACACTTCGTCTTCCTCAACCCATCAAAATACAGCCAACGCAAATTTAACGAAAAATTCATTTTTTTTCTTCAAATTTCAACCGTAGATCTACGACAAACGGCTCACATTCAATGACCACCGCAGAAGGGAAAAAGATCCGCAGCTTCGACATCTATAAAACCCACCTAAGATCCTTTCATTCATATTCTCTTTCACCCCATATCGTCAAAAATCAGCCGTATACATATACAGAGATTTCAAAACTTCGACCTCAGATTTCATCCGTTTTTGGGTCAAACCGTCCTCCGCCACAGAAGGGAGAAAGGACGACGATGTCGAGATCTTCAAAACCACCAGGCCAGATTCAAAAATCAGTCGTCTCGAAATTTGATCCATCTCAATTTTTGTGCCATTTCATCGATTTTCGCGCACGTGCTTCGATCATCTAACATAGAGATTGTAAGGAAACTCTCAATTTCTATTAGTAATCATATATTGTAAAACTTGCATTTAAGATTTTATCGAAATTTTTTTGATGAATTTATAAAATATAGAATTCTTTTGTTATTTAAAAATTCACATCGGGAATTGCATGTTTCATATGTTTAATTGAAATTTTTAACAAATTATACGTGGGTAGCGTATTTTAACGGGTTATTTTCATCAATTGAGTCTTGTGTACTGCTCGGACCCCGTTTTGATATAAAATTTGTATTCTTTTTCAATATTATTGATAAAAATAAATTATATAGTTAGAAAATGTGATTTAATATTCAATGAACTCATATTGAGTTGATGAATATCAGAAAATAGATATTTTATTGAAGAGATTGAAAATTGTAAAAATCGAAAAAAAGGAAAAAGGATATGAAACGGTAAAATGTCAAAGTCACACCCGAGGGGTGATGTCTGCATTTTACGTTGTTGTGTTGTGTGTAGGTTAGTGAACAGATATCCAGGAATAACGTTACTGGTTGCATGTTTATTTAAATTTCTGTTAGTGCGATGCGCTGTTTACATTTCTGTTATGTTATTTATTTTAGGCCGGGTGGCCACACTTACATGGTAGGAAACTGGATATCTATTCTCAACCTTGTATTGTTAATTTCTCTTTTGTTTTCAAATGCAAGTAATATATGTATATGTAACTATTTTGTGAGCTGTTAAAAAGTCTGTGAATGCCTGAAAGAATAGTACGTCATATCATCCGGAGTGGTGTACTATCTTGGGATGTACGGTAGGGACCACCAAGCTCATACGTGATATGGGACGCGTATGAGAGTGGAGTCACAACTGGAATCCAAGATATTCCTCTTTATCTTTATCAGTGAACTTGTAATGTAAAGGTGGTCGTATACGAATGGTTTGTATATTTGGGAATCACATGCACGCCTGATAGGTATAAACGAAGATGATTAGTCAGTGATCACTAACAATCTATAGTAGTCGAACGTTTTGACACATCGAAAAGAGACCCATTACTTACGGTCACGTCAAACGGCCAGCCTGAGCCAGATAAATGGTCAACCAAGTGTGGGAAGTGCAACGACCGGCTATAAAATCAGGAACTAAAAGCCAGAGAAGAATTGTAACATCATGTCCCGACTGGGAGCGATACAGTCGTGAATCCCAACTCTCTAATTCCAATACTCCACCATAGTGTATTATGTATATGTTGCCCTACTTTGATATATAAAATGAAATGCATGTTTAATGTTTCTATTTGGTTAATTAGATTTGTATACAAATAAAATGATATAGTGAGTACTGTTGACTGATGTAATGTCAATTTTAAAATGTTTAGTTACTCATCCCTGGCTATATGTACCAGTTAATCGTAGTTTATTCTGTAAAACTTTGCATATTTTAAAATGATTCAGTATGTTTATTCGTTCATGTTAGGAGAGGTTATTGGCAGAAATTGTTTGATTTCTTACTGGGTAACCATTGTTACTCACCCTTTCCTTCTCCATTTTTTTAGTCTCAGATTTAGAGCTTGACGAGACAGGCATAAAGCACGAGTGAGGATTATCTGGTGGGTCAAATAGACAACCAGAGTTCGTCACCTGGTGAGTATTGGGGCTACACCCCCCTAGTGAGTCGATTTGGCAAGAAGTATTATAGATGTTGTTCTGAGCGTTAGAACTTTTGTTAGAATGAGAAATTTGTGTGTAATCCTGTATATAAATTTTCTTCTTTCGCACTCTGATTTATCGTACGTCATTAGACGTATATAGGCTTCTGCTAGTATTATATTTTGTTTGTTTATATGCATGATTGTATGTCGTTTATCAGGTACAGGTTGAATGCCTTGGAATGCTAACATAAACAGAGGAGACCATATTGAAATTTCGAGGTGCCACCTAGAATCTCGATATCTGACATGGAGATTTGTGTTAGCGTTTGGCGGGGCGCCACAGATGGTATCAGAGCATAGTATTAGATCCGTATGAGATACTGATTTGCTATGTTTGGGAGAGTTAGCTGATACCACAGATATTAGAACGATAATCATAATGTCACTAGGAATTCAGTATCCGAGCTCATTAGTAGTTCCGTATTGGAATTACGAGTTCTTCCGTGTCTAGATGTTTATAGAGCCTAGTAAGCTTATGATAGGATTCTAGGTTTGCTCTGTTAGTAATGGAAATGGAGTCCATTACTAAGTTCCAAGCTACGATAGCAATTCATAGTTACGTTGAAGCGGTTTTGAGTTTATTTTCATAAGTGCCTTGTTACGGATAAACACAAGTTAGAGGAGCTGATGAAGCAAAAGTCGGAACGCAATAGAGATGAGACAGATTTTGGATCAGACCACTGACCCGATAACACAACTAATGTCATTCATCGGACAGATGGTTGCGTCTCATGATAAGTTCAGAGAGGAAATATGAATAATACAACCACCACTACCTCGAAATGAAATAGAAAGAAGGCAATTAGTTTCTAATAAGCAATAAACAATTACGAAACTAGCAAATTCATAGGAAAAATATCATACATGAGGAGTGAGATTATAGACATACTACTCAATTGATGAAAGAATTTTATAAGAAACAACAATATATACTACTAAATTAATAATAAAAAAAAAAGTTGTGTTATGTTATGAGTGTGGCAAATTGAGACATAAAAGAGAGCAATGTTCGAGTCGACGTCAATCAATTAAGGATTTGTGGCTCTGAAAGATACTAGACAAACCAATTTAGGAAATGATCAGGTCACCAGATTTCAATAAAGTTGATAACGTACTCGTGCCACCTCGAACAGACAAGACTAGCGATCGGAAGAGAGAAATGATAAAAGCCTTACCATACTTGTAAAGTGCACCACTAAATCCAAGAAATGAGGGAACGCTGGACTTATTCACAAAAGGTAAATACTATTCCACCTCAGGGACTACTACCACTGGTCGTACCTTTGAAGAATGAGGGAATTCCCTAGCCCAAAGGACAAGTAACTTCAAGAATGTAGTTGTAGAATTTCCAAAGATTACGTCCACCGAGATTTGGGGTTTTTTCGATCCGGTTGAGGTCAATAAGTGGGTTTTAAAGACTTAAGAGAATTTGAGTGCCATGTAGTACTCGAGAGATCAGTGGGTGACGGTGACTACATTCCAGTTAGATGGAGATGCCAATCATTAGTAACGTTTTAAGATGAATGTATTGGGAGATGGATCGTTTGAGTGGGTAGACTTCGAGAGGATATTTTACGATAGATTTATATCCGAGATTGCTCGAGAAATCAAATACTAGGAGTTTTGAGATTAGTACAGTATAATCTATCGATCACAGACTATGATATGATGTTCATTAGGTTGTCACGATATGCGCCCGAGCTTATCTTGATAGATCTGCAGAGGCCGTAGATTCTTTAGAGGACTATAACCCTATCTAAGGGCCAAGAGGTCGATAATTGAGACTACCAATTATAAAGATACAGTAAATCGAGCTTAAAGGATAAAACGAGATGAGATAGAGTTACAGACCTCCAGGGGGCAAATGAGTTGACCTTAGACTTATTTTCCTCCCAGATCATATCCGGGTAAGAGATCGATGTATTCAAAGTCAATTTCCTCCGCATCAGTGTATCCATAATATAGAACACCTCCACTATCAAGTTGTAAAGTTCCCCAATCGTCAAGTTATAGAGCAGCTGGAGCTCCAATGATGCCAACAGGGCCAAATGAACCAATAAGGCATGTTCAGAGCATGAAGGCTCCAGTTTACCAACTGCCTCTCCACAGAAACCTACGCAGAAAATATTGTTGACATATTATGCATGTGGTCAGGTGGGACATATCAGAAAAGAGTGCCCTCTATCACAATCGCGAGCAAGGGTTGTGACCCAAGATAAAGTACCTATCTTCAACGAAGTTTTGGAAGGTACGATTTTTAATTATAATATTGGAAAGTGGAGTTATATTCAATACTGGTTCCTCTTGATCATATAATTCTGCCGAGATTTTGCATACTTGCTAGATCTATAAACTATTAACATGAATCGAGTAATGAAATTATCTATACCATTGGGATGCCTAACGACTGAACTATTAGATGAAGCAGCTATTGTTTTACGACTTCTTGAATCGATTATCCTTCTTTAAAAAGATAGATCATCATTTTCCCTTTCATCGTTCTATCATCGGTGTCAGCTCTAACTGTTATTTTGCCTTCTCCTTTCACGATCGCCTTCTAGTAGAGAAATTCATTATTATCGTTCTCGTTACGTGATTAATGCCTTCTACAGATAAGTGCTCACTTCGAGACTTCAATCGTGGCTCATTTTCACTCCTAGAAATGAAAGCGCTATAAGTAAAGATTATAACTCCGTAGAACCAACGGCTACCACCTACTTGTGCCCACATCCATCCTAAAGAGAGAAGGTCTGCAATCAAGACATACCCTTCTTATAAGGTAAGGTTCATTTATTTATAAGAACAATTTTTAGATGAGAAGGAAAAAAAAATACACGCGTGATCCGGTTAAATATTAGTTTTTCATAGGCGAGTCACAAAAGTCCATTGATTATACGGTAAGACAATGCATTAAGGGTAAAATTCATGCAAGTAGGGGTAAAACATAATAGACGGTGTAATTGGTGAGAGAAGTAAAGATGAAGAATAGAAAAGATGTGAAAGGATTATGATTGATAGACATTGGTGGGGAAGTGATATAAGGTGAATTAATTGTTATCTTAAGGTTATACAAATAATGGATTAGTTGGAGTATGAGTTTGAATTAGAGTGATTAATTAATGAATGTGTTGGGTTGACAGAGTATGGGAGACATGAGGTTATG
The DNA here is from genome assembly GCF_017979445.1 of Akebia trifoliata. Classification (NCBI taxonomy): domain Eukaryota; kingdom Viridiplantae; phylum Streptophyta; class Magnoliopsida; order Ranunculales; family Lardizabalaceae; genus Akebia; species Akebia trifoliata. The sequence goes on along the minus strand of NC_141384.1, from coordinate 20,925,011 downwards.
AATTATAAATGAGATTAACTTGGGACCAATAATAGATGATAATCGAAAATATGTATTGTTCATTATACATGTTGTATTAGTATGGTGATGATGAAGTTTGATATGGTATGATTTTAATTTCGAAGACGAAATTTTTATTAAGGGGGGAAATGTAAAATCCCAAAATTTTAATTCGTATCTCGAGGAAAATATAAATAGTGGAATTTTAAGAAAATCTTGAAAGTGGGACTTATGGGTAAAATTTTAGGATGTTTCTGATCATTTTTAATGGAATTTAACCTCACCATTGGATTCAAAATGATCGAAAAACATACTTTAGCCTGTAAACACGCTCAAATGCGAGTCCGAATATAAAAGTTGTAAAATTCTCGATTACCGGGATGGACCAACCTAAAATAGTGATTTTTTGCTAGAACAAGAATTATTAAGATTTAATTATACCATTGGATTCGTAATGAAAAATTATTGAACATGGACTATTTATTTTTCATTTTTAGAGACCAGAAAGTCGAATTATCGTCAAAAACGAAAATGACATCAAGTTTAGGGGTCACCTCAGGCCAAAAATGTAAACTTTTGATAGAGACATAATTTGTAGAAATTGACTGTACCATTAGATCCGGAACAAAAAATTAGACGAAATAGAATATTCATTTGTCAGTTTTGGAGTCCGGATAACCAAGTTATCGTCGATCAGAACGATAGACGAAATACCGATTTCGTCCCAAATTTTATATAAATAAAATTTAAGTTTTTTTTTTTATATACATTTCATCTTCCTCAACCCATCAAAATACAGCCAACGCAAATTTAACAAAAAATTCATTTTTTCTCTTCGAATTTCAACCGTAGATCTACGACAAACGGCTCACCGTCGATGACCACCGCAGAATGGAAAAAGATCCGTAGTTTCGACATCTATAAAACCCACCCAAGATCCTTTCATTTCATTTTCTCTTTCACCCCATATCGTCAAAAATCAGCCGTATACATATACGGAGATTTCGAAACTTCGACCTCGGATTTCATCCGTTTTGGGTCAAACCGTCCTCTACCACAGAAGGGAGAAAGGACGACGACGTCGAGATCTTCAAAACTACCAGGCCAGATTCAAAAATTAGCCGTCTCGAAGTTCAATCCATCTCGATTTTCGTACCATTTCTTCTATTTTCACGCATGTGTTTCGATCATCTAGCATAGAGATTGTAAAGAACTCTCAATTTCTATTAGTAATCGTATATTGTAAAAATTGCATTTAGGATTTTATCAAAAAAAATTTTGATAAATTTCTAAAATATAGAATTCTTTTGTTATTTAAAAATTCACGCCAGGAATTGCATGTTTCATATGTTTAATTGAAATTTTTAACAAATTATACGTGGGTAGCGTATTTTAACGGGTTATTTTCATCAATTGGGTCTTGTGTACTGCTCGGACCCCGTTTTGATATAAAATTTGTATTCTTTCTCAATATTATTGATAAAAATAAATTATATAGTTGGAAAATATGATTTAATATTCAATGAACTCATATTGAGTTGATGAATATCAGAAAATGAATATTTTATTGAAGAGATTGAAAACTGTAAAAATCGAAAAAAAGGAAAAAGGATATGAAACGGTAAAATGTCAGAGTCACACCCGAGAGGTGATGTCTGCATTTTACGTTGTTGTGTTGTGTGTAGGTTAGTGAACAGATATCCAGGAATAACGTTACTGGTTGCATGTTTATTTAAATTTCTGTTAGCGCGAGGCGCTGTTTACGTTTTTGTTATGCTATTTATTTTAGGCCGGGTGGCCACACTTACATGGTAGGAAACTGGATATCTATTTTCAACCTTGTATTGTTAATTTCTTTTTTGTTTTCAAATGAAAGTAATATATGTATATGTAACTATTTTGTGAGCTGTTAAAAAGTCTGTGAATGCCTGAAAGGATAGTACGTCATATCATCCGGACTGGTGTATTATCCTGGGATGTACGGTAGGGACCGCCAAGCTCATACGTGATATGGGACGCATATAAGAGTGGAGTCACAACTGGAATCCGGGATATTCCTCTCTATCTTTATCAGTGAACTTGTAATGTAAAAGTGGTCATATACGAATGGTTTGTATATTTAGGAATCACATGCACACCTGATAGGCATAGACGAAGATGATTAGTCAGTGAGTATTGGGGTTACACCCCCCTAGTGGGTCGATTTGACAAGAAGTATTATAGATGTTGTTCTGAGCGTTAGGACTTTTGTCAGTGTGAAAAATTTGTGTGTAATCATGTATATAAATTTTCTTCTTTCGCATTCTAATTTATCGTACGTCATTAGACGTATATAGGTTTCCGCTAGTATCATATTTTATTTGTTTATATGCAGGATTGTATGTCGTTTATCAGGTGTAGGTTGAACGCCTTAGAATGCTAACATAAACAGATGAGTCCATGTTGAAATTTCGAGGTGCCACCTAGTATCTCAATATCTGACATGGGAATTTGAGTTAGCGTTTGGTGGGGCGCCACAGCTGACACCTTTACAACCTAAGCCTTTGCCTAATTTTCTTCCCCCAAACATGAATAATGGGCAAGTCTGTGAATTCCATCAGATGCCTGGTCATGTTCTTGACAGATATATTACTCTCCGACATGCTATTAAAAACCTTATTGATTAAGGAAAAGTCATCATACCCACTCCTACTACTTCAAATGTTAAGACTTACCCTTTGCTTACTTTTCAAAATCAACCCCCTCCTACTCTGAACCTAATATCCATATCCAAAACCCGGATCAATTGACCCAGTTTCTTTCATTCACCCAATGGGTCTTAACAGTGCATTCGCTCCATGCCAGAATGAGCACAACTACCCTGAGGCAGTGACAGAACTGAAGAACAGAGAAATAATTGAAGGAACGGGTTGTCCCGCATATGACATGTTTGAATCGGAATATGAAGAGATAGTAAAAACAGGCAAGTTCAAGTCATCCATCGAAGATAACCGAAGTGACATAGACTCTAGAATTGTTTCCCTCTATTCAAAATGATGTCGTCTTTTAAGTCTTCTTAATTTTTTTTAGCTTCAGTTGCGTCAGTCTTTGAAATCAGTTAGACATTTTTATTTTTGGGTTTTAGTAAGGTTTATCAGTCTATGTTATTTTCAATTCTAATAAATAAAGAAGCTTTTGATTATCATGTGTGCAATAATGATGTGAATATAAAATCTAACATGAGAAATGACTTAAAGCTCACTAATCAAATTTGATAAATATTGAAATTAAAGAGTACACTCAACAAGTGCAAATTGGTGATACGTTATCTTCAGGAGAACATGAGAGAATAGTAAACTTACTTGAGAAATTGAACAATGTTTCTTGCATGGTCTCATAAGGATATATGGATGGATCACATAAAACTATAGATCAAGACATAAAGTCAAGAGTGATTTCAAAGTCAAAGATTATTGGTCACAAATGATAAGGCTGAAAGCATCGACAAAGACGCTAAGACTTACAAGTGGATCTATCATGTTTCTTGCTCAAAAGAGGAGAGTTTTCATTCATAAGAGAATAAAAGATTTTTTCGAAGTTTTAGAATAGTTGAATAGTCAGAAAATTCAATCATACTCGATTTCACAAAAAAAGACTGAAGAATATTCATTCTCAAAAGAAGACCTTACTCGACAGAGCAATCCAAATATCGAATTCCTGAAACTTTGACCAAGTCAAACAACATTCATCAAAGGAGGCTTTCTTTGGTCGAACCATTTTACTTCTAACCAATAAAAAGATAACTTTTTTTAGCCCCTCGTAGCCTTTAAAAAAATCAATAACCTCTTTTTTCTAAACCACACCAACCAACCTTGGGAGGGAATCTTAATATGAACTACGTTTTAACCTGATCCCAAAAGAAAAAGAAATATTTGGGGTACGTAGGCAACCTGAGAAGTTACTTTAGGCCCGGTCACACAAAGAATAAGTGTATTCTCTTAAGAAAAGTGTCATCTAAAAGGAAAATCCCCTATTTAAAGGTTCAAAAGAAAAGAATGCCAAACTAAGGGTATTAAAAAAAAAGAATCAAAAGAATTGAAAAGAATGCCAAACTATGGGTATTTAGAAAAAATTAAAATAATTGATAGAAAAGAGAGAATATCAAACTAGGGGTCTTTTTGAGAAGTTGAGCCTTATATCTTTTCTTTTTAAATCATATCCTAAACCCACCTATTAAGTCCTCCTGAATGCTAATTGACTCGGTTAAAGTGTAGGGAACCAAGAAGTTATCGAGTTGATCATTCAAGATCATCAAGAAAAAAAGAGAAGCCCACTAAGTCAAACCCGAAAAGGAGACTTAAGTAAAATTTAGGGTGTAACCATAAAAAAGAAGGCCTGCTACCACTTTGAAGAGAAAAATTTTCTATTCTAATATTTATCAAGATTTTTTAAGTCCAGCTCAAGTTTTTTCAAAATGAATTCGAAATCCCTTATTGCACATATGATAACCTTAAGAGTCTTAAATTTAAGGGAATGTCAGTTCTTCTATCTGTCATACATCAAAGTCCATATTTTTTAAGCGTAATCCATTCCATCAGTCTTGTAGTCAAGTTCCAGTTAAAGCCAACCTTGAAACTAGGGGTATTTTTTGAAAGTCATTTTATTCTAAAGTTTTATTCTTAATCACATGATAAAAAAGAAAATCTTATTTAAAAGTCCGATAAAGTCCAATAACAATTATGAATCCAGATGCATGATAAGCCAATAAAAATCCGATCTTTCAAACTTTGAGCTCGATTAATAGGATTGTTTAACTTCCTATAAATCTAAGCCCGAAAAACGTGGCTTAGTAAGTTCGAGTCTGAGAAACGAGACTCTAACTTTTTGAATAATAGAATGAGTAGGCTTTTTGAAGTGCCTATAAACCTAAGTTCGAGTCTGAGAGACGAGACTGAAAGAACCCTCGATCCGCGGGGTGCGCGGATCCGCTTTTGACCCTTGAGATTTGGGAGTCACCACCTAGTTATTATGGTATAGGAACCCAACTGACCCTACAATGGATAAAAAAGAACTAGTTTACTATAGAAATCTATCCGGAGATCATGTTACGGGGTTGGAAGGTGTTAGGCACCAACCCCGCCCGGCCAATGCCGGTCTCTACTTATACCAAATATAACTACATCGCTAATGATAAAACCTAGATTTAAAAAATAATAAAAAAAATCTTACCTTCGATCTGCAAAAGTACTATTCCCTCAGATCTGAAAAACAATTCCTTGTACCGTACTCCTTGCTTCGCTTTGTCTCCGGATCTGATTTCTGATCTCCGAGGCAGGGTGTCTCTTTCTTGGATCTGGATGCTTCGAATTTGTGGTGGATTTTTGGGGTGTTTTTGAAAGGTTTTTGGGTGTTTTTTAGGCTAAAATCAGAGTAGGAGTGTTAGGGAAGGAGTTGGGGCTCCAAAATTAGGGTTTTGGAGGGGTTGTGGGGGCTTCTTCACCTACTTTTCCTAGGATTTTTTCTTTGATACGAAAATAGGGTGTGGAGGCTCCTATTTATAAAGTTTTTAGAAGCATTTAGGGTTTGATTATGGTTTCTTTTAGGGTTTCAATTAGGATTTTGACTTAGTCTTTAGGGTTTTAGGGTTTTAGGGTTTTGACTTTAGTCTTATGAGATTGACTTGATTAGTTTTAGATTAGGGTTTGGATTTAGGGTTTTGACCTTAGTCTTATGAGATTGACTTGATTAGTTTTAGATTAGGGTTTTGATTTAGGGTTTTGACCTTAGTCTTATGAGATTGACTCGATTAGTACCTTGACTTCAGTCTTGCTTGATTGACTTTAATTTTGACTTCAGTCTCACTTGATTGACTTTAATACCTTGACTTCAGTCTTGCTTGATTTACTTTTAATTTTTGGAGAACCCCCTTCTATTATATCTTTAATTCTTTGAACCCCCAAATGGAGGGGTCCTTAAAGAAATATCCCACGAACCCTCAACAATTTTGCCTGAGAGTCCAATTAATCGATTTTTTAGGTTCAACTTTTTAAATTAATTTCATTAATGTTTCACTTTAATTATTTAATGTTTTATTTATTAATTTTGAATTTTTTAATTATGAAAATTGTGAAATTACCGTTTTACCCTCGGAGAGGATTTTTTACGTTTTAAGTCGTTTTTCAACGTTCCAGGATGTTTTGGAATCAGTTTTTCGTAAGGAATTCAATGGGAATGTTGGTTTTTATCATTTATGAAGTTTTTTATATGAAATGATCGTGAACTTTATGAGGGGTATTTTCGTAATTTTGTCAAATTTTGTGAAAATTGGCGAAGTGGTTTACTTGGTTTCGATTTGTTGTTTTATGTGTTTGAACGGATTTTCCTAAGCGTAATGTAGGCTCTAAGGTTGTTTTGAGGTTAGGGGTATTTTGGTAATTTAATCATTTTTGTGATTTTTATCGTGAAGCTTCTTTTTGGTTTGCAAGATGATGATTTCTATGTTTCTGAGGTCGTATTTTCCTAGCGTAGCGTGGTTTCTAAGTTTTGTCAGTTCGAGATACCTCATCCGGATTTCTGAAGCATATCTAGTAACAAAATAAAGCATTGGAATAGACATCCATCATTGGGAACCTTTGCGATCGGGTTGACGACTTGATTAATCAGGCGGATGCAAAAATGGGGTGTCTACAGATGCCCCTCTTTGGCAGAGGGTTGAAGCAAACTAGATAGCAAATCTATCTTGGTAGATTAGTGCGATATCCGAATGCCAAAGCTAGTGACAGTTCATTTTGCAGCCTGATTTAACAATTCGTCGGGGTATTCGGATCATTGAGCATAAAACTCTCCTCGAACTAAAAAAAAATGTCAGGTCCTTGAGCGCGAGCTCTCACTGGCAGTGTCAGATCCTTAAATTTTAAAAAAAAATTCTCCTTGACTGATATAACAACTGTGCAAGTGTGTGGGCTCAAAATTTGAGATAGATTTCAAAGAGTTTGAGTTAGAAATGAGTCAAATCTGAGCATGAAGTAAATATAAACTGAGCATAATTCCAAGAAAACCCTTGGTGGCATCTGAGCATAATTCCGAGAAAAACCTCGGCAGTAACTGAGCATAGTTCTGAGAAAGCCCTCGGCGGCATCTGAGCATAGTTCCGAGAAAACCCTCGGCGGCATCTGAGCATAATTCCAAGAAAACCCTTGGCGGTATCTGAGCATAGTTCCGAGAAAACCCTCGGCGGCATCTGAGCATAATTCCAAGAAAACCCTTGGCGGCATCTGAGCATAGTTCCGAGAAAACCCTCGGCGGCATCTGAGCATAATTCCAAGAAAACCCTTGACGGTATCTGAGCATAATTCCGAGAGAGCCCTCGGCGGCATCTGAGCATAATTCCAAGAAAACCCTTGGCGGCATCTGAGCATAATTCCAAGAAAACCCTTGGCGGTATCTGAGCATAATTCTAAGAAAACCCTTGGCGGCATCTGAGCATAGTTCCAAGAAAACCCTTGGCGGCATCTGAGCATAATTCCAAGAAAACCCTTGGCAGTATCTGAGCATAATTCTGAGAGAGCCCTCGGCGGCATCTGAGCATAATTCCAAGAAAACCCTTGGCGGCATCTGAGCATAGTTCCAAGAAAACCCTTGGCGGCATCTGAGCATAGTTCCAAGAAAACCCTTGGCGGCATCTGAGCATAATTCCAAGAAAACCCTTGACGGTATCTGAGCATAATTCCAAGAAAACCCTTGGCGGCATCTGAGCATAATTCCAAGAAAACCCTTGGCGGTATCTGAGCATAATTCCAAGAAAACCCTTGGCGGCATCTGAGCATAGTTCCAAGAAAACCCTTGGCGGTATCTGAGCATAATTCCAAGAAAACCCTTGGCGGCATCTGAGCATAGTTCCAAGAAAACCCTTGGCGGTATCTGAGCATAATTCCAAGAAAACCCTTGGTGGCATCTGGCTGAGTAAAACTGATAACAAAGAAATAAATCTGGGAGAGAAACGATTGAAAATGAATCCGGAAAAGAGTGGTAGAATCTGTGACTGAATGGATGTCCTATCTCCTATGTGAAATTCAGAATGCATTTGTTTGAACCTCAAGGTTTTATCAAAAAAGTTTTATAAATTTAAAACCTGAGTTTGAACCTCAAGAGTTTTTTTTTTGAAAAACTGCTATCAAGAGGGTAACCTTAAGTTTGGAGTTCTCATTATTTTTTTAGGATTAACATTGCTCAAAAACAAAATGTCCCTAGTTTTGACAATAAATATGGCATTGAAAATAATTGAACACATTATTAAAAAATGCCCCTAGTATAAGGGTGGAATTACATATCTAGAGGAAAAAGAAAAAATGCCCCTTGTATGAAGGTTCGAAATATTTGATTACCACAAGCGCAATAAAGATCCAACTTTTAATTTTGATTAATTTTATTAAAGATTTTGAGTCAGGCTCAAGAGAACAAAATATTTCCTTTTGAGACTCATCATAGAATTCACCATTCTCTCCATTGGTTCACTTGGGGAAGTAAGAATTTTCAGATCGATCGTAGACAAGATACTTGTGGCTTCTGAATTTATGCCTGGTTTAAGCTGAGTATTGAACTTGATTATTCGGATTTCTGACGTTTATACTCGAACTGCTCTCAGCTTGGGATTTTCTTCTGTTTTTTTTGTTTTTTTTTTTTTTATTTGCTCTAACTTTTGCCTAGATCACCTTTTCAGGTTTTCAATCTATCGAGCTTGCTCTAACTTTTGCCTAGATCGCCTTTTCAGGTTTTCAATCTAGCGAGCTTTTTCTTTTTTTTTCTTGGCTCTAATTGTTGCCAAAGTTGTCCTTTCAGATTTTCAACTTTGCGAGCTTGCCTTAATTTTTGCCTAAGTCGCCCTTTTCGGATTTTCAACTTAGCAGGCTTCATCATTTTTTTTTATCTTTTTCTTCTCCTCTGACCTTCTAGAATTACTGTCTGATCATGTTCTACTACCTTCCTTGACCTTTTCACACGGTACTTAGGAGGACTTTTATAGGTAGGCTTGGGACTAGGCATAAAATAAAAGGGATTTTGAGGCTCAAAAACCCAAATGCCCCTTGTGTGGCATTTCCTTTTAAATTATTTCTTTTTCTTTAAATTTTCTTCCCTATTTTGAATTTTTTTTCATTTCTTATTGTGTGGGGAAACAGAGATTTTTTTTTTTTTTTGATGTGGCGTGGCCTGAAGTAACTTCTCAGGTTGCCTACGTACCCCAACATTTTGGGATCAGACCAAAACGTAGTTCAGATTTTTCCCTCCCCTAGGTTAGGTGATCAGGCTAAGAAATAAAAGGCACAATTTTTTCTCTTTTTGAGCAGGCTGCAAAGGGGTTGAGAAATGAGATAAAGAATTAGGTAATAGGAAAATTGATTCGGCCAAAAATGGCCTCCTTAAATGTAGTACCGTTTGATTTGGTCAAGGTTGGTTGGTTCTGGTAACTCGATTCCATCATGATCTTGAAGTCTAACGACTTTTCCAGAAAGTATTTCCTTAATGAATGAATTTTTCCAATTTAGACTTTCTCCTATAATCGAGGAGGAGTGTTCAATTTTCTTTGAAGTCTGATAGTTAAATCTTTGACTTATAAATGATGAGCTTTGACCTTCTTGTCAAATGCACGGGTGACTCTTCTTAGATAAGCTTGCACATGGTACAGGGCTTTAACTCGTTTTCTTTGATCAAGTTTAATTCTTCATACTGCTAACGAACCCAATCTGTTTCTAACAAATGATTTTCTGACAAGACCCTGAGAGACGAAATTTCCATTTCAACTGGCAAGACTGCTTCCATGCCATACACTAAGGAGTAGGGAGTAGCTCCACTAGAGGATCGAATTGAAGTTCGATACGTCCATAGCGTGAATGATAATTTTTCTGACCAATCTCGATGTGATTGTCACATTTTCCTGATGATAGTCTTAAGACTCTTACTGACTGTTTCAACCGTTCCATTGATCTGAGAACGATAGGGGGATGATTTGTGCTTCCGGATCTTCAACTTTAAACATAGAGTAATGATTTATGCTTTGAAGTACGACCCATTATCAGAGATTAGTTCAAAAGGTACCCCCATATCGACTGATAATATATGATTTGAAACTCAAGATGTAGTGAGGATAGCACTGATACATTTTTATAACATCTTCTTTGATTCCATTGATATAGACGAGTATCCTTTCCATGTTGAACAACACCCAAGCTTGTACCTAGCATACCCTCATATGATCACACGAACAAGTCTTTTGAAATTTCTGAGTCAATTCATTATCCCCTCGTGTTCCTTTAGGGATAAGATGGTTTCTATTTGAATCTCTTTAGGAATTATTTTTTGTTTGGAGGTCAAAGACCTTTCCTTTCTCGATTAAAGGTTGAGCCCGACTCTTATCTTCTTGTTCAGGAACGGAATCTATCAAATTATTAGTTAATTCGTTAATGCGCTCGAGGTATTCAAAAATTTCTTTTATCCGATCAATTTCAGATGGGGCAACAGACACCTCTATAGACTCGATGAACTAACTTGACTCAATAGGAAAGAGTAGACTCAATTTAAGGAAGACATGACCTTGTTGGAAAAAAGGACTCGAGCTAACCCAAATGACTCACGAAAACTCAAGACAAGTACCCACACGAGTTTGATTAGGATTGAGGACTGAGATATTGCTTACAACCGGTAGGATTGAAGCACTATAATCTTCAAAGAACAACTGGACGATGTTGAGAAATTTTGAGGTCATTTCTGACTGTTGACTTGATATTGACGTTATTCTAACTGACTGGATTTACAACCCTAGCTAGGCAATGGACGATTGAGCTTAGATACAATGATAACCCTTAAATCTCTTTGAAGGTGAATTTAACCAATTTCAGTGTCACCCCCTTGATAACATTTTTAAGAATCATTTTATTGAGGTTTGTGCACCAATCCATTAATTAATCCATTCACACAATGAGTATTTGAAAAGGAAATAAATATTTACTCCAAAAAGAAAGATAGTTTTATTGAAAATGATAAACAATATGTCCTTATTAAAACATCTTTCAACCAATTTATTTTGAACTATTTTTACATGGACGCTTGGCTTTGTCTTGATGGTCATCAGGATTGCTGTTAGGCTTGACCCTCTTGGCTCTAACAACTGGCTCTCTGAATTCTGCTGGTCCGTCTGGATACCCTAAGGTGCGCTTGTTCCAGGCTTTCTCAATGAGGTGTACTAACTTTTCAGTCAATGGCTCGGGGGGGAAGAAAGCTTTGTGCTGAGGTAAAGATAACTCTATAGGCACGTCGTATTGTTCTGGGATCAGATTAGGATGGTAAAAAGACATTTCTTCTAAACCAATCAGACGGACATAGTAGGATCCTTTGGTTCCTAGAATAGGGGGATCAGTCATCCACCAAGGGCACTTAAAATCGATATGACAGGCGAGGCGAGAGTCTAACCATTTGCTCCAAGCTTTGACTGAATTGTGACGTACTAACAGGTTTCTCTTGGAAAAATGTTCTGGGCCATATTTGAGGTTTGAGGGAACCTCTATGATTTTGAGACGATCACAAAGCCACATATAGAGTAGGTAGGGGCTTCCCTTGAAGCTTTCCCGCTCACCATTTCTTATGGCATCTAACCCTGAGAAGGTTTCAGCTAGGATGAGAGGTACTGGGTTGGCTTTCCTTGAGAGCTGAGAGGCTATATCTATGAAGGACTCAGGGATGGTTTGGCCATCACTATTGGAGGTCAGTATGTATTGGGCTAGAATTCCTAGGCACAATCGATAGTCTCTAGTGGCTCGTCAGGCTTCGGGTTTTACATTGATAGGGTGACTGCGGGAAAGATACGGGCCCAGTAACGGTACTAAGTTTAATCTCCCGTCATTGACTAAGACTTTGGCTTTTTCCTTGGAAATGTTTAGCCCTGTGGCGAGTTCACCAGAATATCCGGTCTTCAATGAGGGCCTGACTAGGAGACCTGAAGTGGATATCCTCATGATGCCATAATAATCCTCGTGAGTGGGGCACAAATGCATATACCCCATATGGAATATATGAAGGTGGGGATTCCATCCCTTAGCCATAGCATGTAGGAGATTCCAGTCTATTTCAAACTCATGGAAGTAAAGAGCACTCCTCAACATAAATTTCCCAAAATTGATCTTCTCTACAGGGTGCATCCCTACAACGGTCGTTTTGACTAACTGTTCGATTGGATTGTCGCCTGCGACTAGCATCCTGGTTTGACACAAAAGGGTATTTTAGTACTTTTCCAAGGTCCATGTAAAAATATCAATTTTTTTTTTCTTTTGGAAATCTTATTCTTATGGAAAATATTTTTTTCTGAAAAACATTTCTGGAAAATATTTTTTCTGGAAAACATTTCTGGAAAATATTTTTTCTGGAAAAATTTCTTCTAAAGAACACTTCTTTTTGGAAAATAATCTTTTCTGGAAAATATTTTTTCTGGAAAACATTTCTTCTAAAGAACACTTCTTTTAGAAAATAATCTTTTTTGGAAAAGATTTTCTTTCTATAAATTATTTGAAAATTTGATTTCCATTTTCAATTTAAATGACTCGGCTCACCATGATTGTTAGATCGGGATGGACTGAGTCATTATTGTAAAAGAATGGATTCTTTATTGGGTCGGTGCACCCATTTTAATTTTCAAAAACATTATTTGATCCTTGAGGACAATCATACACTCTGATCTACACCATTCACATACATTCATCAATCAACAAACAACCCGGGAACACCCACAATAAGTTCGAGTCGTGACCTATTGGGAAGGTTTCTAGACTCTAAGCTTACTACGTGCAATACATTTTTATCTGGCCACCCTTGCCCAAGCACACCTATATACCTTTCGATACGTGGTGACTTGGTTTTATATACCATATAGGTGATAATCTAAAACCTCAATTCACTTCTCTGAAGCCAAAAATAGCCCGTTTGATCTCCAGTTGAGAGGTGGCGCACAATGCTGAGCAAGGGCCCACTTAAATACCTCTCGTCTAGAATAGACGTAGTCTATCCCCCTCGTACAGTAGGGTACAGCGGGGCAAGATCTGCTTAGGCACCGGTTTTGACCAAAAAGTGCAATTGATAAACTTAGATTACCTTTTATACCCACGGGTACGAGTCAAGAGTTGTAGCTTTCATAAATGGTTTGGCATCCCACGAGGGGACCGACCACGTACTAGTACTACGTTGACAATCGGGACATGTGACTGTGTGGCTTACAATAGGTCAAAGGCTCAGGTCGCTCCAGCCTGGGTGCATCAACATACTTCTCAGAATCACCTGATCAGATGGTATTGATGCACCCAGTTTGATATACCTTAAGGTACGTGACTGGAGTTGTGGGTTTCATGAATGACGTCGCATCTCCGAAGAGATCGGGCCACGCACTAGTGCCACGTTGGCTAAATGGGACGTGTAAGTGAGTAAAGCGATAAACGTGCATGTGGTGTGTGCAAAACAGGGTGGGGTGTGCCCGAGGTTTTTTTCAAACAAATGGGCCCATAGGCCTGATCATACCATCATACATCGAATTATGTGAACATTCAATCAAGATCGACACCATTCAAATCATATGAATATTTAATCAAGATCATCACTAATCAAATCACATGATTGAAAATAAATATATCAAGCATATGTCCATGTTAAAAGCAAACATTTAATCCGACACATTTCTTTATGTGTTTCAATCAAGGGTCATTTTGGATGATCCAGAATAATTCAAAATTTCAAGGCACATTGGATCGAAGATAAATGAATAATTGCTAGCATGGAGACTTTAAAATCAAATAATCCCTTTCCTTTTTTTTAAAAAAAAAAAATCTTAAAAATTTAACCCATAAGTGGATCGTTATTGACACGTGAACTTTTGCTAGTGTCACCCCAATTTTCACGTAAATTATTAAGGTGACATTAGAACAATCGGTGTGTCAAAAAAAAAACAAATCATTCAGCCACAAAATGGGTTGCCCACAATTAGAATAATATTGAAATATATTAGCAACCCATTATTAATTTATAACACACCAATTCTCTAGAAAAACAAATAATTGTCCACGTATGGATTGTGTGTTAACAATAGTTTGACATGAACTAAACAGCCACGATTTTCATTCGTTAAATTAAACAATTATTTCATGAAAACATGCTTATTTAGTTGCAATTTCTGTCTGATCGAATGGTTTTGATCCCCAAAAGTTAAAAAAAAAAAAAAACAAACATGAAAAAAAAAAAATGTCCGAAATCAAACGGATTGATGTTGTTGATTCGAAACCAAGAACTATCGTGATTCAATCTCAATCATAGATCGATGTTCTCTGTCATTCTAAACAAAAAGTCAAAAGCTCAAATGCAGTAGGTTTCCTACACCTCTCCGATCCTCTGTTTAAAAGCATCTAAAAAGAAAATAAACCCAGAAAATCAAAGCTTCTACAGTTGGGTTCACGTTAGTAAAACCGATCTGATAAATGAGAGTTGGATAACATAAAGTCAACAAGATCAATGAAAACCGGCAGCAATGTGTGAGGTTTGAATCTACATAAAATCTCGATCGAATCAGTGTTTTTCTTTTTAAAAAAACAAAACAGATTTAGTTTCTGTCTTCTTTTTTTTTAAAAAAAAAATCGAAAATTCTTTTGTAAATCGATTGGAAATCGATTAGAATAAAACTTTCAACCGGGCTTGAGAGGCTAGATCAAAAGATTTCTGATTGAATGAATCTGTGGAGGGCCATCGATTTGACACTCTATACCTCTCCATTGGAGGAAGCCGATCAAGTTGATCAGTTATCAACTGGATTAAGAGCCCAAAACCGATTGGTCTCTGATTTGGTTTGATTGAAAAAGATGAGACTTCATTCTCTGGTTCGATCGGTTTTCTTCTTTGAACGGCTGGTTTAGACCGGTTTTTTATTTGGTTCGATGAATCCCAGTCATTTAAGAAGATGATGTTCGTTAAAACAATCGATTTTTGCTGGTTTCAAACCGTTGAACAGAGAGATCCTTGCTGGTCTCTATATGAATCAGCGCCTTCTCTTGGAGAAGACGATGTGGGCATAAGCAAAATTACATTTTACTTATTACACACCACCCATATTTTTAAACGCTGTCATTAAATGGGTGTGTAAACGGAAAATCAATAGTTATTGTTAATGACACACCACCCACATATGTTGCTCACAGCACTTCAAAAACGAAAACAGTTTTTTTTTTTTTTTTGCCAAATTTTTTTTTTATTTCCCTCTTGCTGTCAATGGACAGCATTATTTTCCTAACCTTAAAAAGAATAACAAATAATTTTATTGAAGAAACTAATTACACACTCACTTTTTTTTTTTTTTTTTTGAAAATTAAAAAAAAAAAAAAAAAAAAACTAAAAAACAAAAAACATTGCCCAATGATCAATGGCACGTATCGCTAAACATAAAAATAAAAAAAACTTCACACGTAAAAATTTAATGTCAATGGTCCACCAATCATCATATTATTTTCCATACAACCAACCATTCCGAAATCCTTCATTATTTAGGATCACTTTCGATAACCCTTGATTGACTCACAAGAATAGTATGTCGGAGCCGGATATTTAAAATCAAAACACATGCTCAATAATCGAGATAAAATATATATAAAAAAATAATCAAAGACGCAAATAATGAATAAACAAATACACAAAGAACAAATAAATAAAAAGAAACTAGGTTATTTTAGCGATACTCCCATACTTGGGGTTTTTCAAGTTGATCCTCAATGTCCCCAGTGGAGTCGCCACTGAAAGCGCCCTCGATCCGCGGGGTGCGCGGATCCGCTTTTGACCCTTGAGGTTTGGGAGTCGCCACCTAGTTATTATGGTCTAGGAACCCAACTGACCCTACAATGGATAAAAAAGAACTAGTCTACTATAGAAATCTGAATCCGGAGATCATGTTACGGGGTTGGAAGGTGTTAGGCACCAATCCCGCCCGGCCAATGCCGGTCTCTACTTATACCAAATATAACTACATCGCTAATGATAAAACCTAGATTTAAAAAATAATAAAAAAAACCTTACCTTCGATCTGCAAAAGTACTATTCCCTCAGATCTGAAAAACAATTCCTTGTACCGTACTCCTTGCTTCGCTTTGTCTCCGGATCTGATTTCTGATCTCCGAGGCAGGTGTCTCTTTCTTGGATCTGGATGCTTCGAATTTGTGGTGGATTTTTGGGGTGTTTTTGAAAGGTTTTTGGGGTGTTTTTTAGGCTAAAATCAGAGTAGGGGTGTTAGGGAAGGAGTTGGGGCTCCAAAATTAGGGTTTTGGAGGGGTTGTGGGGCTTCTTCACCTACTTTTCCTAGGATTTTTTCTTTGATACGAAAATAGGGTGTGGAGGCTCCTATTTATAAAGTTTTTAGAAGCATTTAGGGTTTGATTATGGTTTCTTTTAGGGTTTCAATTAGGGTTTTGACTTAGTCTTTAGGGTTTTAGGGTTTTGACTTTAGTCTTATGAGATTGACTTGATTAGTTTTAGATTAGGGTTTGGATTTAGGGTTTTGACCTTAGTCTTATGAGATTGACTTGATTAGTTTAGATTAGGGTTTTGATTTAGGGTTTTGACCTTAGTCTTATGAGATTGACTCGATTAGTACCTTGACTTCAGTCTTGCTTGATTGACTTTAATTTTGACTTCAGTCTCACTTGATTGACTTTAATACCTTGACTTCAGTCTTGCTTGATTTACTTTTAATTTTTGGAGAACCCCCTTCTATTATATCTTTAATTCTTTGAACCCCCAAATGGAGGGGTCCTTAAAGAAATATCCACGAACCCTCAACAATTTTGCCTGAGAGTCCAATTAATCGATTTTTTAGGTTCAACTTTTTAAATTAATTTCATTAATGTTTCACTTTAATTATTTAATGTTTTATTTATAAATTTAAATTTTTTAATTATGAAAATTGTGAAATTACCGTTTTGCCCTCGGAGAGGATTTTTTACGTTTTAAGTCGTTTTTCAATGTTCCAGGATGTTTTGGAATCAGTTTTTCGTAAGGAATTCAATGGGAATGTTGGTTTTTGTCATTTATGAAGTTTTTTATATGAAATGATCGTGAACTTTATGAGGGGTATTTTCATAATTTTGTCAAATTTTGTGAAAATTGGCGAAGTGGTTTACTTGATTTCGATTTGTTGTTTTATGTGTTTGAACGGATTTTCCTAAGCGTAATGTAGGCTCTAAGGTTGTTTTGAGGTTAGGGGTATTTTGGTAATTTATCATTTTTTGTGATTTTTATCGTGAAGCTTCTTTTTGGTTTGCAAGATGATGATTTCTATGTTTCTGAGGTCGTATTTTCCTAGCGTAGCGTGGTTTCTAAGTTTTGTCAGTTCGAGATACCTCATCCGGATTTCTGAAACATATCTGGTAACAAAATAAAGCATTGGAATAGACATCCATCATTGGGAACCTTTGCGATCGGGTTGACGACTTGATTAATCAGGCGGATGCAAAAATGGGGTGTCTACAGAGACTCCAACTTTTTAAATCATAGAATGAGTAAGCTTTTTGAAGTGCCTATAAACCTAAGTTCGAGTCCGAGAAACGAGACTCCAACTTTTTGAATCATAAAAGGGCTTTTTGAAGTGCCTACAAACTTAAGTTCGAGTCCGAGAAACGAGACTCCAACTTTTTGAATCATAGAATGAATAAACATTTTGAAGTGCCTACAAACTTGAGTTCGAGTCCGAGAAACAAGACTCCAACTTTTTGAATCATATAATGAATAGGCTTTTTGAAGTGCCTACAAACCTAAGTGCGAGTCCGAGAAACGAGACTCCAACTTTTTGATTCATAGAATGAATAGGCTTTTTGAAGTATCTATAAACCTTAGTTCGAGTCCGAGAAACGAGACTCCAATTTTAATAGGATTGTTTAAGTTCCTGTAAACCTCAACTAGAGTCCGAGAAATGAGACTCCAGCTTTGTTTGAATCATATTGAATTAACAAGATTGTTTAAGTTCCTTAGCCCGAGAAGCGTGGCTACAATAGGCTTGACTCCGATAAACGAGACTCATACTTTTTCGAACTTTAAAAAAGAATTTCAAATAGGATTTAACGAAGTTCCTACATTATTATGACTCCAATTACCTCATTGTTCAACCTTGCCATGATTGCTTTCGTTGCATAAGCACATTTCAATTTTGAATAATTATTGTCAGTGAGAGAAGATCTCTAGGACCTGACACATTTTTACTCAGTTTCACACATACACACACTCACACTTGCACATTTTAGTTAAGGGGAATTCTTTAAAATTCAAGGATATGACACTGTCAGTAAGAGTTCTCGCTCAATGACCTGAAAACATTTTAGTTCGGGGAGAGTTTTACGCTCAAGGATCCGAACACCTTGACGAATTGCTAAATCAGGCTGCAAAATGAACTGTCACTAACTTTGGCATTCAGATATTACACTATCTATCAAAATAGATTTGCTATCTAGTTTACTTCAACCCTCTGTCAAAGAGGGGATTCTGTAGACACCCTATTTTTGCACTCGCCTGATTAATCAACTCGTCAACCTGATCGCAACGATTCCCAATGATGGATGTTTATTCCAATGCTTTATTTTATTACGAGATATGTTTCAGAAATTCGGATGAGGTATCTCGAACTGAAAAAACCTTAGAAACCCCGCTACGCTAGGAAAATATGATACCAAAAGCTTAGAAATTATCAATTTTCAGACAAAAAGAAGCTTCACCATAAAAATCACTAAAAAATGATCAAATTATCAAAATACCCCTAACCTTAAAATATCCTTAGAGCCTATGTTACGCTTAAGAAAATCTATTCAAACACACAAAATAGCAAATCGAAACCAAATAAATCATTTCGCCAATTTTCACAAAATTCGACAAAATTATGAAAATGCCCCTCATAAAGTCCATGACCATTTCACACACGAAATTTCATAAATAACACAAACCAACATTCCCATTGAATTCTTTACGAAAAAATTATTCTAAAACATCTTAGAACATCAAAAACCGACTTAAAACGCGAAAAGTCATCTCCGAGGGCAAAACGGTAATTTCACAATTTTCATAATTAAAAATTTTGAAATTAATAAATAAAATATTAAATAATTAAAGTGAAACATTAATAAAATTAATTTAAAAATTTGAACTAAAAAAATCGATCAATCAAGCTCTCAGGCAAAATTGTTGAGGGTTCGCAAGATATTTCTTGAAGGACCCCTCCATTTGGGGGTCCAAAGAATTAAATATATAATAGAAGGGGGTTCTCTAAAAAATTAAAGTCAATCAAGCAAGACTAAAGTCAAAATTAAAGTCAATTAATTAAGACTAAAGTCAAAATCTTAAAATTAATCAATTAAGACTAAAGTCAAAACCTTAAAGTCAATCAAATAAGACCAAAAGTCAAAACCCTAATAGAGTTCTAATTAAATAATAACTCTATTTAATAGAGTTCTAACTAAAATATAACTTTACCTAAAATAGTTATATTTAAAATACAACTTTACCTAAAACAATTCTAATTAAAATACAACTCTACCTAAAACAATTATAACTAAAATACAACTCTAACTAAAAGAATTCTAATTAAACATTAATTCTATCTAAATCAACCCTTAAAAAAAAGTATAAATAGGGGTCCTCACACCCTATTTTCGTAATAAATTATAAACCCTAAGAAAAGTAGGTCAAAAAGCCTCTCATAAACCTTAGTTTTGGAGTCCCAACTCCTTACCTAATACCCATACTTCAATTTTAGCTTGAAAAACACGTAGAAGCCCTTCAAAACACCCCAAAATCCATAACAAATTCGAAGAATCCAGATCCAAGAAAGAGATATCTTGCCTCGGAGATCAGAAATCAGATCCGGAGATAGAACGAAGCAAGGAGTACAGTACAATGAGCAATTTTTATCAGATCTGAGGGAATAAGATCTTTGCGTATCGAAGGTAAAATTACTGTTAATTTTCTATCTAGGTTTTGTTGTTAACAATGTAGCCTTATTTTGGATAAGCAGAGACTGGCATTGGCCGGGCGGGGTTGGTGCCTAACACCTTCCAACCCCGTAATGTGATCCTCGGACTCAATTTTTCTTCAATAGATTAGTTTCTTTATCTGTTTAGAGTCAGTATCCGGTTCCTAGACCGTAATAACTAGGTGGCGACTCCCAAACCTCAAGGGTCAAAAGGGGATCCGCGCACCCCGCGGAACGAGGGCGCTTTCAGAAGGATATGGGATGATAATGATGATGATCCTCCTGAGATTCAAGCTTTAATGATAAGCTGTCGTCTTGGATTTGTCGTGTTTCGATATGATATTGTTTGTGATATGGAAATGTATAATCCTCATAGGTTTGCTCGTTAACAAGACTTTCGTCAACGTATCCCTAGAATTTCGATTCCTTTTATAAGATTTGTGGATGTGATAAAGTTACATAGTTTGTGACTATCTTTGACCTAGATCAAGAGTCGAGTCAACTTTTATATTCCTCCGAAAGTGTAAGGCATGAGTAGGCAATTTGATAAGAGTTACAGAGATTGGTCGGTCCAAGACGTAGTGCATCACTTGGATGCCCTTGATTTTTATCTTTTTGAGGATAGTATCTCCGTTCCGAGCTTTAATTTTGATGAAAAGAAAGGAATTGAAAATTGTGAGGCGCATTGTACTTAGCTTGCCACGCAAAAATCTTCTCGAAAAAGAAGAATAGAACGTATGCATATTGACGAAACTCAAAAGGTCATTATGGAGCCTAAATTGAAATTGAGTTTCAATAAAATATTGTCGACTCCAACGACTACTCAAATGGAGCAGGCCAACATTCTTGGGGTAGATGTAGAGCAGACTGTTCATAAATCAAGTCCCGTGGATTCTTTGAAGTCTGTTGTTCAGACCGAGCTTAATGATACAAGTGTGACTCCAGGTAGGCAAGAAATTGAAGTTGAGAATGATGTGTCTCCTAGGAGAGGTAATTTTACACACTTTCTCTTTATTAGAAATTTCACGTTTCTTATGTGTGTATATATATATATATACATAATTTTTTGTGATTTAATTGTTCTTATAGGATCATCAACTGATATATACTCCATTGCTCATTTGTTTGCCCTAGAGGATTGTGTAGACCTTTCTACCTTCTTGGGTATGGGAGATGTTTAGAATGTCAGTCATCTTAGTAGAGGGATTTTGAAATTGATTGGTACTAAAGACCTTTCAAAGAGTGATGGGGACAAGGTTTCTTCCTATCCTCGTTAAGGTTCATGTGGTATTCCATCAACTTCAACTACACATACGGATCTTGTCGCGTTGACATTACCTATTTCTAATAAGTTGGTTGATTCATCCGTGATTTACCCGAAGTTGCGTGGAAAGTTTACTGTTTTTACTCAAACTTGACAAGCTTCCTTACATGATAGTGACATCAACTTATGCATTTAACAAGCATGACATAGAGCTCGTGATGAATTCCTTCGATCTAGGGTTGAGTTGATGTTTAATATTGGTTTTTCCAACCTAAAAAAATGACAATCTCTTCATATGCCTACCATCATCTCTTTTCTCAATGATGCTTTTAGAACTGATTCTATGCCTTTTGTAAATTTCTTCGAGTAGCTTAAAGTTGAAGTGGAGGCATATCTTTCGAGATGAGAGAAAGCTTTGTCATTTTTGTCAACAGATGATAGGGCCCAAAAATACAGATTTTTCAATAGGATTCGCCAACGGACCTCAAAGGCTCAAATCACTAAAAAGTGACTTTTTGATCGAATCGATGCCCCTAAGACCTCTTAATGGTCTAGGAGGCCCACCAAAAGGACTCGGCCTACCCTACGCTTTCTCAATATTCGCCGCACCTTTCCTAAAATTGAAAATGACGAATTATCAATAAAATTTACCTACGGGCCCTAAAAAGTCCGATTTGTCAACACGTGGCATCTTTATCAAATCAATGATTTCAAAAATCACAAAAAAATAAATAAAATTAAAAAACGAGAGTTGGGACGCCTACCACACCTATCCCTTTACCACTCCATCTCCGAATCCGAAAAAAACCTAAGCTCACCTAAGGCCCATAAACCCTCAATTCTTCAAAATCTATCTTCCTCGTCTTAACCCTAACCTAAATCTAATCCCACACCACCTAAAATCTAAAACCAACCTACACCCTCAAAATCCATTCCAAAATAACCATTAACCAATCCCTAAAACCCAAAATCATTTCTAAAACCCAAACCCAACACTATAAAGCCCACAAATCATTATTCAATATCCAATTCATTATCCAACCCACAACTCTAACTCATAAACCACAACCCACATCAACCAATCACTCTTTTATCATCAAAAGATGACACATGTCATCACTCCCTCTCACCTCCCTCATCAAATCACCCACCTCATCACCTTTCTCTAAAACATTAACTACCCACATCACCTTTTCTCTAAAAAAATTATATCAACGCACACCCTCCCCTAACCTACCCTCATTACTCCCTATAAACCTCCATTCTCTCAAATCAAACACCATCAACCTACATACTCCCCTAAGCTACTCTCATAACTCCCTAACCCCTATTCTCTCAAATCAAACACATCAACCCACACCTCCCCTTAACCTATCATCATTATACCTCCCCCTAATCTACCATCATCATTTCCTATAAACCCATTTCTACAACCTAAACCTACACTCATTCTCTTAAATCAAACACTCAACCTCTCCCATCAATTAAATCTAAACCCCTAACCTCCACACAATATGCCACATGTTACCATCTCCTTCAACCTCCCAACCACCCTCTTACACCCTCCATTATCTTAAAATTAAACACCACTCAATCAACCAACCACCCTCTTAAACACCTATCATCTTACCTCACCAAACACTCCACCCAAATGGTTTGGGTAAGATCTAAACCATTTAGATCTAAACACTACCCATTTCCACTCATTACACAATTACCCCCACTTCCATTCTAAATTTCATACCCTTCACCTCTAAAACCAATGCCATTATCCATTCTCCTAACTCTTCACCCTATTATACCCCTAAACATCTTCCAAACACCTATAAATACCCCTCCCATCATCTCAAAAATGGTTATCAAAGTCTCCTTTAAAAAAAAAAATCTACTCACCCCTCTTCTACTCTACTACTATTTTATACCACCTTCTAAAAAAAAATAATAACTTCACTCTCAACTCACTAAGGACTCAAGAGAATTCAAAAAAGAAGAAGAAGAAGAAGAAAAGAAACCAAGAGTACAAGGTGGGTTCGAAGCACACCCCCCCTCTCTCTATCTTCTCCTTCTCCCTCTTCTAATATCCCCTCCTTCTTACTTATTTTTATTTTAAATTGATGGACCCCAAGGCTAAAGGTCTAAAAGGGTAATTTCCATTAATGAAATGACCCTATGATCAAGCCAAAAGCGAATCCCTACTTAGGGTACAAATACACACACGTGGCATATTATTTTTTAATTTTAAAAAAAATGACCGAGTTATGTAGAGGTTACCGCCACTTGGCGGGGAGAAATGGGTGCCTAACACCTTCCCCTTTCTCCAACTGAGCCGCTTACCCGAATCTCAAAGTTTGATCATCCCTTATCCATCGTGAGTCACTAAAATGCCAAAAATGCCATTTTTTGAAAAATGTCCATCGGGTGACCATTCACACCCACTTCCAACTTGAATGGTGGCGACTCCAACCTTTAGTAGATGTGGCCGTCGTAATGACGAAAATCATGTATCTACAATAGGGATCTTCAGTTATCTGTCCTTGACCAGGAAGCTCAATTAAAACTCAATTAATGGATAGTTTACGCACATAACTGACTGTAGTTAAGGAAAAAATAGTTAAACTGATTAAACGAGAAGTTAAGTTAGAAATCGGGTTGACTCAAATCAGATAACTACTACCACAAGTCCCTGCTTTTAAAGAGTCGCTTAGTACCCAAGTTCAAGAAGAGGGGGAGGCTGTACTTACTGTTGAGACAGAGTGCACTCGCCTATCTAATGCTCTAATCATTGATGATGATGAAGTAGCTGCTTGCGAAGTAGAGATGGAGTCTTTGAAGAAAAAGTTTTGAAACCCTACTTCTTTGTATTAAACTTATTTTTTATTTATTTATTTTCCATTGTATAGGACTTAGAAAATTATGACATTGTTTATTTCATTTGAAATTAATAAAATTCATTTATTTCGTTATACAAATATATATATATTTTTTATTGATGTGGTTGAACTTGAAGTAACTTTATAGGCTGCCTACGTATTCAAAATGGGATCAAACCATAACATAATTCAGATGGATAATGCTCTAAGTTTTGTCTAGGTCGCCATATTAGATTTTCAATCTAGCGAGGTCTTTCATTTTTTTTTATATATATTTATATTTTGGATTATTCACAGTTTTAACTCATGTGGGTCAGGAGTGTCATGTAGTTTAAGCTCGTACAAGTTTATCAAACTAGATCTAATGTGTGAGTATCACCAATTCAATATCTAAAGGGGATATGAAGTTAAGCTCATCCTTATGAGTGCCTGAGACATCTCAATTTTAAGAGAAATTTACCAGGTAGACCTATCTGTTCCAATTTTATTAGAAAAACTCCTATATACTTTATCAAGGAATCAAGCTAGCATGACTACTTAGTAAGAGAGTCATGGAGTCCACATGGATTATCAAATTGGCAACCCAACACCATGCGTCATATGTAAGGATTGTTCTACATTTTCCTAATTTTCTCATGGATAAATTTGTACCCCACTGTCTTACCCAGAACCTTAACTATAAGATACTTCCTCCATGGTTGATAAATTATCCTTTTAGTTTCCCCATTAATGTTGATCACAGGGGGACAATTCGAAGGGCCCTGGTTATGGATCTGCTGCTCATCTTCTTCCCACTCGTCTGATTCAAAGCCTTCAGACTCCGGTTCCGAGATCTCAAGATAGCATGAGCCCTTGCTCTATCTGTGTGTGAGAACTACGTCACAAAAGGACAATGACTACGCATATGAAGTATATAAGGGAATGGGTTTATACATCAGATAAAATAATTAATGGAAGTTGCTTTGGGGCTGTTTTCTTTAATTTTGACAAAATATATGGGTGTTTTAATAGTTTCTCTATTAACTAAGTCAAACCAACCATTGAATGTTATTTTGAAATTATTCCACTTACAATCACATCTGGATAAACTTACTTTAAATATTACAAGTGTTGAATTTGTTTATAAACCCAAAATGGTTACATATTTCTGATGTCTAGAAAAGGCATGAGTCCCATAATTGGGGTTAGAAAACTTTCAAGGATGAACACGGTACTTTATGTCTCACGTACTTTCTGTTCAATAACTGATTCTAAATCTTAGGGTGCGTTTGTTTTTTATGATAAAAATCAATGAAAATTCAACTGTTGGAATTTGATTGTAAGTGGAAAATTGGTTTTCAATTAAAAATTGATTCCCATGCCATGGGATTTTCCAGGAAGTAAGAAAATGATTTTCCTCTTTTGGGGTAGATCATATTTCCCCAAAAAATAAAATTCGATCTTTACGCCAAAAAAAATAACTAAAGAAAATTTAAGATAACGCAGCTCGTCTATGCTCACAAAAAGTGAACCATGAAGCTATCTGTTTTATGGGCAATGACCTTGAAGCTTCTTTTGGCATGTTTGTGTTCGATCGATCTATACTAAAATAGTCTAGCTTAATGGCACTAATGTCACAAGGATTCTTAATAATTTTATCAGATGCAACTATGTGATGTAAAGAAAATGATGATGTACAAGGCCAATAGTGGTGTGAGAAGAGGACATAACAATGATCCTAATTCCAAACCGTCAATTACACCAAAATGACTTTATAGGTAAGCTGGACTTGAACCCACTACATCAAAGTTACTTTAGTAATTTGTCAAACCAACCAAGATACAATTATAACCCCTCCAATTACGACAATTGCATTAAAAGAATGGGTCAAGATCCCTTACTCCTAAGAATGACTCATGAAAAAAAATATGATCCCAACCCTTTAAATGCAAAACCCAATGGTTGAGATTTATCCTCGGGTTAAATGTCTCTGAGATTTGTGTTATCAAGATACTCATAAATCTCAATCATTGGATTTTGTATTTAAAGGGTTGCGATCCTCGTGAATCCCATTAAGCTACACTTGCATAGTTGTAACGTTATCTGAAGATTGGATTTGATAATTATTTTGAGACGGAAGGATTGAAGGATATAGTCAAAAAATCCACTACTAGTGTAGTGATGTAGTTTGGAGCAACACTCTAGAATAGAGAGCAACACAATCAAGTTTCTGCTAGATATCATGTTTGATATATATATAGTTCTATCATTTGGTGAATATTTGAGGTAGCTTGTCTTTTCAAATTTATGACATTCCCCTTGACCTATGGTCTTCTAAAAAAATTAGACGCCTTCATTTTGAAGCTCTATAGCCAAAAAAAAAAAAAAATTCAGCAACTTCTAACTCTCTGATCTTTAAAAAATTAATTTTAATATTTTCAACCTTGTTTTCAATCCATCATTTTCAATTTTGCCTTAACCTTTTGATGACAATCTTTGATTTTTCTAATGAAAATTCTTATCTTATTCTTGAGGTTTAGAGGTTCCACAGTAACCAAGTTTTAGACAAAGGGATGGGTTGTAGAAAATGGAAAATTGATGAGAGAAGAGATAGAGTGAAAAAAAAAAAAAAATTATTGTCCATTTAAAAAAAAACAAAAAAACTAGGGCTATAACTTGGTTCAGTTTGTGGCTAAATTGGAACCGAACCAACATATGTCGGTTCTACTAAATAAGAATAAGAACCGAACCGAAGTGCCAATAGAATCGAACCAACTCAAACCAAACTAAGGTCAGTTTGGTTCGATTCGATTCCATGGGTTGTTAATATCCTATAACTTTAGTTGAAAATGACTTATTTTTAATAGAAAATATAAATAATAAATCAAAAAAATTTATATAATAAAACATTAATCCATTCATTAAAAAAATCATTAATTTATTCATAAAGAAGTCATTAGTCTATATCCTAACTCCCAAAATAATTCATATAACTGATTAAATTTATTTATTTATTTTGTAAAATTCAGTTCTCGATTCGGTTTGGTTCTGTACAAGTCTTGAATCGAAACCAAACCAAATTGATTGGTTCACCATTTTCTAAACCCAAAATCAAACCGTAACTTGTTCCAAATCAAACCAAACCAACCCAAAGCTATCAGTTTGGTTTGGATCTCGGTTTGAACCGAACCAAGTTGCACCCCTAAAAATAACTACTTTTCAAGAATTTATTTAAAAATATATTCAGTGTTTTTCCAACTTGGAGTTTAATCTCCAATATTATTGGAGGATCTTCGATGAGATTATTTATTTTTTAATTTTTGTCAAAATTCAACAAATTATGTGACTAATAGGTTGAAGTAGGTAGTATTTTACCTTATGAGTTTGAAAAAGACTGGTATAGGACCGTATAATAATATCTAAATAGTTTTATATTAACTATATATTTTATATATTTTTTAATTATTTTTTTATTTAAAATATAAAATTTTATTGTTAATCAAAACAAAATTAGATATGTTTAACGATTCGATCCACTCAAAACTATCCAACCCCAGCTTAACCTTAATTTAGAAGATCAAGTTTGGATTTAGTTTGGGTTAATGAGTTTTGGTTCGATGCTCTGATTGAGGGTTTTATCACTTGGGTTGAGTTTGGATCTGTCTTTCGACTCATCCAAACCCTAATTTTTGAAAGAAAAATGAAAGATTCTTTTAGGTAAAGTTGAAGATGAGAGCATTTAGATAATTTTAATCATCATTTAAATAGTGGATCACATGGTATCTCTCAAATATGCCCAAAAACATAGAGGTGTTTTATCTAAATCTCTCAAATATTATTGATTTTTCGGATAACCCAATGTAGCTTGTTTGGCTTCTAGAATTGCCTGACTCTCTGTCAAATCACTTCAAAAACCCAGTCTAGCCAGACGGCGACTTAGTACCCTCTCTGTGTCTCTATTCTTCTCATCCAAAAACCCTAGAACCTGTAAAAATTCCAATCCACGCGTTAAATTGGTCAAGGATTCAAGAACTCTTTCAAATGAATCCTTTATAATATTTTTTTCTTCAATTAATCAATGGCGTCAGAGATCGAGATCGTTGAAGATATAGTAGAAGCTGAAGATCAAGGGACGGTCAGTGGAGGAGGAGGAGTCTCTGCAGAGGCGCAAAACGATGAGAGTCTCCGTAATGATGTGTACACGGCTGCGGCGTATGGTGATTTGGAGAAGTTGCAGAGATTGGTGGAGTCTGAAGGTTGTTCAGTTTCTGAGCCAGATGGGCTTGGTTACTTCGCGCTGCAATGGGCGGCTCTCAACAATCGCACCGCGGCCGCTCAGTATATAATCGAGGTTGGGTGAATTTCTTGCACCAATTTTTTTTAATTTTTAATTGGGCATAAATCGAGGTTGGTGAATTTTTTTGATAATTATACACCCCTTGAATCGGGTCCAAATATCTATTTTTGAATTCGGCATAATGAAGGTTTTTGAGTTCTATGATCATTTCATTTTACTCCCCTTAAATTGATTCTGAAATTTACACTTGTAATTAAAGGTTGGTGAATTTTGTGATCATTTTACTCCCATTGCATTGAATTGGGTCCAAATATTTGTTCAATTTTACTTTATTTATTTGAATTCGGCATATTGGAGGTTGGTGACTTCTATGATCATTTCATTTTACTCCCCTTGAATTGGGTCCAAATTTTGTTCTTCTTTTGGGCATAATCAAGGTTTGTGACTTCTGTGATTATTTAACTTCTCTTTGAATTGGGTACAAGTTTTGTTGATTATTATTTTTTATTTTGAATTCGGCAGCATGGAGGAGATGTTAATGCGGCTGATCACACAGGGCAGACTGCGTTGCATTGGAGCTCAGTTCGGGGAGCGATTCAGGTTGCCGAGCTCTTACTTCAGGAGGGTGCTCGTGTAAATGTCACTGATATATATGGGTATCAGGTTGGTTTTTTATTTGTTCCTCAGTTAAGTTTAGAATTTTAAGACATGAGAATTAGGTGGTCAATTCTTTTTTTTTTTTTTTTTTTACTTGTTTAAGTTTGATTTTCATAGTAGTAGGTGTTCTTTGGAGGATTTTTTCACTCTGGGATAATTCTGCTTTAGAGGTAAAATTCTTTGGAGGATTCGTCATCATTTACTTTTTTGGGGTGTTTGTGTATGGATTCCAATAGAACAATCTTTGCAAGATTGTTATTTGGAGATTTTTCATAGAGTAGCCGATAAATTTTCTTTTTCATAGAGTAGGCTTTTCACGTTAAAAAACTTCAGGATGGATAGAAGAACAAAGGGGCAGACTATTATCCATGGAGGCAGATCCAACAATTGTTCCTCAGGCTAGATTTTGGAATACTTCTTGGAAAAATTTCTTTTTCTTCCATCACCCTCTGCTGCAGTGCATTGCACTTCAACTCATCTATCTCGTTATCTCTTATTTATCAAAAAAAAAAAAATTCTCATTATCTCTTAAATTGGGCCATGGATGAAATCATTCTAGAGGAACTATTTTCACAAATCAACTGATTTTTTTCCCCCAGTAATTGTGGGATAAGATGTAGATGATGATTGCCCCAATATATATATTTTTCTTTTTGTTCGAAGAATTAAAAGTTTTGAACATTGAGCAATGTTTTTCTAATGCTGAGGAGTGAGGTAGGACTAACCAACACCTTGAGGTGTAAGCTTCACATGCATGGAATTTTTAAATAAATAATTTAGCATATATAAGTAATTAGTATTGAAAATTAGGAAAAAAAAGTGTAACCACCACATATTTTCAACAAAACATATTTATGGATCAAATAAATTCAACAACTTTCTTTGCATTAATCACTATTTTATAATCATTTTTTTTCCTGAATGCTCTACTTATGTTGTATGTCTCACTCATGCCTTGCACTAAAATGTATGCCTTTTGGAGGTCCCTCAGCCCGAGTCATACGCCTCAACTATTTTTATGTTTATTCCCTACACCTCTGAACATTTTCAATGAGCTTTTCCTTGAGGTGTGCCTTGAAGCGTATGTTTCACACCCATTTAAAAGCATTTTTTGAAAGCATTGTTTGCATGTTCAAATTTTAGTTTGATTTTGAAGAGTCCAGAATTTGTATTTGAATATAAAATTGTGATTTTAAATACTGGTTAGGTGTTTGCCTTATGGGGTTGTATTGTGTTTTTTCTTCCTCATTTTTTTTTTGTCATTAAATAATAATCCTTCTAATTATAAGGTTATCCATCTTGTAATATTTAATTTACCTTTTTCTTTTTTCAATAAACATATTACTTACTTTACATAAAGATCATTAACTTTTTTTTTTCTAAGCATACTATTTAATTTACATGTAGGTTATTGACTATACTTGTAGAATGCACCTGTGGCGTGCGTAGTGAAAATGGAAATATGAATCACATGCAAGAGAATATTAGAAGATTCTATGAATCTTACATTGTTGTTTCTCGTCAACTGACACCATCGATTGATGACACAATTATGTTCGATGAAAATATAAATACTCTTCATTGATGATGAGAAGGAGAGAGTTGACTGGTTTAATATATTCCATCTCTTTTAAAAAGATTTTGCATGTTCATTTTTTTAGGATCTAGGCTTGATTGAAGGCATCATAAGTTTATGGAATCAGGAAAAATTTTAAGGTCTTGGAGGCTGGGTCCATTGCTAGTATTATTTGTTTCATTCTCTCTTCCTCCTTAATCGGATGGATGAGGATCAATGGATGTGGTTTAAGAGTCATAATGTAGTATTCTTAGTTAAATCTTTTTACCACTCTCTTTTTTATTGTTTTTTGATAAGTTTTGTACCATTCTTGGCCTCAATAGGTTGGGGGCCAAGATTTTTTTCAAAGGTAGTCTTTTTTATTTGGTTCATTACCTTGAGGCATCACTTTTGTTATTTTTGTTTTCTATGCAAGATCAACAATAAATCTGCTAGCCACTTACTAATCCACTCTTCCTTTCACGCACTGACTTTGGTATTATTTTTGTTGATATTCAATGTTTGTTGGTGCTTTTCGTCCTTAGTAGTTTCTCTATTCCAAAATTGGTATATTCCAGCCTTTACCTTGACGTAAAGGATCCTGGGGGCTCCAATCCCTTTCTAGAGTGTTGGGAATTTGGAAAGTGGGGAAAAGTCAAGCATTTAAAGAAAGAATTCCCTCCACGAGGCCATCATCAATGCTTTGGGCTTCATGTTTTATTGGTGCAAAGTTTATGAGGAGTTTAGAGGGTCTTTGAGGATTTAGTGTTTAGATGGGACTCGGTCGGTAAGGTAATATCTTGCTTGTGGTTTTTTTCTTTGTCTATCTTGTAGGCTGGTTTTCTGGACAATCTTTCTTTTTTCTATTTGTTAATAAGATGTATATCTATAAAAAATGGGAGAAAATGACATTAATACTCGTCGCTGGAGGGAATTGAATGGGTTTGATGGCTTCAAAGTTGGAGAAAATGGTTTGATGAAATTAGAACAACTCATTGCGGATAATAAGAAAGGAGATAGTTGAATTGATTCAAAGTAGGAGACGGGGGATAGTGAATATGGATTAACATGAGAGAGAGTGTGGCTTGTTTTGAAAAACCTTAGACGTTATAGTATTTTGTTAGGTTAAAATGTAAGGCCATTTTAATTGAAATAGGTGTACGTTAGCCTGTGATATAGGTATAAGAGGCAAGCTCTATAGTTAAAGGTTGCGCCTAGGCCCACGTTCAACGCCTAGGCCATATGGGCACTTAGGTGCCACTCGCTTTAAGTGGAATTTAAAAGAGGAGGGTTATTTTGATCATTTTATGGTGGTCTCTCATAGAAGGTCATGATGGTATAGGGTGTATGTCATCAGTATTTAAACACACAGGATATTCAAATATTGACCAAAACATGGAAGAGTATGTCAAATATTTGAGGGGTATATCAAATATTCAATTTTTTATATGTTTCTTTCCTGTTGCTATTTGTGCATATTCATGTTGCCGACCCTAGATAAGGTGCAAACCACGATGACAATGAGTTCGAAATTTGGGTTTAAATTACTTAACAAAAAAAAAAAAAAAAAAAAAAATTGGGTTTAAATATAGAATGAAAAAATTTGATTGTCATAATTTCCTTTTTTCTTTTTATTTGATATTTGATGTTTTTCCCTTTTTTTTTTTTTTGGATATGCAACTATTTACCTATTTAAAAATACTTGCTTGCAAGTTGTGAAACTTACACCTTATGCCTTGAGTCTTCGACTCACACCTTAAAATTAGAACACTGCTCACTGTATAGAATTGTGATAGAGTCAAATCTTTCAGAGTATAAATAGTTGCATATTCATGTTCAAGGTTTTTCTGATCATATTTCACTTGATTCCAGACAACTCATGTTGCAGCACAGTATGGTCAGACAGCTTTCCTCTATCATATTGTTACAAAATGGAATGCTGATCCTGATGTGCCTGATAATGATGGGAGAAGCCCTCTACACTGGTACCTGATCCTCAGCTTTCCTTTTTAACAAAAATAATAAGATTTTGACAATTTACCCATTTTATAGTTTTACTTACACCCATGAAATTACTCACATAATGTGTCAGCCATATTTATCTACTATATAGATTCTTCTCCATGGGTGAAGCACCCGTGCTGACAAATGTTGGATTTGACAATCGGCACATGTGGATGTGGAACTTCTTGATGGCCTTTCATCTTTTTTTCCCTTGACTTGTGTATAGTATAAATAAACATTGGGCATAAATGTATGTCCCTATTTGTACTCCCATTTGTGGGACCCACATGGCGATCATATTGTAAATCGAATTGTACAGTAATTGTCCATAACATGGAGATCATCCTTGCAAAACATAGTTCATTGAGATATCCAAACCTCACGAAAAAGTTGACCTTAACTTTCAACTAAGCCATGTTGTCAACTTTGTTTACATGCAGTTTTCAGATCCCAGAGTATTTAAAGTCAGGCCGAATGAATCCCCATTATGTATCTATATATATATATATATATATATAGGGAGACAATGTTGGGAGACAAAATTTGTCCTATATGGCTTAAAAGTTTCAGATTGGGCTGATTTTTTGTGAGGATGGAGATGATCCTCACAAAAAATCAGCTCAGTCCGAAACTTTTTAGCCATATAAGACAAAGGCGTTGGCTCCATGTTGTCTCCCTAACGTTGTCTGCCGAACGGGACACACACAAATATTTATACTAGAGTTTGCTTGTGCTGTAGGCACGAGCATCCTCTTTGAGATGAAGGGGGTAAAAAGAGGAAAAATAATAACGTTACTGGGGTATTATTGAGAAATCTTTGTGGTCAAATGTGGTAAAAGAGGAAAAATAATAAAGTTGGAGATGTATCACAGAGAAAGGGGGAAGAAGAGGAAAGACAATAAAGTTGGAGGGGTACTATCGGAAAAAAGGTAGAAGAAAGAGAATAAAGTTAGGGGTAGGTAAAAGGGTAAACCTGTCCTTGAGATATGTTGTTTATGGGGTATAAATCTTGAGACTAAGAGACTGGGACCCACCGTTGTGTTTAATCCAATGTCTCATCATCTGTAGAAACTTTATTTATATGCAGTTATTGGATAAATCAGGGCTGAATGAATCCATGTTATACATAGAGTGAGGAAGGGACAGATTTTCGAAAGTACTCCTTTGAACACTTTGCATAAGAAAACAATAGAAAATGACTTCAGTTTTTACTATTATTCATAAATGTTTTCTCAAAAATGTATATATTCTTCATTTTATATTTATTTTACAACATAACTTATATTTCTTTATATAATGAACTTGTATAATATAGGATTTTTTCAGTAGAAAAATATTTATCACCAAATGCAGAAATCCCACTTTTTGGGGTGCAATGGATCCACCATGCTGTAGGGTTCCCACATTTTCACCTATTCCTGTGATACATATTGGAAAATAGAATGCTGATCCAGATTTGCCTGAAATGGTGTAAGAAACCCCCCATTTTGGTACACAAAAGTACTCTCTCTACCCTTCAATTACATTTGTGCTTGCTGCTAAGCATTTGTGTTTGCCATGGTTAAATCTATATTGTGATCGTTATAGTTGCTCTGAACTTCGGAGAGTTAAGTATTTTGTCTTATATATTCCTATTTTTTTTTTCTCTGACGATATATGCATATCATAATCATCTTTGGGCAATTGACATATTTCGAAGCTTTAATCTGCTTGACATTCTTTTACTTCTGCTTAGGCATGGTTAATTATGTTCCTTGAATTTAGAAGATTTTGAGGTGCGTTCCTTATTTTAGCTTTTATCTTATGAGCTTTTTAGGGCTGCTTATAAAGGTTTTGCCGATTGTATACGTCTTCTTTTATTTCTGGATGCTTATAGGGGACGGCAAGATAAAGAGGGTAATCTGTTTTCCTCTCTTTTCACACAATTTCGCCTGTTTTTGTTGAACACTTACATTTTGGAACTTTGAAAGAGTGAAGTTCTAGTTCTGCTTTCCATGTAAATTAAAGCATCTAACCAATTATTTCATTAGGTTGTACCCCACTCCATTGGGCTGCTATTAGAGGGAACCTAGAGGCGTGCACGGTGCTTGTGCAAGCAGGGAAAAAGGAGGACTTGATGGTGACCGACAACACTGGTTTTACGCCAGCGCAACTTGCATCTGATAAGAATCATCGACAAGTTGCTTTTTTCCTTGTAGGTATTCTTTAAGCCAAAGCAACTTAGGGACTGAATTGCATGTTACTTATGGTAGTTTGATCATCTAGTTCAATAGTTTGGTTTCTAATATATTTCAAATGATTGTGGCACCCTACTGATTGAGTTTATGAAAATTTTAATGTTTGAATGAGCAGATGTTTCTTTGCTTGTTATATTAGATTTGAAATGATATCTATATAATAAAACACAACGGTAGGTGCAATCCAGCTACAATTGTGGGGTATAAGCTTCTCACTCTAGTTACATTGGAGAGGGGTCCACAGTATCCCACTTTATTGCCTTTCCTCTTCGCCCCATCAACTTTATTGTCTTTCCTCTTCCCACCCCCTTTTGATAATATCCCTTCACTTTTACATCTTTCCCCACTTACCCCATTTTTATTAATACCCCTCTTTACTATCTTTCTTCTTTTACCCCTTTAAATCCCAAAGACGATGCGCCATGGGAAAATTCTAGTTTTCAATTAGTAACATCCAAAAATTAATACTTTTTGAATGTTTCTAATATAAAAGAAGATATACTTTTTTTTGATTGGTAAGCTTGTTTTTAATGAGTTAAGTAACTCGACGCTGGCTGGATTTGAACCCAGTCTCTGGTATCTCCTGATTGCTAGGTCATCCACTCATGCATCTAGATTTTTAAAATTGCTTTTAGTTTGTGTTAATACCACAGAACTGGGATCAAAACCCCACATTCTCACTAAATCCACTATAAGAAATGTCGTTGCCCCAATCCTTTGTTCTTAATTTTCTACGGAAGTTGCTATCTTTTCCTTATGGAGTTGATGAGTATTTCCTTGCACATATTGCGTATAGATATGCATAATAAGAACTTGGACAGGATGAAGTACTTGGGTATTTGCACACCACATATGATTTAATGCCATTCCTTCCCCATGAAATCTCATGCATAGTCACAGATTCCCTCATGCTTCTTTTATTCTGAAATTGGAAGCACTAAAGATCTCTTAGGTTGCATGTCATCATTTAGGTCTCTTATGGCATCGTTCCTGTTATGAGGTGAGAGTTGGGTCTTGGCATACTATTTGCTCTTGATGTTAGACTATCTTTAAGAATTGCAATGACTGCTTAGTTCTGCTATTGATCTTTATAGTTTTGTGTTGTTTTCTGATATACTGTCGATCGAAGAAAACATTTTCTGATATAGGTGACTCTGCAGGGAAATGCAAGAAGGGTGTATGATAAACGTTGTGATGGGAACAGCCGCCTTGGAAAAATTTCAAAGTTAGGGCTTGCTCCTGTACTTTGGTGTATAATTTTAGTCCTTCTTGTGACCTACACTCATTCAGTCATCCTGGGTATACCTCTGGTTTTTATGTGAATTATTAGACCAGCTTTTTTTGTTTTTTCCGTCTAGATATTCACTTACATTTGGTTTTTTGTTTCTTATCGGCTGCAGCATCGGATCTGCCTAAGTTAACAGCTGGATTTGGGCTTTTTGCATGGTTGGGTTGTTTTCTTGCAAGTGCTGGACTTGTAATGTTTTATAGGTGTATGAGGTATACTTCATAGACTTTCTGTCGGTATATATCTTTAGGAAGTAATTGCTTAATAGCTGCAGTGTGAATTCAAGTGTACATGTGTTCAATTCGATTTGGTAGGTTTGCTTCAACATAAGTGCTGCAAAAGTACTTCATAGTTGAGAAGAAATCCAAACCCAGAGAGGTTGCATATTTGATCACTCTTCTGGACCATGGTTATATTGTCACACAAGTTCTTCTATAGGCTGGGTAGAACAAGCTTCCATCTCCTCCACTACCCGTTTCATCAGGATGCTTAGGAATGACAACAGAGTTATCGTAACTAAAAGAAAAAGTAATCTCAGATATGTATTCATTCATGTTTTCATCTTTAGAGGTTCATGGCACTCCAGATCCTGTATCTTCTACTACCTGTATAGAACAGTAGGGTCAAGATGGAAACTTCTGGCTACATCGTTGAGATTGCTTTATGCTCCCCCATCCTCCTTCAATGTCACAACCTTTTGGTGAGATCAGCAAAGGCTTAGGAATTCATTCCTCTTCCAATCAAAGGATCGATTAAGGAGATATTGGGGACCAAGGGAGTCCATACATATTACTGCATTGCTCAGGCTTTTGGTTCTTGGGCTTGTGCTATCATTTGTGAGGTATATGACCTGGAGATGCATTGGCAAGCTGTGGGTCGTCTAGTTTTGACAGGTCTTCAACCTTCATTATACTCTTAAAACTCCACCCTATCATCCGATGTAGAGCCTTATTCGATAAGGAGTTCCCTTCCCTTATGGCCATGGATATTTGCAATGCAGGATGCATTGGCAAATGGGGAGCAACGTTCAATCTCAACTTGATCAATAGTCCTAAATCGTCTTCTTAAGCTTTATGGTGTGCCCTTCCACTTGTCCATGATGGAAATCTTTAGAGCTATCGTCAGAGTTCATGGAGGTGTTGTGCAGGCTGTTGAGGAAACAAGATCCCTGTCAAATCTTATATCTATTAAGCTTTGGGTGCAGAGGTGTTGTGGCAAGGGGAGTAGTCTCAGAGACAATCATTTTCCAAGATGTCCTCTTTACCATGGTGGTTGAGATTATCATCTATATGTGTAGTTTAGGGAAATCTTTCAAAGTTTGGGGTTTCCTGATTAGTGTGGAGAAGTTTGCAGAGCTGGCTATAGTATCAACATGTCGCACATATTCTAAAGACACATTAATGCAGGGTGAAGTAAACTATTCTAATATGATGATGTAAGACCAAAAAATTAATTGATGAAATAAGAAGTAAGAATATTATTATATGAAACTATCACAAATTTAGATACACCTAACAGATAATGAATTAATAGTTTTAGGTCCGGTGTAATCCTGCAGTGTTACTCCCCAATATAAAATGTAGAGATCCCAAAGG
This sequence comes from Akebia trifoliata, assembly GCF_017979445.1. NCBI lineage: Eukaryota > Viridiplantae > Streptophyta > Magnoliopsida > Ranunculales > Lardizabalaceae > Akebia > Akebia trifoliata. Next base: position 20,887,266 of record NC_141384.1, on the reverse strand, counting down.
AAATTAGACTTCCAATTAGCCTAAGGTATTAAATAATATCAAGGAGAAGCTTATTGAACTTAATCAAGGGTTTCAAGGATGGTCAAGGTCCAAAGATATAATCACTATGTATTAATTTTGCATATTGGTCAGCAAATTACTTTTTCTTGTCTTTGAAAAGAATATCTACCAGCATATGTGATGGGGACATCAAATGTTGAAGAGTAGATTTTAGTTTTTATTTATTTTATTTATTTATTTTAGGACTTTAATTTTATGTTTTTTAGTATTATTTTGATGTTTTATTAGCCTATGATGTTAGTATAGGTGCTTAAGGGCAATTTGGTAACTTTATAATGAGTTTTCATAAGTTGAAAATGCATGGAAAATAAAGTTACTGGATTGGGAGATAGATGGTATTTCTGTTTTGATTTTATTTTAAGTTGTTTTAAGTTTTATTTTCAACCACTGGATCTCATTATGTTAGTTGGCTGGTTGAGATTAGATTAGGGTTTAGAAAACATTGTAAATACTTGTTTTTTGCTGTAATTTTTTTCAAGGAATATGATAAATAAAAAGAAAGCTTGAGCTTGATCTTCTCAACAATGGGTGTGGTGTGAGGCCATTTTGGAGTGAGTCCAATATAACATTCTGTTCTTCTAATCTTTATTATTAAATTTTTTTGTTCTTTTGTTTTTCTTGATTTTCTTTTAGTTCCTTGTTCTTGTTTTTTCTTGATTTTTGAAACTCCTTTCCTCATTTTCTTTAACCCTTATTTCATTAATCTCTTTTCCAAATCTTTAACCCTGAATCATTTCCTTATCATACAAACCTTTAACCATTTTCATTAGGATTGTAGTCATACCTGCAATCATTGTTTTCATTTTACCTTTTGGGTTTACCCAATCCTTAACCCAATTCCAAAATCATCCCCAGCCAGATTTCCCTTAACCCCCCATATTTTCTTTTCTCCCCTCACCGTCCTGCATTAATTTGCAATTAAAATACGAGAAATAAAGCATATGACTTATGTCCTAGGGGCTTATGATTATGGGATGATGTTGGAGTAGGTTTTGAAAGATTTAGGAGGGATGGACAAGGGTTTTGGTAATTATTTTTATTGCTGAAATCGATTTCAGTAGGGTAAAAATCAAAATAAAGTAAGATTAAGGCCGATATTGGGTTAGCATTTCGGTTTCACAAAGTCTGGTTGGTTTCTTGGGACAAAAAAAGGTTGGCTATGGATATAGGGGCAGATTTGATGAATTTAAATTCATAAAAACAGAAGAAAATAAGAAAAGAAAAGATATACTCTTACCTATGTAGAAAGAGGTGAATTGAGAAACTAGGTGATACCTTGGTCTCACACCAAGAATGGTCTCATGCCATGATCCAAATCTGGAGAAAATTGAGAAAATATTTTTTCTTTATTCATAGCATCCATCATGAGATAAAATGTAAAGTAAAGAGTTATTTTATAGTAACTCAAATCCTAATCCTATAATAAAACATCCTAATCTTATAATAACTCAAATCGTAATCTAATAAAAATAAAATAAAATGACCAAGAAAACATGTTCTAATAATAAGAAATGACCATTTAGTTAAAATGACAACACATCCACTAATAAAATAAAAAGACATAAATAAATTCTCTAAACATTAAAAAAAAAAAAAACAATATTAAGAGAACCAAAAAATTCGACTAAACGCCAAATTAACTAGACTAGACACCAATGCAATAAAAAATTATCCCTCCAAAGTGCTAATGGTCTCTTTCTTTGGTAAACTTTGCATCACGATGTCCTTATCAACTCCTTTCGGTTGAGAAGAATTCACCTCAGGTGACATAAAGCTCATGTAATGCTCCAGAAATCAGGGTCAGCTCTCTGCAATTTAGTCTTTGTAATCTGACTTTGGTCTGTCTTTTTTACTTTATAAAAAACTTCTAATATCCCCCATGCCTGGTGGAAACCACCTGTGGTCAAATATATTCTCTATTTTCTCTTTCCTACTAGGTAATTTGGGTGCATGGGGCCAAGACTGGCAACTGATCATGGGAATATCAAGTGTCCTGGTTAGGATTAGAGATTAGCTCAAATTTGTGTCTCGTAGGCTCAGGGTAATGGTCATGAAGTGGTTCACTGGTGATACTGCTCGACCTTGATAGGGAGCAAGATCCTCCACATTGAAAACTTGACTAATACTCATGCCTGATGGAAGCTCCAAGACATATGCATCCTTGACCCACTTTCTTTAATATTTTGAAGGGCCCAACACTTCGGGCTTGTAACTTTTCCACCTGCACAAGACTCCTTGAACTTGCAGTGTGAATCTAAACTTCATTTGTTCTTTCATTATTTTCAACAATCCTTTCCTAGATCTCAATATGTAATGCATGAATGTGTTGTGCAAAAGACTCAAGTAACTCAGAAGGCTGATGACCATGAATGTCTCAAATGGACTTATGCCTATAGTTCTATTGACTGAACTATGGTATGTCAACTTTGCTATGGATAGTATGAAATCCCACAATCTGATATGCTCACCTACTAGACACCTTAATAAAGTTTCTAAGCTCCTATTGAAAACTTCAATCTTGCCATATGTCTGTGAATGACAGGCTGATGAGAATTGATGCCTCGTACCCATCATGTGCCAAAGTGTCTTCCAGAAATAACTTATGAATCACACATCTTGGTCAGACACCATGGTCATTAGTAAACCATGCAAATGCACAACCTCCTTAAAATTAATTTAGGCAACCCTAAAATAATAGGAAGTTTTGGAAATTGAGTGTGAAATGTCACGCATGAGAGGAGGCTTTCTTGGTAAATCATCAGGAAACACACATCCTAAAATCCCTCCAACAAAGACTTCACACCTCATGGAATTTCCACAGTAAACTCTCTTGAATTGGTGATAGGAAGGGCTTTAGATTTATGCCATTTACTATGTTTACTTGGCTTGGGTGGGTGAGGATTCAACTTTACCCTTTTGCCTTCATAAATGAATGGGCACTTATTTGTTCCATCATATATTGTCACGTTTCTATTGTCTAGTCAAGATCTACCAACATGATGTGACCCATAGCAATTGGTAGAACATCGCGACCCAAGGTGTTTTAATATAAGGAAAATTGTATTGGAACAATATACCTCAGGGCAACAAAGGTTGGTGGTGTATCTCACTTTAGTTGAGGGTGGGATTATGCAACTCTCATCATCAATAATATTCTCACAACTCCTTTCCTCTTTAATTTGGATTAGGGTACGTTCTTCAACCGTGACTTTCAAGGTTTCATTTGTACCCTCAATAGATTTACTAGACTCAAATAATGTGGGGTATTCATCTATGATCTCTTCTAAATGATGTGGGGTATGAATAACACAATCTAAACATTCTTCGTTACCTTCATCACTAGGTTTATACCCAAGTTCATAGATTTCTTCCTCATATTTGTCTTCACTTGCTCCGATTTCAGGCACATGTAATTTCTTTCTCAAATTCTTCTTGCTTTTTCTCTTTTGTGCATGCAATCAACCAGTTTGGGCACTCAAATGTATAGTGTCCAAATCCTTGGCACTTGGAATATTTGGCTCGTGAATTGTTGCTCTTGATATTGACTCTTGAGGCACTTCAAACTATCCTTACTTAATTTGACGTTATTGATTGTAGTATGTTTTTTAATTTTATTCTCCATGCGATGCAGAGTGGCACTCATGGCTGCTAGAGCTCAAATAATGGGATCCATGGAAAACTGATCATTCATACCATTAAGTGTAGAGATGTTATAAAGAAACCCTAAATAACATAATTTGTTAGTGCAATGCAAATCAACTATTATGAATCCTATTCTAAATGCAGAAAAATAAAACGTTAAACTAGACCTAAGCTTTGATACCAAATCTGATGTAAGATGTATTGGAAATTATCTAGTGTTATTTTAGTTCTAGTTGCTTAGTAATAACTTTTATTCTTTTATTTCTTACTTGTAAGGGTTTTTTTGTCTTTTAACTCTTTTATTATTATAAATTCCTGTCAAGCTCTCAGACTGAGACTTGACTATTCTTCTTCTCTAATTCTTCTTGGTATTAGAGACAAGGAAGATCCTTTGACAATCCCTATTTGAGTTCTCCATCTTCTCATCTTTGGACTTTTGGAGACTCACCGCAAGCCACCCTCTTTTCTTCTCTTCTCCACCCTCTTTTCTTCTCTTTACAACCCCCTATTTGATCTTTGAGACCACACGACCTAGCAGGAGTTTTCATTAGTCTCTCCCCTTCGGGGGTTCCCCTCTCCCCCCCCCTTTTTAATTCTCTTTTGGTCTGGAATCCATCGCATGTCATGATAGAGGTGTTCCTATGGTCGTAGGGTTGTGTGGCTGTTTTGCGATGGATCTATGGGTCAGAATTGTGTCACTGCTGGGTTGATACATCATTGTATTGCGGCTATGCTGTGTTGCGACAAGGATGTTGTTTGTTGTGATAGGGTTTAGGACTGGCTGGTGTGGCTGCCCCCCTCTTTAATTTGTTTGTGCAACTGCAACTACCTTGTCATAGGGCTTAGGGCTGGATGGTGTGGCTACCCCACCCCCCTTTTTCTGTTTGTTGGTTTTTATTTTCTGGTTCATCTATTACTGCTTGGCTGAGATTTGGCTTGGTAGAATTGTTGCGATTTGTTTTGTGTGGTTGCGATTTGCTTTGTGTGGATATGATTTGGACTGGTAGCACTGTTGCGATTTCTTTGTGGTTGCGATACGGACTGGCAACACTGTTGTGATTTTTTTTCTGTGTATATGAGATAAGAACTGGCTGCTGTGTTAGGGTTGGCTGTGCTGTTGCGATTGGACTACTAGGGTTTTCTTGCAATTTTCTTAGCATTATTGCTGCCCCACAATAGGGTTTGGTTGGGTTGTGTGATAGAGTTTCACCCCTCATATTACTATTTGGCTGGGCTGTGTGATAGAGTTTCACCCCCCTTGTTAGTGTTTGAGGTTGGTATTTGCTCTTTGGTGATGCGATACCTCCCTTCAAACCAAAGCAATGACTTCGGAAGAAGCAATTACGACTTCCACCACAATTCTTGGGTCTAATTCTTCAGCCCAACGTATTACCACTACTCTTCTCGATGGTTGGAATTTTCAGTCATGGTCTCGATCTGTGCGACTTTATCTCGATAGTAGAGTGAAATCTGGATGGCTCTCTGATACCGTTACTAGGCCACCCCTTACTAATCCCAAATTTGAATCATAGGAGATCGACAATTGCACTATCCTTGGGTGACTATTCAACTCCATGGAGCAACGCATCTATATCATGTTCATGTACCACAAGACTGTCTCATCTTTGTGGTCCGCACTTACTCAGACATATGCACATACTAAGAATGACTCAAGGATTTATGAGCTCTGTCGAGACATTGCCCAGGCTACCCAAGTGACTCAGAGTGTAGTGGATTACTTTGGATTTCTTCAGTTACATTGGGAGGTACTTTCTCATTATGAGTCTATGGTTGAATTGTCTTCAGAAGTAGCCGGTTATGTGGTTATGATGATTAATTGACATCAGACCTACCAGTTTTTTATGGGTTTACGATCGGAGTTTGAGACTCTTCGGACATAGATCCTCAACGTCACTCATTTACCTTCTTTATTTGAGGTCTTTGCAATCATGGACAGTGATGAGCGTTGTCGTCGTATTGTTCCTTCTCAGACTTAGGTCCTTGGTATTCTTTCTTTCTGCTCCAGCTACAGATCAGATGGCCTTAGCTACCAACTCGAGTTTTTCCAACTCTCGTACCCCTGGATCAGGGAGTCGTGGCAGTGGCAGTGGCAGTTGTGGGCGTGGTAGAGGGAGTGACCTTACTTGCAGTCATGGTGGTAAGATTGTCCATGAGAAGGCTCGTTGTTTTCAGCTCTATCCTCATCTGATACCACGATCTCCTTCTACTCCATCTTTGGGACAGTCTGCTCCTCATGCTGTTATAGTGGTGTCATCATCCACTCATCTCATTGATTCTCCTTCACTTGACACGATTGACTTGCAACAACTATAGACTCAGATTGCCGCTATTTTTCGAGATTAGATTCATGCCCACACTCACTCATCTTCGACTGTGGCCTCAGTTAGTACGCCTCCAGGTGCATCCTTTGCTTTTCATGTCACTCAGTTTGGCTCTGCTCATCTGACATGGGTTATTGATTCTGGTGCCTCTGATCACATGATTGGTGAGTTTAATCATTTTACCTCTTTTATTTTTCCTACTACTCATAGGGAGGTTCGCCTTGCTGATAGATCTCTTACTCCCATCCACAGCAAGGGCATCATCCCCTTATCTTCTAAGATTTCACTGGACTCTGTGTTTTATGTCTCTCACTTATCTTTTAATCTTTTGTCTAGGAGTAGTATTACTAAATCTCTAAATTGCTTAGTTATTTTTTTGCCTACTCACTGTATTTTTCAGGACCTTACTTTGAGGAGGATTTTTGGCAAGGGGTATGAGAGGGATGGGCTATACTTATTTAGATTTTAGCCTACTGTTGTTCCGGCTTCTGTGCTTCATTCTTCTGGTAGTCACACGTTTTCGTCTCAAGACTCTAGCCATGGTATTTCGCTATATCAGCGTAAATACACATTGGATCTTCTTCTGGACATGGGGATGCTTGGTTGTCGTCCTGTTTCCTCCCTTATGAATCAAAATCATCGTCTCCATGCTGACTTTGGTGATCGGATCCTTCTTCTTATCAAAGACTTGTAGGTTGTCTAATTTATCTAACTAATATTATACCGGACTTGTCCTTTGCGGTTAGTGTGGTCAGTCAGTTTATACATAGTTCGTGTACTTATCATCTTGATACTGTTTATTATATTTTTCGCTACTTGAAGTCGCGTCCTACTCTCGGTCTTTTCTACTCTTCCATTGCTCAGCCGCATTTGTCTTGGTTTACAAATGATGATTATGTTAGTTCTCTTATAGATAGGAGATGTACCTCTGGTTTCTGTATTTTTTATGGTGATAACCTTATCTCATGGAAAAGTAAGAAACGAAATGTGATTTCTCGTTCTTCTGTTGAAGCTAAATATCATGCTATGGCCCTTGACGTATGTGAGTTAATTTGGCTTCGGTCTTTGTTGATAGAGTTGGCATTTTCAATTTTCGGTTCTTCCACTTTATTCTGTGACAGCAAATCTGTTATCATGATTGCTTTTGACTCAGTTCTTCACGAAAGAACTAAGCATGTTGAGGTTGATGTTCACTTTTTCAGGGAGAAAGTTCTATTTGGTGATCTTCAGACAGTCTTTATACCATCTTCAAATCAGCTTGTCGATATGCTTATGAAGTTTGTTGGTATATTTGCCCTAGTTGGAGGGGAGCTATTGGAAATAATCTAGTGTTATTTTAATTCTAGTTGTTTGGTAATAGCTTTTATTATTTTATTTATTATTTGTAAGGGTTTTTTTGTCTTTTAACTCTTTTATTATTATAAATTCCTACCTAGCTCTCAGATTAAGACTTGACAATTCTTCTTCTCTAATTCTTCTAGATGAAGTATATTCTAATATTATGCTGCGAGATTAAAAAAATAATTGTGGAAATAACAAATAAGGATATTATGATCTGAAACCAGCACAAATTTAGAAACACAGAACAAATAATCAATGAATAGTTCTAGGTTCAGTGTAATCCTGTAGTGTTGTTCCCTTTATTAAATTAAGGGATCCTATAGGAAATTAGAACTTTCAATTAGCCTAGGGTATTAATTGAGTATCAACGAGAAGATTATTGAGCTTAATCAAGGGTTTCAAGAATGGTCAAAATCCAAATATGTATCAATTTTGGTTATATTGGCTAGCAAGGTAAGTTTTGTTGCCTTTGAGAATAGACTCTAGTAGTATTTGTAGTTAATAAGACAAATAAAGCATATGACTATTGTACCAGGGGCTTAGGTTTATGAGATGATGTTGGAATAGGTTTTGAAAATTTTAGGTGGGTTGGACAAGGGTTTTGGTAAGTGATTCTTATTACTTAAATCAATTTCAGCACAATAAAAATAAAAACAAAATAGGTTCAGGACTGATCTGGGTTTAGAATTTTGATTTCACAAAGTCTGGTTGTTTCTTGGGACAAAAAAAAAGTTGGCTAAGGTTATAAGGGCAGATTTGATGGGTTTAAATCAATGGAAACATAAAATAAGAAAAGGAAAGAAACACACTTACTTGTGTAGAAGGAGGTGGATAGAGAAACTAGATAATACCTTGGTCTCACAAGATGATCCAAATGTGGAGAAAACTGAGAATAGCTCTTTTCTTTATTCATAACTTCCATAATTAGAGAAATTTTATAGTAAATAGTTCTTTTATAATAACTCAAATCTAATCCTATAATAACTCAAATCCTAACCTTATAATTACTAATATCCTAATATACTTAAAATAACATAAATAAATTAAAAAAAGTCCACTAATAAATTAAAAAAGAGATAAATAAAGTCTACTAAATATAAAAAAAGTCCAATACTAATAAAACATCAAAAATAAAAAAACTCCACTACACGCCAAACTAATTAGACTAAACACTAAAGCAACAAAAAATTATCCATCAAAAGTGCTAATGTTCTCCTCCCCTCTGGTAACACTGTATGGCTTCATGATGTCTTCATACACATGCCTAGTGATGTGCAGAACATTGGGTAGAATGGAACCCCAAAAAAAGCCCAAAAGCCTTCATGGTTTGAGAAGGGCACAAAACGGGTATTTGACCAGCCAATGGGGTGTAGGTGAGGGCCTGCGGAAAGTACACACATAACTCCAAAATTAGAGAAGTCTCATGCTCCCCCACACCCGCAACCTCATAAAACTTCCTCAGCTATGTTTACCACCATGGCAAACATAGATGCTATCACGCCTTTTAAGGCATGTGCGTCATCCAAAACGTGTATTTGCTAATACATGAAGTCATGAACTAGTTAAATATTATGTGGTGTTTAAATTATACATGTTCACCTGCTTCCTCTATCTATAGGTATATTTGGTACTCATTTGAATTTTGTTTGTTTGTTTGTAGGAAGGATCCAGGTTACATCAGAATGAATGTACATGATCCACAGAATCTGAAAGATGATGTGAGTTGCTTTTTTTTTTGGTGGTGGGGGGTGTGACTTGTTCGTTTCTATTTAAAACTGTTGTCCCTAATTTTGGCATTGCTCACTAATTTCTCTGCTCTGCACCAATGGTTTATATGAAGATGCGTGGGTTGAGGTACTTTAATGGCCTAATGCCTCACATAGCAGGCCTCTTTAAATGATTTTTTAAAACAAATAATTAATAGGATAAAATCACTACAAATATTTTAGGAACATGTTGGAAAACTTGATCAATTTCAAAGGAATTATGTTTTTTTTGTTGCTATTATTTAACTTGGAATAGCTTATTATTATTCAACAAATGATTGAAGTAGAAATTGGAAAAAAATGAGTTCTTTTAATTTATGGAACCTAATTTGGCCATATTAGCATTTGCACGTGAGACGCACACCTCTAACTTTAGTCATTTGGGATTAGACCCGTGCTCAATTGGTTGACATGATATAATGCAACTTTGAGGTCGTTTGTTCAAGTCCAGCTTACCTACTCCGGGAAAAAAAAAAAAAAAAACTCTAGTCATTTAGAAAGATTTATTGGACGATTCACATGCCTTAAAAGTGTTTTTCTAACAAGTGTAGTACCATTTCGAGGAAGCCTTTCACGTTGGCACACCTCTTGGGTTGAGGCACCAATGCACACTTGTTTGTGTTTTAAAATGTCTGTGTCTTTCTTTCTTAGCATTTCCTTGCATCTGAATCTTGGACACAATTTTTCCCCTGTAAGACGTTTCACACGATCATTCTTTTTGGATCTTTTAATAGGAGCCTTTATTGAAGATTGAACTTAATAATCCTTCTCTGCTGGCTGGGAATTGGTCACAGCTTTGTGCAACATGCAAGGTGCTCATCTACTTCGGGTTTTCATTGGCTTGTATTTTACTAATTTCTTCGAACGAAATTTGATCTTCCGACTGAAATCTAACTAAACTTTGTTTTGTTTACTCTTTTAGATTGTAAGGCCACTTCGTTCAAAGCATTGTTCCACGTGTGATCGCTGTGTAGAACAATTTGATCATCACTGCCCTTGGGTTTCAAATTGTATTGGCAAGGTGCTTTAACCCTTATTAGTTGCGTCTTCAATTGATGTTTTTCTTTATTATTTTTTAGGATGCCACCTCAGAATCATTCTGAGTTGAGAACGTGTAATTCAACAATGGGTAGACTGCGAAGGCGGTCTTCATTTGGCGTGCCAGCATGTAGGGCTGTCAATGGATCGGATCAGATCCGAAATCCAATCCCTTCCGATCCGATAACTTCGGATCTGGATCGATGTTTTGGATTCCGAAAAGGATCCAATCCGATTGCTTATTGGATTAGATCTGGATCTGGATCAACCATGTCTCAATACGATAAGGACCACATCTGATAATATGTTAGAAAGTATATAAATTATATTATATATTTGTTGAGTTATATAAAGTTTATTTAGATTTTGTTTATAAAATCAGGGCTTCAATCCGATTGTTAATGGATTGGATCTGGATCTTAACATTGAGATCCGATAAAACCCCGATCCATTGACAGCCCAACCAGCATGGCATACATTCAGAAGGCAGGACCCATTGAAGACATGATCTCAGTGGAAAAAAGCTACTGCAGGAAATAGATGATCTTTTTACCATCCTTTATTGCATTCTTTTAGATCACAAAAGCAAAAAAGAATGTGATAGTTGGATAGCTATGAATAGCTACATGGGTCCATTTTCTGGTATTTTGAGTTTGGCTGTTGAATAGTTCTCTGCATCCGCCATATTACAACTTTTGAATAAGAGCAATGATGTTTTCCTTACTCTAATCCACAGTCATTGGTTTGTGATGCAGAAAAATAAATGGGATTTCTTCATGTTTCTCATTCTAGAAGCTTTTGCTATGATTATTACTGGTGCAGTCACTTCTACACGTATGGGTCGTCTTAATTTTTTTTTTTTTTTTCAAATTTAGTTACTGTTAGCAACGTTATGGATTGAAAGAAAACTGCAAAAATTGTTTGATGATGCAGGAGTATTGACTGATCCAGTGGCACCAACTTCTTTGGGAGCATGGATGAGCCATGTTGCAACTTATCATATCGGAGCACTGTCATTTCTGATTGTGGACATTTTCCTTTTCTTTGGTGTTGCAGCCTTAACTATTGTACAAGCTTCTCAGGTACATGGAAAAACCATCTATAGAGGTAGTTGTATCACTCCAGATTTGATGCTATGAAACAAAGTAATCTCTACTAGATAAAGAATATGGGGCTATGGTTGAGCCACTTATGCATGTCACCTATATAACTAGCCGTCATTGCATGGATCGTACCTGACCTTACCAAAAAAGGGGGATTATATTCATGCGTATAAAAAACCCTTTATTTGAATGATCTCCTTTGCTTTCCAAGGACATCTATTTCGGTTGAAGCACTCGCAAATCCATTGAAACGAGTCCTAATATGATTTTTAACATGTCTTGAGGTGCTAAGCAAGCTTGTACTTCTAGAACTGCAAGCAGTTTACTGATACTGATTTCATCTTCATGACATTTTTTGGCATACACATGATTCAGTATCCCACACAATACCTTGTTTAACAACCTAAATAGTACACACTTTTCCAGAAGTCATCTCCCGGCCCCAACCATTGCAAACTAAGAGCTTTAGGGTTAAATGTTTTTTATTTTTTAGTTGGGGTAAACCATCACAAGACATGTTCTTGTATTTTATATGGTTCACACCATCACCCAATGCTGCCATCTGTACTTTCTTCAACCAACATTGAATTTCAAGCTTCTTTTATATGCATAGTGACAACCTAAATAGTACACACTTTTACAGAAGTCATCTCCCAGCCCCAACCATTGCAAACTAAGAGCTTTAGGGTTAAATGTTTTTTATTTTTTAGTTGGTACTTCAAGGCAAACCATCACAAGACATGTTCTTGTATTTTATAAGGTTCACACCATCACCCAATGCTGCCATCTGTACTTTCTTCAACCAACATTGAATTTCAAGTTTCTTTAATATGCATAGTGAAAAAAATCTGCGATTTTTTAAGAAAGTCGTGATTAAATCACAATTTTAATTGTTGTCGATTAAACAACAATTTTACAGAAGATCATGAAGTTTTGTAAAAAAAATCCCTGAATTTTCAAAAAATCATGATTAATTGTGATTTAATCGACAATTATTTTAAAAAATTACATTATTTTTATTTTTAGCATTTTAAGTGTTATTTTATCATTTAACATATGAAATACATATTATTTACATTTTTTATACTTGCAGAGGCTTTATCTTGCCGAATTATTCCGGAACCCCAGCTTTGTCACTATATGTTTACATGTGAGGTTGACACTTAACTCAGTAATTCACAAGTGAAGTTTGTTTCATTTTCTTTGGATGCAGATTTCTCATAATATCACCACAAACGAAATGGCAAATGCAATGCGCTATAGTTACCTTAAAGGTCCGGGTGATCGATTCAGAAATCCGTACGATCATGGGATCCGAAAGAACTGTTCTGATTTCTTAATCAACGGCCACAATGAGGATGTTGAGTGCATGGAAGAACCATCCCTTTCTGAGGGGATTGGAATGATGCAGATGACGAGAAATTCAAATTTGCAAAACGGGGAGAGCCATTCTCATCATACCAATGGAAATGGCCATGTCTCCATCAATGTTGATTCTAAGAACACGAGACACCAGCGAGGACATGTGCATTCTTCACAGTGCAGCCATAACAACCAAGGAAAGGTAGAAGGGGTGCCACTTGGATTGGGCCTTGGCCTCGGAAGGAACAATGCACATTCTTCTGTAGCTACATAAACCATCACCCTTCTTCAAATGATGTTGTAGCCCTTAGTAGCCCTGGTTGTCCATAAGCATAAGTCAGGTTAGTTTCTTCCTTTGTTTGATGAGTTGTGGCAGTTTTATGTGGTTTTAATGCTTTGTGAATTATATGTTACTCCATTTATCCCATTGTATAATTTGAAGTGATCAAACATCTACGAAATACATTATTCTTTTGACAAAGAGACTTAATTGTGCATTTACGATGCTTTATTCCAATAGATGGGATGGATATGATTATTGTCAGCTTAGTAGAACTTCTGAGTTTGATATACCAAAACATTCAAGCAACTCCTTATATTAATTTACATGATCTCCAGTACTTCTGCCAGAATTAGGAGCTTCTTCAGGTTCTCAACATGTTCAGACTCAAATTCATTATCTAACCTGATGTGATCGTTTGCATTCGCTCTTAAGATGTATATGAGAATTGGAACTTCAGGAAAAAAAAAGAAGGTTTTAACACTCCTCTTGGAAATATTGAAATAGTTGTTATGCGTCCCTGTGGACCTGAAGTGCAGAACTTTTGGATAAGAAAATGGTTTTGTGAGGGAAAGTCTTCTTCATGAACTCATCTTATTGCTTTTGCAGAGTCTCCCCCCTGTTATATGATTGGAACGTATTCAAGTTTGATTTGAAATGAAAAAAAAAAAAATGTTAAACTATGGAGGAAGATAGAGATGGGAACATGAAGATTGAAGGAGGGAGATGAGATGGATCTTAAAGAGGATTTAGAGAAGTGAAAAAAAAATGGAAGTATTTTGACGAATGAAGAAGAAAGGAAAACGGAAGATGAATGGGAAGAAGAAACATTTCAGATTTATGTTTTTAATAAAATAAATTGCTAAAATGGCATTTTTGTACTGATGGCATTCAAAGTTTGTTTTGGCAATTTCAAAATTATTAAAATTGTTATTATTTCTAGGGTTGCTACTCGGTTCGGTTTGGTTTGTTTGGTGTGGGACCAAATTGAAACCGATCTAACCTAGGTCGATTCCTCTTAAAAAGAATCAAGATCGAATCAAATTGTCCATAGAACCGAATCGAACCAAACCTAACTCAATTAAAGTTGGTTTGGTTAGGTTGTTTAGGTTGCCAATGCCCATAAAACTGTTTGGAAGCAACATATATTTTAATTGCTAATAAATAATGAACATGTGATATTTCATATAATAAGCCGTTAATCTATGTCCCAACTCCTAAGTAATAAGCATAATAAAAAAATAAAAAAAAATACAATAATCAAAATCCACCTTCCTCCATGCTTCAATCCATAATAAATTTATTTTATAAGTGTTCAGTTCTTGTTTTGGTTTAGTTCTATACAGAGTTTGAGCACTGACTCGAACCGAATTGATCGATTACACATCTTCTTAACCCAAAACAAAACTGCAACTTGTTCTAAATCGAACCAAATCAGACCAAAGCTGTTGCCTTGGTTCGCTAAAACACCGTCTCTTTTTCCTAACATTCATTGGTCACTTGCAATGGTAATTTTATTTGGTTAGTTATTTGTTAAAATGTTGGAAAAATAATATAATGTAGATACGTGAGAGTCTAAGACTTTAAACCTCATCTACTTGGATTTCGGAGTCGCCACCATTTAAAGAGTTTAAAATGCGAATGGACACCATAAAAGAAGATATTGAAATCTATTTTTTTCATTAAATTAATAACTCAAATTTGATCTTAACCCAGAGGTCAAGAGTAGTGAGGTTCGGTTGGTGTGTTATGCACCTTGTCTAACCCACCAAGTTAGTGGTTACTAAGTGTTGGCCAATAGTGAAATATAAACTGATTTATTTATTTATTTTTTGATTTTTTTAAATTAGAAAACTATTAGGCATTTACAAACCAAAAGAAATGTAAGTAGGTCTCTTAGATTGCTTGTAGGTTCAATGAACAAGCTAAATAAGAAGAAACATGCTTGCTGAAGTTCTTTATAGGCTTAGAATTTGAATGTAAATCTACGTATTTTTCACCTTTTTGGACCTCAATCACTTACCATACATATATGTACTCACTTAGAAGTTTATTTTTATTGTTTAAACTATAGAGATATATCCATGAGTTGGATAAATCTCTTTGGAAAATTTCACCTTATGCATGAGAATATGCCCTCTAGGAACTGTTTTTTGTTGGTTTAGAGTATTAAGGATAAATCGAGGTAGATTTAGACTTTTGACTCATAACCATTTTTGAAATAAAAAGGAGTGGTGTGTGTGTTGGATGTATGCATGCAATGTTTCGTAGTGAAATTATTCATGGGCTTAGAAAATAGAAGATTATCTCACATTATGAGGGATTACTCTCTTCCTCCTTAGGCCATTAAAAGAAAACTAAATTACTTACACTTGAAAGTAAAGAGATAAAAGACACTTTGCTATTAAAATTAATTATTCACTAAGGAGTTTATTATAGATTTAGAAAATGGAAGATCACCTGACATTATGAGGGATTACTCTCTTCTTCCTTATGCCATTGGAAGGAAATTAAATTACTTACACTACAAGAAATTAAAGGTGTATAAAAGTAAAGAACGAGAGAGAGATAGAAGGGGGATTGTACAATAAGTAAAAAAATAAATAATAAAAGTGTTTTCCCCACTGAACATAACTTCCTCATGTTAAATTTGTGTATCTCTATGTATAGGATCAATAGGTACCAATTGAACATTGCTAAAATAATCTAGTACTGACATACTGAACCAGAAATTTCACACACAAATTTTCTCATATGAATGAATTCAATTAGACTGAATTTTGAGTAACAAGTTAAAAAAAAAAAAAAAATCAAATAAGAACAATGTTTAAACTCCTTGTTGAAACCTTTCTTGATGCAAAGAAGAAGAATGAGAGAGAGAGAGAGAGAGAAGAGAGAGAGAGAGAGAGAGAAGAAGAAGAAGAAGAAGAAATGTGTTTAGTAGTCTCTCGTGTGGGTGTAGAGAGAATAAGAGAATAACGTAAAATTATCGAAATTAGGTGGGTACAAAGAGAAATATCATCTTTTAGGTGGGTACACTGAGTAAGTGGGTATGTTGAGCATTTTAGAGGTGCACAAATAAGGCAACCCTTACATAATGGATTATGCAAGGTGGGATTTCTTTATAAATGCACTGACTTTTGGGTTGTAATCGAGCAACCCAGTTAATAAAATCTTTCCTTCTTAATGTCTCCTTGCCCCTATGAAAGGACAAACTTGAATTGTCATGATCATGATTCAAATCATTCAAATCGGGGATTTAAATTGTTGATCTTGATGATTTTGAGTAGTTGATCTACATGATTGAAAGAGGGTGTGGGGACATTATGAAAGAAAAAGTTCAGTGTTATGGGGGTATTTAGAAAGAAATCCCTCCACATGAGTTCATTGAGTAATTCTTTTGTTAGGGAACAAGTTTAGTCTACCTTTCCCTCCAAAAATATTATACATGGTACACTTTTTGAAGGACCTACAGGTGTGTTTTCTTAGAGGTCTTTTATGTTGGTTTGAGGTTTGTTCTTGGATTCCTAATTAACTTGAGGAAGAGCAAGATTTTTGTCATTGGAGAAGGTCCTAATATCGAGGCTTGGGCACATTTTTTGGGGTGTCAAGTTGAATCCTTGCCGAGTTTTTATTTAGGGCTTCCTTAAGGAGCAGCTTTTAAGTCTTCTTCATCATGGGAGACGGCTGTGGAGAGAGTTAGAAAAAGGCTTAGTACTTGAAAAGTCAAGTACCTTTCTAAGGGAGGGAAGTTGACATTGATTGGGAGTACCTTGTTTGGTATTTCAATGCATTTTTTATTGTTGTTCACTTACCCAAGTAGGATAGAATTTCAATTGGAGAAGTTGGTGAGAGACTTTTTATGGAACGACATGAGTGGCAATCATAAGTTCTATTTGTTGAATTGGAAGTTAGTATGTTGTCACAGGAAACTAGGTGGTCTTGGAATCAGGAGATTTACGTTTGTCAACCAAGCATTGCTGGGGAAGTGGTTTTGGTCGTTTGGCAACGAAAATGAGGAACTTTGAAAGAAAATAGTGGTCACTAAGTTGGGAGTGCCGGTCTAGTAGATTACCGTTTGATTGTGGCGTTTGGAGAGGTATTTATACCTTGTGAAAGATTTTGGTGGAGTATATTAGATTCGAAGTGGGTAGGGGGGATCAAGGATAGGTGGTGTAGTGATACCCTTTTATAGTTTCTGTTGCCCGGGTTATATTCGCTTTCCTTGAAGAAAATAATTGTCTTCTCTACCTTTTGATTCTTAATGAGAGGGATGAGTCTTGCGATCTTGATCTTAGAAGAAGACTGAATGATTGAGAGATTGAAGATGCTATCTCTATCTTAGATTTACTAGCCTCCATGAGTTCTTCGTTGGATAGAGAGGATCGTCGGATGTGAAAAGGCAATGGTGATGATCATTTTTTGATTAAATCTTTTTACTCGCTTCTTGAAAATAATATCGAGATTTGCTTTCCCTCTTATTTCATTTGGGCATCCAAGGTTCCTTCAAAAGTGTTTTTTTTAAGATGGTTTACGATCAATTCTCTTACACGTAAGGGCCTTGTCTTGATTAATTTTTGTTGCTTGTGTAAGTCTAGCGGTGAGTTGGTGGATCATATTCTTATTCATTGCGAGGTGGCCTATGCTAGTTGGTCTTATTTCCTCTTTTTGTTTGAGGTTTCATGGTGTCATTCGAGTTTGATTGTTCCTCTTCATTTTTATTGAAAGGTCCATTCTCTTCACTAATATTTTCAACTAATCATAATGGTTCGTTATTAGACCATGGTATTTGATTCGTTAAATACATCATTATTTTATACTCTTTCAGATCTATGTCGCAACGCAAGCCTTTTTTTTTTTTAACTTTCTGTGAATGTAACTAATAATAAATTCACTCTTAATAGTAATATATGTTATAGTTGTATATGTTAAAATAAATATTTCTTCTATTTCTTCACATAAATTCACTTCTTTTCTCTGTTCTCCTTTTTTCTTGTAGAAGACCCAATTCCACAATTCTGCATTCATCATTTGATCTGAGGGTGTCAATGGGTACCTAGTTATGCGATGAATCTGAAATTAGTTAGTTCATTTTGGGGTCTACCATCGTGGATCCAATTATTTTCAATTCGATTATGGGTAATTAATTACCTTATGAAAAAATATTAACCAATGGGACAAAAGTAAATGTACTTTTGCTAAAATTAGAATATAAAGAGCATGTCAATATATGATTTTGACTCAATTTTTTTTCACTCGATCTGTATTGGCTGAAGTGGTAAGGGCACAAAATCATTGATCGTTTTCTTCGGAATACACAAGGAAAACGATCATAGTTCTGTGCCCTTACTACGTCAGTCGATCACAGATCAAGTGAAAAAAAAAAAAAGTCCAAAAATCATTAGCCTTAATCAAATGTTCTTATATATATATATATATTTGACTATTGATAAACTGACACTCTTTGTTTGCTTTCAGACGTGAGATCATTTTCCTTGTGTATCCCCAAGAAAAAGATCTATGATTCTATGCACTGCCATGTGTACAAAGAGAGAGAGTTTATCACAACTCTATGTTTTCTATTCCTTATCAATATGGAAAAAAAAAAAAAGAATTCAGATTATAATCTATTGAGAATTTTCTTTTTCTTTTTTTCTTCTTTAGTTGCATCAAGTGAGGAATTATGTGAATTTTTATTAGAAAATAATTTTCTATCTTATGTTAGATCTTTGTACGGTTGCTTCTAATTCCAAGGACCAAAGCCAATAAGAATTGGAACCATTGTTTCATTATTTAGATTTAGATTTTGGGGACTTGCTTTTTCTTTAAATTTGTAAGTTTTTTTTTTTCCCCCTTATTCTTAACTTAAAGATTCTATTTACTTTAAGGTGTAAGATTTTTTATGAGGTTGAAGACAAATAAATTTTGGGGAGAAAAATCTAAAGGATTTTTGCCAAGATATTGAAGATGATGGGTTGAAGACAAGGTTGAAGTAGTTCAAGCCGTTAATATATAAAAATAAAAAAAATGAAAAAAATAATTCTTAAAGAGGTTACTAGGGGCTTTGGGGAGAAAGAAAATCAACGTTGAGGATAGGGGTGTTTTCATCATTTTATGGTATAAGATGAAATCAAGGGTTATGTCATTTTGAAAGGACATAGAGGTAGGTAGGTATCTCTAATTTTCATCTACCCAGACAGAAAGGGTACCTGACATACACACACACACACACACACATACATATATATATAGGGTCCCGTTCAGCAACAAACATTTTGACAAACATTTTGGCAAAATATTTTTCAAAACATGGGTAGAAGTTTTGGAATGAGCTGATTTTTGGTAAGGATGATCTCTACGGTGAGGAGATCATCCTCACAAAAAATCAGCCCATTCCAAAACTTCTAGCCCCAATTTACAAGTTGAAAAATCGTGGACCGTCCATTTTTTGTAAACCATTTTTGATGGGGTTAGAAGTTTTGGAGTGGGCTGATTTTTGGTGATGATGATCTCCTCATCGTAGAGATCATCCTCACCAAAATTCAGCCCATTCCAAAACCTCTAACCCATGTTTTGAAAAATGTTTTGCCAAAATGTTTGTTGCTGAACATTTCCCATACATATATATATATATATATATATATAAATGGGTAGCGTTCAATGGCTAATTTTTTGACAAACATTTTTCAAAACATGAGTTAGAAGTTTTGGAATGGACTGATTTTTGGTGAGGATGATCTCCTCACTGAGATCATCCTCACCAAAAATCAGCCCATTCCAAAACTTCTAACCCATGTTTACAAGTTGAAAAATCGTGGACCGTCCATTTTTTGTAAACTATTTTTGATGGGATTAGAAGTTTTGGAATGGGCTGATTTTTGGTGATGATGATCTCCTCAGCGTAGAGATCATTCTCATCAAAAATCAGCCCATTCCAAAACCTCTAACCCATGTTTTGAAAAATGTTTTGCCAAAAAGTTAACCATTGAACAGGACCCTATATATATATATATATATATATAATGAGGGGGTTTATGTCATTTTGTTCTGATTGTTCCCAGTGGAGAAGGAGAAACACTCAAATCATCTATTCAAGCAGAGCATTTTTTGCTTGATCATACTTCTAAATAATACATGTACTTTAACTTCAAATATTATTTTGAACTGAGTTATTAATAATAAATCCATTATCTCATAATCCCTCTCAAGCCGAAGTCTTCTTAAAAGGCAAATGTTAGAGAGAAGATGTTTATGACACTTCTTCCACACTGCTCATCTTATTTTGCAGGAGAGATTCTATTGCCACACCTACTTTTGCTAATAGCACGCATCCTAATTCATCATGTGAAATAACCGATGAATTTGCACACAAATTGGTGTACTCTTAGTAAAAGTTTACACGGCAATAGTAGCTCTTAAAAAAAAAAAAAAACACTCCTACCAACCTCAAATTCGCATTGAAAAAATTGTTAACCAACAAAACCAGCCCTTACACGGTATTGGTAATAACCCCACATCCATCCTTATGGATAAATGCATGCAATGGGTTCTTTTTTTAACTTGCTTACAAACCTCAATTTTGCATGGCAATTTGATATTATATAAACCTTGTTTTTTTATTATTTATTCATTAATGTAAATAGAAGGTCTAAAACAGTTATTTATTTATTTATTCATCTATGTAAATAAAAAGGTCTAAAACAGGAAAAGAAAAAAGAGAGAATTTCCAACAGTCTTGACCACACATAACTTAATAGTAATAGAGATACCATCCATTTCCTCAGTCAGTGTATGTTTCGCATGATGAACTGCAAATGAGAACAATATTAACCTAAATAAGAAAGAGATGATGTGATAACTATTATAGACCCTGACAATTAAAAATGATGCCGAGCCAAACAAAACAGAGGTGGAGAGAATTACCCCAATTCGGAGTTGTCTATTACTTTGACAGCTTTTCAACTCTTGTGTGGTTGGTCTGAACCGGAAGCTCCAACTGCAGCTACTGAAGTTGTACTGCTCGAGGACCCATTCTCGACAGGTGGGAGCACACCCCATCTCCCCTTGGATTCGAGGGGCTCAAATATATGGACCGCACCATTCGTTAGTCCCAATGCAAATTGGTTCGGTTCTGATGGATGTGCATCAATCACAAGGGGGTATGCGGTAGAGCTGCGTTCCAGAAAAAAAATAAAAGAAAAAAAGAAAAAAAGAAAAAAAGAAAAAAAGAAAAAAAGAAAAAAGATTTAGAAATCAAGTTTACAGAGAGAAGGGCTACATAGCATATGCTTATATGTATACCCATCACAGGCCCCAAGTATGTTCTAAAAGCTGGTTTCCAATGATTCAGAGCTATTCATATGGTCTTTCTCTGTTTCCATCCAAAAACATTTGATGATAAACCTTATACATGATGTTTAAACCGGTCTTCCAAAATTGGAGTGAACCTGTTGTCTGACCGGATCCACTAGATTTGTAAGAATATTGATTTAATTCAAATCAAACCAGACAGCTTGAAAGAACTGCCAGGTTCAACTATGAACAGCCCAATTTTTATGAACAATATAAAACGATTAAAAAAAAATTGGGAATGGGAATAATCTTTTATGATCTAACCTTAATAATACATATTTAGTGTCCAATATGGGTTAGAAGTTCTGATATAGACTAATATTTTGTGAGGATGATCTCTATGGAAAGGAGATCACCCTCACAAATATTCAACCCTTTCTTACACTTCTAACCCCATCAAAGTGGTTTACAAGTTAATGGTCCATGGTTCTTCAACTTGTAAACCACTTTCAATCTGGTTAGAAGTTTCAGAATAGCTAAATTTTTGTGAGGTCCGGAACTTCTAACACATATAGGACAAATGTCCACCTGATCCCAACCCATATATATATATGTTATATGGCTGAATCAGGTCTGATCAATTATCACTTTTCTTAAAACTGATCTTGATGCTGGCCTTTGCTCAATTCATAAACAAGTTGTGTCAACAACACAAGTTAACTAGTCAAGCTGGGCATACATGTTGTATAAAACATTTGGGTAATAGAAAAAATAATTTTACCTGGAATTGGTTGGAAGATAAGCAGATGGATTAATCCGACACTGAAGTTGGAAGTTTGCCGCATTAAATATGCATACAGTTGCATCCAGAAAGCTGGCATATACTAGTTGGCTGTCACATGAGAATGTTCCATAGGAGATGGGTGGAGAAGATTCCCGTGGAAGCCACTGAAAAAGAAAAAATAAAACAATTTAAATAAATAATAAGAATATATTTCATAACGGCTCCTAACATTCACATTGTGAAACGGATAATACCTGCTTCACACGTTCTAGTTTTCTTGTTTCATATATGGCGAGCTGAGTCTCGTGCACAACCAGGAAGTGTTTCTGATCCTGGTGAAAATGTACATGTGTATCCAAGTGTGCTGTTGGTTTCCACCCAACTGGAATCTGTAAGTGTCCGCTCTTCAGCTTTTTCCATGTGTCAGAGTTCCACACACAAAGCTGCAGCAAGAAAACACAATCAGAAGTCTGAGCTCCACAACAGTGCCAAGACATGTGTTTCGAAGGATAAATACTAACCAAAGCATCTGCTCCTGACGAAACTAGAACATTCAGTGCTTGAGAGAAAGCCAGGCCAGTGACTCTTTTGGAGTGGCTTTTAAGTTTGATTTTAATCTGTGTACGGAGAAAGATGATCATCAGCTACCTAATACTGCTTTTTAAACCAGCAAAAACTGCAGATAATTTTATTCATCAACAGTAGCCCATACCTCATCAACACGGACATTATATATCTGGATTGTGTAGTCATCCATGCCTGCAGCAATTATGTTATTGTCTTGAGGGTGGAAAACAATAAATGTTGCCGCAGGTGGTGGAGGCATGAAAGTTGTCATTGTCTAGGGTTGCCAATAGAAACGGAGATTGGTCACTTAAAACTGAAATATAAGGTAAAAAAACTACACAAAACAGCTGATTATCTGTTTCATAGATTACCTTAAATGTCATCATGTTGAACAAGGAAATCTCCCCCCCTGAAGCTGACACGACATAAGAATCATTCTTGGACAAAGCAAAGCAAGAGATGGCCCTTTCAGGGTTTTTGTCCGCTATATCATTGGTCATGATTATGCCACTTGGTGGTTGCCATAATTGAGGCGGAACACTGGCCGTCGCCTACAATAAAGCAAAACAAATTACAACAGTATCATAGATTCATTTCCAATTTTAAGAGACTTTCATTTGAGGAAATAACATCTATTTTATGCATCCTTTTTACCTTTCCACTTGAATTACAGTCATTTTGTTGCCATTTCCAAAGTAGATGGATGGCATTTGATGCTAATGCCAAAATGGCATTACCTGAATTAGTGTAAAGCAACCTTGATATCTGCAATAATTACAAGAGAAGCTAATGAGACTTCATTTTATTCTATTTTTGTGTGTGGTAATTTGGGGCCTCGAGATCTTCCTGATCAATGTTGATACCACCATTTTCATGAATTTTTTTATATTAATTTCTGTGCTGATTGAAATATTTACATTTCTAGGTTGCCTGAAATATATGCCGGAAACCAAAATTCAACACCCAGGACTACACTGAACATCAATGATATATTGAGAGAGAGACTACAGACAAAACTAGTCATAGACCTGATGAGCTTGCTTATGGTGGACAAGCAATTCACTAAATACTAAGAGTAACTTTATAGAGAAAATAAAGATAGTTGTGAAAACCATACCTTGTTCATTCTCAAGTTATCAGAAAGCCTCAAGGATCGGCACTGTTCCGCAACATCAATTTCAGTGGGCTTCCAAATTGATATTTCATTGGCTTCGGCATTTAATCTAGGGTTTGCATCTCCCAAGTTTCTGGTTTCCCCATCCTAGCAAAATCACACATAATGTTACTTCAAAAGTAATTTCTAGATAGTCTCCAAAACAGGACATTAATGTCTACTTTATCTATGTAGCAAATCTGCTGCAATAATAAGAATACAAATAGAGGCATAGATGCAACTATAAATTCTGAAGGTGATATAGAATCTTGTTGGGAAAGGAAAACAACAATCTCAAACAAACCATTCCATCGATAGCAACTACAGGGGGGCCTTGATCTGCTAGTCCAGAACTAGTTGCAGCCGCAACAGCTGAAATTGAGCTAATTATAGGCTGCATAACATAGTACATGTTAAATAAAATTTTCTATCAGAGGACCGCTATCAGGAGAAAATATAATAACTGACCTTCGTTACAGTCTCGGATACAACTCTTGAAGCATCAAAAGAACGATTTTCAAAGGTGTGTAGCAACCGAAGACCATCATTGGTTGCTAAGATTTTTATTCCATTCTCATTTGTAGCAACAGCCAACAAGGTACCCTCCTTGTTGATTCGGATATATGGGCTTGCCTTGAAATTGGGAAAAAGGAAAAAGCATGGGACTTAAAACACAAAATTTTCTTCAGAATAATTTATTACAATTAAACTAAAATCACGGAGTAGAACTTACTGGGAGGCCCCCATCAGCATCTATAGTAGCCAAAAGGTTAACATTGTCCATGTCCCAAATTTTGATCATAAATTCATCTCCGGCAGCCAAAAACCGGTTCTTACTAATATCAAATCTAACAATACCGAAGGAGCGTTTTTGGAATCCTTGATAGGTCCTCTTTATAGAACCTTCACTTTCATCCCATTCAGCAATGTACGACTCCCCATCTTTACTGGTCCCACATGAAAAGAGCCTATAAGAAGTTCATTGGAAAACATTAGAATTTCTTTTCTGCAATAAAATCAGCAAAGGACCAAAACCAATAGCATCAGGAACAAAAGGTCCACTAAATCAACCTTGAACCATTAGCACAATAAGCCATTGTTGTACACCAGTGGCCAGGGGCATTATAATCAACCCTAGATCCCATATTGTCATATAACCATGCTTTTATCTTTCCATCCAATGCTGTTGAAAAGATAAACTGAGAGAAAAAAAACATGGACCATAAGAGTAACGTTAGGAGCAAGCACAAATAGCCATGAAAACAATGAATAATGAGAAGAAGAAAAAAACATGAGATGCCCCACAATAAATATAACCACCAAATCAGCATGTAACAATATGAAATGGAATTCTTACTGGAATGTCTTCCTTGTACTGAGGGCATACACAATAAACAGGACCCTCATGACCTTCAAAAGTAAACTTCTTGGCCCCAGTGGCTGCATCCCATACCTAAAATTACACAAATTAGTTTATCTTCGAGTATATTTACTACTCAATAACTATCTCACATAACAAACCAACCTTGATGGTCTTGTCATTGCCACAGGTCACAACACAAAGATGTTTATCGGGATGAGAGAATGCAAGATCGTTTACACTACCAATATGAGCATCAATCTAAAAGTGAAAAATCAGTGTTAGAATATCATAATAATAAAAAATAATAAAATGAAAAACAAGACAGTATGATAATTGAGAACGAATCATTTTGTAGAGTTGCAAATAAATGATATATACCTCCAAGTGCTGCCGCAGATTGGCACCACCATGGTAAGAATAAATTTGTACAATGTTTCTTGAATATGCAATTCCTGTTTATTGGAAGGTTGACACTTTAGAGAAACACAAAATGTTTAACATAGTCAAACCATGTCTGCTTTCCAATATATATATATAAGCTTACCAAATAAAGCACCATCAGGGCTCCACGATATACAATTAACTGCTACAGCAGGATCCTTAGCTAGAGCTGTCTGAATACCAATGGAATTCATTTAAGTTCAGTCTCGTGGTATAATCATGGAGACTGGAAGGCTGCGTACTAATTGTTATTCTCAATCTAAAATATAAAACCACAGAAAAGAAAGAAACATACCTGGAGGGTCATTGAACATACTCCAAGATCCCAAACCTTGAAACTTCTATGGATCAATCTCTCACAGGAACCAACTTCCCACAGTGATATCTCACCCGCATTGGTACCAACTGAAGCATGACAATAAAATAAATAAATAAATAAATAAAAAATCTCATAAATCAATTGCTAGCTCAAGAGGAGAAAACAGTGTGCCAGTATTGATTTGAATTATCACATTAAAAATCAGGAAACAAAGGAAAGCATAAGTTCAAAAATCTGACCTAGTAGTAGGGTCTGTTGATTAGGATGAAAATCCATGCTTATGGGACATGTCCTCTGATTAAGTATCCGTGCTACAGTCTTAGGAAAGTCATCTTGTGGGCTGAAAGCTGGACAGTGACGCTGGCAAGGATAAGGTTTTGGTGAGATATTAATTGGAAAATTTACATATAAAAAAAAAAAAAAAAAAAAAAAAAAAAAACTTACACAAGTAACATATGGAAGGTGAAAACAAACTTCCCATGTCAAAAGCCACCGATGAAAAAATAAAATCACAAAGGT
The DNA here is from genome assembly GCF_017979445.1 of Akebia trifoliata. Lineage (NCBI taxonomy): Eukaryota > Viridiplantae > Streptophyta > Magnoliopsida > Ranunculales > Lardizabalaceae > Akebia > Akebia trifoliata. The sequence continues at coordinate 20,860,894 of NC_141384.1, read as the reverse complement.
GGGCCAAATATGAATCAATCCAACCTACCTCATGAGAAATTGCAACAGGCCTTGTTCTTTTGGAGACATGATCAGAATCCCCCAATGGGTAATCCACAGCAGGATTATTACTTGGTGGAATTCTAGGTTGCTTCAAAATTGCAGATACTACATGACATCAAAACAACTAGAGTTAATAAGATAATTAGCCTGCACAATATCTGCATTTTTTCAGTCATTCTAGATACAATTTTTAAATATTAATCCAATCATACCGTTAGTTGCTTCAAACATAAACAAACAATGAAAAGATAATGAGACCTATGACAAGCACTAAAAAACAATTGAAATTAAATGTTACCAAATAATTGAATTTAGTACCTGGATCTGTAGGAACACCCAGTCCAATGGCTCCTCCAGATACTGCTGAATGAGTTGCAGTTGGAGGGTTAGAAAACCAACCAGCGAGGGGAGTTGGAACTGGTGCTGGTGCTGGTTGGAAATGCTGAACACAAAACACAAGTGTTCTAAGAATAAAAATAAGCTGAGAAATGAAATTGATTCCATGATCAAGTAAGCCAACTTGGTTACCTACCCCATATGTACCCATTGCAGGAAAACCTCCACCTTTTGGCATGGATCCCAGCAATAGATTGGTTCCCGGTGATGGAGCATGTGCAACAGTTGGTTGTCCACAAGTATGGTCAACATATAGGGATTTTATTTCCGGATTAGACCTCGGGTTTTTACAAAGCTGATGTTGCCAATTCAAGCTGAAAGATTACATGACCACATTAGTTCCTACTGACATAACTAAGATGTATCAAGTTTAATAAAGTTGGAACCAAGCAATCCAACCTCAGTCAGTTGCCCACTACTAACAAGTCACTTTTAGCATAAACTACAAAGTAAACCCATTTCAATAGGCTAAACATAGCATCACTATATCAAGCTAAAAGAAATACTTAAAAAGCATGACATATGTGTGAGGTTTTTGCCTCCATGAGGCAAGGAATAAACCTCAAGATGTAACGGGGCATAACAATCTTATAAATGATCCAACTAAATAAAAATAATTAAATCCATAAAATAAAATAAAAAGGAAAAAAGGTTCTATGATTTAACATACAAATCACATATCTCAAAATTCTCCTTTTATCAATTGAAGGATTTTTATAACTTTTTACGGTATCTATTTACAAACTTCAATTCAATAAAAGTAAAACACTGTCAGTCGCCTCAAGGTGGATTTTTCACTGATGAATAAAAGAAGCATGAAATCCACAAATTACCTTTGATTAACAAGTGCTCGTAACCTCGCGTTCTTGATGTTAGGAAATTGTAACTTGTCGCGGAAAACAGGATTTGCTTCAATCAACCTTTTGAGCTCAAGAAACATGTTTCGTCTTGCTGACTGGGTATCTCCATACTTGGAAAGTTGTTCATTTTCCCTATAGAACGCAAATAATTACTGTAAAGCCTACTTCACCAAATTAAAGCAAGAAATTTATAAACTAATTTGAAAAAAAAAAAAAACCTGAAATTCTCTAATGTCAGAAGTTGTGTCATTTCCTTGAACAGCTCTTCATTAAGTGACGCAAAAACTTTCAGATCATTTTTGAGGATATCTACCGCCTTTGCACGGTCATGCCTAGAAAGATTTTTGATCAATTTCGCATGAGAGAGAGAGAAAGAGAGACAAATAATTATAATAATAAGAAAAAAATGTTCAAGAAATCAAAAGCTTACTTATCTAATGCCTCAAGGTACTTCTGTTTCCTAATTTCAAAGAACACCTTCATAGAAAAACGATTATCTTGTATTTTGGTAAAACCCGAAAGGTACTTCTCAACATCATCCCAATTTCCAGCCATCACCTCATCTTCGAAATATTTCAAGTTAAAGAAGAACCCAGATTCCTTCTCAAGCCTACTCAAAATGGAGTTAAAAAACCGAATTATAAACAAAACAAGCTAACAATCCTACCTAAAAAGATAAAATTATTAATAAAAGAAACCTACTTGCGAGCAGTTTCTTTGAACTTCTCCTCATTGAGGTATTGCATGATCAAGAAGACCAGTTCTTTACTAAGAGAAGACATATCAGCGTCTCTGTCTCTGTTTTTATCTATAGATAGAGATTCAAAATCAGCAAAAATCGACTACAGATCATAATCCAAAACTAAAAAAACGTAGTTTTCTCCAAAAATCCCCCAAATTAAAATCATCAAAGACGTAAACCAAACTATAACAATACCAAAACTATAAGATTCAATCGATCTTCCCTAAAACATCAAAAATCCTTTATTTTTCAAACAAAATGAGACATCGATGATAGAAATCCATAGATTTAAGAAGAAAATTAATTTTTTTTTTGTTTTTTGTTTTTTGTTTTTTTAAGAACCAGGAACAGAAAAAACAACTATAAAACAGAGAAATCGAAGATAACAAAGCAGAGGAATGAAAATTTTCAAGAAAAAAAAAAAGATTCCGACGGAGAAGAGAGATTGTTTCCCAAGATCACCTGGAACACGAACGAAGATCACAATCAATCGATGAACAAACCTAAAAAAGACTCTCTCTCCTTTCTCTATCTCTCTCTCTCTCTCAGAAACTATACTACGAGTGTTGCAAACGAGGTCTCTTATATAGGCGGAGCAGACACTGCGACAGACAAAATAAGTACGGTGGCTTATATTTGATAACTATAGTAACTTATCACTCAAAGATAAGAAGAGTGATAAGTAAGTTTTCAAGTGGGACCCACAATAACCGTCACAGAATTACACGAACAGCTGTCGTGGCCTTATATGGAAAGAAAATGGTACTCTCAAATTTGGAGAACTGTCATCCCATATTTCAGACTATTGGATGATCCTTTACTAATGTGAATTACGGTGCAGATCTAAGGAGGACTATCATCCTTGGTTGACGAATAGAGCCGCTTTGTAGATGGCAGATTTTGGAAGAAACGTCAAACTTTCCTCGAAGTGACTTTAATATTTTTTGGATTTACTCTATCACTGTTACCCTTAAATTATTAGATATTTACGAATATGTACGTTTCCTTTACCTACTCTATTTTATCCGGTATCCGATCCATTAAAGGAAAAAAAAAAGGGTTTGGATTTGTATTTTAGTTTTTCGGATTCGATTCGGATTGGATTCGGATTAATATCAATTGAATCCGAAAAAATTCCGAACCGTTATTTCTCAAATCTCATATGCATATTTCTCCATCGCGACTCTTCTTTTAATCCAACGGCTTATAATATAATATGTAGATTTAAAAAAAAAAGGTCTTCCAAATATTCTCTCTCTCTCTCTCTTCTTTTTTAAAAGAAAAATTTCATTTTTTCTGCCATATCCATCGTACTCAACCTCAAAATCCTTATTTTTCTCTACAAATCATTTGTCTTCAACCTCAAGAATCCTATTTTTTCTCCCCAAATCCATCGTACTCAACCTTCTAAAAACCCACCCTAGTTTTTCTTCTTAAAAGCCATCGTCTTCAACCTCTCAAAATCCTAGGTTTTTTTTCCCAAACACCACAGTCTTCAACCTCCCAAAACCCCTAGGGTTTCCCCCCCCAAAACACATCTTCCTCAACCTACTGCATCTCTCTCTCTCTCTCTCTCTCTCTCTTTCAATGATAATGACAGGAGCTCATGGTGAAGGTTGTACTGGAGATCTCCCCAAAAAGTTGCTGATACTTTGTTTCATTAAACTGCTAGAATTTCCTCTAATTATCTTATTCTTGCTTTCATTTACAATTGTTCCTTCAACATATTTTTCTTTTACCTTATATTTGCCTTGATGTGTGCAAACATATATCATTCCAGTTATCTCATTTGAACCTCGTCGATACTTAAAAGTTGTTTGAGTACGAATGAAAAATCCTTCTTGATACCCGTAATCTTCATAATACTTCTTGGCTTCTTCAATTGAATCGAATATCATCCTCATCTACGGTACATTCAACTTTTCAATATTTTTTTATATGACTCACAATCAACACATTCACCATTATCTACTTGAATTCTCGATGAAGATCTTATAGTTTCACTAATAGTTGCTTCCCCACACTTGTCAACGTCAATCATATCCATGAATTATTTTCACTAATATATTAAATCACAATCGATGCATTAAAGGAAGATTCTTCTTATACCAATTAAATTCATTATATTTCTTTGAAAAATTTTCAAAAAAAAATATAATTAGAGTATCACATCAATCATAATTTTGAAAAGAAACATAAGATTCATTATATTTTTAGGGTTCAACATGTGAGAGAGGAAGGAGAAGGATAAGGAAAGAGAGAGAGGAAAAAAAATAAGTTCATGAAATTAGACACGAAAAGTATATACTTATATTTTGCATAAGACTCACTATCTCTCAACCTTATCAAAAGTCATAGTCAACTTTTCAACTAGCATTCTATCAGAAATACACAAAAATTGTGTAGAGTTCCAAGTATTTCAAACAACCAAGTTAAAATCATAAACTCACCATATGCACCCGGTACCCCCTGCATTAGTGATAATTACTCTTTGTGATAATGTAATTCATGATAACAAAAATTGGACAAGCCATATTCTTGGCCATTGGACAAGCCATCATCTCTGCCATCCGCTCGGCTATTGAGTAGGCCATTGGGCAGGTCATCCAATAAGCCATCCTCTCAGCCATTGGGCATGACATCGTTTTACAACTAGTGTTAAAGAAAATTTGTTATTGACAACTCAATTAGTGTAAAATGGACCAAAAATGCAATGTAAATTTTGTTGTTTGTATTGTCCAAAAATACCTTCAAATGATCTCTACATAGGTCCTATAAATTCGTGTAAAAAAATTGAATAAAAATCAAATTATTAAAAATAAAATCAAAATCAAAATAATTAAATAACAACTCTACTAAACAAAGTAAAAGAGAGTGATTTACCAAGATTTCCAATGACTTTATAATACGTACTTCTTGGATTGGATTTGGGTGATTAGGGTTCAGTCGTTAAACCCTAAAAAAGATTAGGGTTCAACGTGTGGGAGATGGAGAATGTGAGAGAGAGAGAGAGAGAAAGAAAGAAAGTTGCAGCGAGAGAGAGAGAGAGAGAGAGAGAGAGAGAGAGAGAGAGATGTCGCGTAGGGAGGTCTTTACAATTTTGTAAAATTATTAAGTAAACACGTTTTTTTATTTTTTATTTTGAGATCCTCTCATCCGATGGATTGCGTTCGATTAGATGGCTGTGATTGCGCCTGATCACATTTACATTTAATTGTTAAATGTGGATGTAAGGCCATGATGCGTATTATAAACGATTACAAATGGACCGCAAAATAGAAAGTGTCCGTTTTCGACGATGACAATAAACACAAGATAGTATTTGTGAATAGGGGACATGACGTTGGAAGTGAAGAGATGTTGAAACAAGGTTTCACACATGTGTTCTCCATGACATTTTGTAATTCGGAAGACTTGGCTGCGTATCTTGAACATCCTAGCCAACTCACATTCGCTTCCACGTTTAGAGTTGCAATCGAGAAAATCTTGTTGTTTGACTTCCCAGCTATTGTTATTAAGGCTCCTACATGATTTGAGTAGATTTTGGAAATCAGTACTTGGGAGTGATGAACTACATTATGTTTTCATGATGTTTGTGTGCTTGGTTTTTAATTTTCCATCATAAAATTTTTTCCACCTCTATAAAGTTTCTGATTTTTGAATCTTCAAATCTTTATTTCTGTGGGATGCCCAAGATTCTAGTACAACTGGATTTCTTTATATTGATTAAAAATCTAGTGATGGTGTGCCCATGAACTTTTAAAATGATGTTGCTTCACTTAATTCACTGTATTTAAATATAAAAGAAGTTGATTAGCCACACTTATGGAGGCCCCACGTTGACAATATTGTCTACCACTTGAGTTCCATCGAAGGAATTAATTGTAAGAAATGCACCCCCACAATGTTTGAAATCTACTTTGAAACTCAAGTGGCCAATTTGGGGTGCAATTATTGATAATTTTAAGATATTCTACTTGAGCAAAAGGTCCTTGTTTTCTTTTTGGTTATTTTAGAAATTGGGTTAGTAGAACTTGTACTTTTATGATTATAATTTTACTATGGTCATTAAGCATAAAGTCAAAGAACTACCAAGATAAGAAAGAATACAGATACAAAGACAGAGACAAATGGAATCTCTTTTACACATTTTTACTTTTTTCCACCTCTTATCCCCTCCTTGTGTGATTTTCTTTGGACTGTTGCAATGACATACTACAGTTAATGTGAGGATTGCTAGTGAAACATGGGTTTCGCCTTGGTTTTATTCTTCTATTGTAAAAAATCCTTATCAACGCAAATAAAATGAATTTTGATTAATTTTTTTCTTTTAACTATTCTGGTAGTTTGTAGTTTTCATCATCTTTTACAATAAAAAGTTTTAATAAAATTAATGAGATGTACCAGAAGTGGTACACACAGGGTGTTAGGAATGAGATGTACAATCCCATGGGGACGAATTAATTCAAATTTCAAAATTAATCTTTATTTTTGGTTGGGCAGGCCATTCACTCAACCATTGGGCAGGTCATTCTCTCAGCCATCTGCTCGGCCATTGGGTAGGCCATCCTCTCGACCATTGGGTAGGCCATCCTCTCGACCATTGGACAAGCCGTCCGCTCTACCATTTGGCAGGCCATCCTCTTGGCCATTGGGTAGGTCATCGTTTCACAACTAGTGTTAAAGAAAATTTGCTATTGGCAATTTGAAATCACTTCGACCCCGCGCTTTCCACTAAAAAGCAAATAGGGGTCCGATTACGCAAATCAAGGATTTTTAAAGAATAGGGAATCAACACCTAATTTAGGTTTAGGAACCATAGATAACTCTAAAATGGATCGGGTTGGTCCACGAGTACGAGAAATAGGTAAGGGGTCAGATTATGGGTTGCGGAAGGTGTTAGGCTGTCACACCTCAAAATCCCAACACTCTTCTCGAGGATTCATCAGTCAAAATCTCGAGGTGTGAGGTGAATATACACACAACCTGATAATCCAACAAGAATAATGATGCTAAGAGATAAAGATAAACGCAGCGGAAGCTATATTGAAATACAACAAATCAGAGTAGCGGAACTAAAAATCAAAATCATCATCCAAGGAGATCCTCAACATCTACCATATCCCAAAGTACAACTTCCCAAAAAAATAAATACATCATCTCCCACAAATATGAAAGTAACACATTGTATCTGAGTCCTTGAAATAATCTTCAAATTGAAGGAGGTTGCAGATCATCGACATAACCTTCTACGGGGACCTCCTCGAATGGCTCATCGTAAGTAGGCTCCTCAGAAGCTAGAAAATCTGAAAGGGGTGGAGGATAGGGTGAGTAACAAGGGGATGTTACTCAGTAGGATTAACGTCGTTCTAACAACGAGTCATACATGCACGAGTAATCATCTAAACAGTTAAATTATGCAGTTTTTTCATAATGTAGTATACGATAAATGTCTAAGCATACTTAATAATCAGTCATATTAATTCCAATCTATCATTTGAAGTAACATATGCATTTTTCAAGTGAAAATATCTATCAACATCACAAAAGTAAGAAAAATACATAATACGAACACGGCGGTGTAATCGCTAAGAGAGCAGAGGATCACGCCGATATAACCACCTCAGCTATGACAATTCGTTATTCCAAACTTCCAATCCGATGTGGAATCCCATCGTTATAATCTAATTTTGTAGTCGGTCTAGTATACCACGGTTGGATGACCATTTATCCGGCTCAGACTGGCCGTTGACCAAGAACCCAATACTAAGTTCAACTAACGGTGAGGTCAATCGTTTGACGACTACAGACTAAAAGTAATCACTAACTAGCCCAGGAGACCCCTCACGTCGAAGCCTGTTAAGAGGCAGTGCATGTGAACCCCCCTACCTCTACACTATACAGAGACCGCCTTTACACACAACATTTTCCAAGAAAGAAATAGGAGAAATTCTCTGATCTCAAAAGTTGTAATATGCTCTAAGGTATCCCATACTATCAAAGAGCATATGACATCTAATCCTAATCCTAGATTGACCCGTCACTTCCGGATATACAGCAATGTATCACTCTTTCTAGGTTTTCTACAACTCTTTTCTGGTAAACAAAATAGTTTGTTTGTATACTACATATACTAGTTTATTTTCATAAAAATACAAGTAAGCTTGGTAGTATCCTCCAGTAGTATCCATCTGTCCTTGTATCAATTTATCAACCCATCCATCTATCATGTCTCATGTGGCATGGTCACTACATAAGACTGGAGGCACTGACCCATCATTCAGTCAAGAACCTATGTTCTCTCTATCCATCCATCAATCAATTGATAAATCAAGCGTCTAACTTCCTACATATCTATCAATGTATCTTTGTTTATAAAGTTGTTGGAAAACCATAAAACACCAACCAATTTCATTCAATGGTTTTGGTTGAGTAGAAAAGTTCGAAAAATGCGATAAAATCATACAACGAAAAGCGGTCAAAATTTGGCTAAGTGTTGAAAAAAGTGATTTTTCAAAGTTGTCGAAATTTAAAATGGATTTTTACACGTGAAAGCCCTCGACAACATGAGAAAAACCATATAATTTTTATTAGTTGATTCGAAGTAAAATTTAAGATATCGCATTTTCAAAATCGGATGAAAATGTTGAAATTTACGTTTTGTTCTTGAAACAAAAAATCAGATTTTGATCCTTTGAGTTTTGGATCTTGAAACCGAATTCCCATTGTTCCGAAATGGGGGGTAAAACTTTAATTTCATTAAAGAACTTAAATTAAATGGAAAGTAAAAATTAAAGAGGACATTTACTTAAATATTTTTAATGAAATGAATGGTGAGAAATCATGTATAGGCAATGAGGAGGGAGTCAGTTCTGATGGACTGTTTCTGTCGGTGGTAGAAATTTAATTCTGTCGGTGGAACCGACAGTTCCTGCCGACAGAATCGAATAGACGGTGGCAGAAACATGTTTCTATCAGTGGGACCTACAAAATGGCTGTCGGTGGATGTTGGTGGGACTGACAGCACCTGCCGACAACACTGAACCATTCGTGAATTTTTGACTTTTCGAACCCTCTTTTGAGTTCCTCTTCCACTCTTCGAATACTTCGATCCACTCATGAAACTAAGGTTAAAAATGGGTAAAAACATGATAAATCTCTATTCCTAACATGAATTTATCAACATTATATTCTATTGAATATATTATATAACTTGAGGGTAGAAGGGAAGGCATCCTACTTGTATAGCTTTCCACGATTGATTTGGAGGCAAAGAGTGGCACGAAGGTCAAGGTTGGTGAGCTTGAATGCGAGATGCTTGGGTGGTTGCGCTAATTTTAGAGACACTACTCCTTTCTTTCTTATAATGAAGAACAATCTCTTCCAAGTGAATGAACCCTCGAGTGGGATGAGTCAAAACCCACTTGTTGATTCTTGGTGAGAGACGGAGAGAACGAAAAAGAAGTTAGGTTCAAAGACCGTGAGCTTGTAGAGCTCAACGTCGCCTTCAACTCCTTCTTTGTTGTCAAGGTCCAACGATTACTCAATGTCGAAGAATCTAGAAGGGAAAAGGGTTGGAAACCCTTGGTTCTCTAAGAGCTAGGGCTTGGGGTTATTAAAGAGAAGGAAAAGTGAAGAATGAGAAATATGATGTTCTTTTATTTTAGCCTTGAGGGCAAAGTTGGTAATTTCACATCATTTCTATCTTCGATGATAATTTGACTTCCCAAACTCGGAATTTGACAAATGAATACTCCATTCCCTTTAATTTTTCACCACGGACCTAATGGTATAATCAGATTTCTCAAATTCTTGTTCCATCACAATTCACTATTTTTGGGTCCCACTTAATATGAAATTCGAGGATTTTCATGACTTTTCTGTCCGAACTCGAATTCGAGCATACTCACAGGCTAATATATGTTTCTCGACCCTTTTAAGTTCAATGACAAAGTAAGATTTCATAAAAGAAAATGAATTGAATAGAATATGGGAATTTTATCTTAATCTTCTATAAAAAAGTTTTATTGAGAAGTGAATTAGGAACTCGGGGTATTACATAGGCATCGAACCCGCCTGATCGATTTCATCGGTCTCTACTACAATCTAAACTATCCTACGGTCAACATTCAAAGACTAAAGGTCAAACTAGGGTCCAATTACATCAGATTTAATAAATAAATCTTACGGTTAAAATAATTATATAGTTTCTCGAATTTCGCATAATGGAATCCCTCAATTTAATAAGGCTTACGTGGCACCAAAAAATAATGGATCAATCTAGTCATATTTGGAAGAGTATGAAATCAATTTTTAATGCCATATACACAAAATTAGTGAATTGGCTCATTGACGACATTTAAAAAAAAAAAATCTGATCTTAAACTTCCAATGTGCACAAAAATCAATGAATTAGCTCGCACATTTTTAATAAAAAAATTTGATTTTTTGAATCGACATATGTACTAAAATCAGTGAGTGTATTATAGAAAAATTCGGTATTGGACTTCCAATGCACACAAAAATCAGTGAGTTGACTCACATGCCCAATTTCATAGGAAATTTCGATTTGGGTCTTCCAAAGCATACAAAAATCAGTGAGTCGACTCGTTGATTTTTATTGAGAAAATTAAAATTTTCGTGTATATAAAAATCAATGAGTTGATTAATACTAATATTAGGGAATTGGCCTAATAACATAAAAAATCGATGAATCGACCTAATAATATTAACACCCAATGAGTCGATCCACCAACTTGATATATGCGAGTTAATTCAGTCAATCTATCAACAAAAAATGGACGAATCGATCCATTAATATTTCAGAAACTTAAAGGTTGCCATTAGTGCCACGTATACCCCAAAAATCAGTGAATTAATTCAGATGCATAAAAATACGAAATCAAGAATCAATAAAAAAAGTAAAAAAATAGAAAAAAAAATATTACCTTCGCCGAATAATTTTGGATGCTTAGATCCCTTCAAAAAGAGCCTCGAAATAGTGTGTGATGCCAACAAATGCAAGAAGAAAATGAGATTATGACTAATGTGGGGGTGTGAAGAAACCGGTTCGACTGCTATGGAGATGAAGCTTTAACCGCTGCAAACAGAAGATAACGTTGGGTCTGTCTAGGCTAAAAAATGTGAGGATATAGAGTTAGGAGAGTTTGAAAGGGGAGCAACGATGGTTGAATTGAGAGAAGGGTGTCGCGTTTTGGATTGCTGGGGATGAAGAGAGAGGTGCTGCCTTTTCTTTATTTTTTTTAGCCTTTTTTTGTTTTGCAAACGTTACTGTCCAAGAATAAGAGCAAAAAAAAAAAATCGTAAGTGATGGCTCTTCTTTTGTTTACTGTCATAAGAGAGGGTTGAGGATGCAAGAGCATGTAAAGAGAGAGGTTGGAGAGTAGAGGATTGTTGTATGGGGAAGAGAGGGAGAGTTGTAGGTTTTTTTTATGGAGGACATCAAGTAGAGAGTTACTGTTTGGTAGAACGCGAGGGAAAGAATGGTGAGAGTGAGAGAGAAGGGTCGAGATATGCAGAGAGGTTATGGAATAAGGCTAAGATGATAGGAAAGAAGACTGGGGCGTTGGTATAGCAATGAACATAGAAGAAGATGAAGCTGAGAAAATGGGTATTGTAGCAATGAGTTGAAAAAAAGTTTGGGTAATAGGGTTGCAGGTTTAATGGAGACGATGGAGATGATGGAGATGTGGGTTGTAGTAGTGAGAACGTGGAATGTGGCTGTGAAGAGTTGTTGCAGTTTTTTTATAATCCAAGAAGACAATGTTTTTTTTTTTTCTCTTTTTTTTCCCCCCTCTTTCATGGTTGCTTTAGCTACTATTTTTATGATGGTTCCACCATCAAATGTGAGTGAGGGAGAGATGGTGGAGGACGTGGGTGGTTATGAGAAGGGGTTGGAGATGTTGGAGATATGAGGGAGATGAAGACGTGAGTTCAAAGCAGCCTTTATTTTTTATTTATTATTTTTTTTGTTTCAATTTTTCTTTAAAGAGAATGGGATAGGGATCCCACGCTATTCACTTCATTAATGGTCCCTTATCGATGAGTTGCCATTGGTTGATAATTTGATTTTGATTCCGATTGGTTGATCGATTCGAAAGTTGTTGGTCTATTTGATTTTATTTTGATTGGTTGATTGATTCGATTTTAATTTTACTTTTGCATTTATATTAGTTGAGTGATTTTTAATTTGGCTTTCAATTTGATTTTAATTTGAGTTTTAATTGTTTTCCTAAGAATCAAGTTTCTAAGTCATGGTTGGACATTGAGGGGCATTTCAGTCATTTTTGTGATTTTTCTTGAATTTTTCTATTTTCGTCGATTTGGATCCTATTAGACTCGTAATCATATTATGAGTGCAATAGAAGTACTTTCGAGATTTTCGGAGGTCCAAAATTTATGAGGGGTATTTTCATCATTTTGATGATTTTTACGAATTTTAATATGAGTTTTTTTTTGGTCCCTGTGTGATTATTTCTAAGTCTCAAAATTATATTTTTCTAGCGTAGTAAGGTCTCTAAGTTATCGACCTATGTATCAAGCCTATGCGTACGTGCTTGCTAAGTCAGGCGTAAGATGTAGCGATCCTAAGCTTGTGTAAATTTCTATATCGAGTCGTGATGAGTAGGGGGATGGAAAAAATTAAAAATGGAAGGAACCCATAACAGTACTCACAGGCCTTTGAGTTCTTTGTGCTCATCATTAGGAATCCATGGCAATCGGGTGACGAAACATTGAATTAGGCAGATGCAAAAATGGGGTGTCTACAGATGCCCCTCTTTGGTAGAGGGTGGAAGTAACATAGATGGCCAATCTATTATGGTAGATAGTGCAACATCCGAATGCCAAAGCTAGTGACAACTCATTTTGCAACCTAATTCGGCGATTTGTTGAAATATCCAGATCCTTGAGGGTAAGCTCTCATTGGATTAAAAAATGTTAAATCCTTGAATTTTAGAGAATTCTCCTTGACTGATGCAAATGCAATGCGAGTGCACGCGTGTGCAATTGTGTAGTGATGGTTTTGAAAAGGCGCATCTCCATTCTGCGCATTCATGTTGGGAGAGCAACAAACTCAGTAATAAAAAACTGTGTAATAGTCAACATAAAATCTATACAAAACCTGAGAAAATTATCAATAAAAAATAAGTGAAATTGAGTAAAATCTGAGCATAATTTGAGAAAATCTTCGATGGTATCTGAACATAATCTGAGCATAATTTGAGAAAAATCTCAATGGGGTCTGAGTAAAATCTGAGAATGATCTCGGCAGGTCTGAGAAAAATCTGAGATGGGTCTAAGTATAATCCTCGACGAATCTCGACGGGTCTGAGCAAAATCTGAGAAAGAATTTTGACGGGTCTAAGCAAAATCTGAGGCAGGTCTGAGTATAATCCGAGACGAATCTCGATGGGTCTGAGCAAAATCTGAGATGAATCTCGGTGGGTTTAAGCAAAATCTGAGAAAGAATCTCAACAAGTCTGAGCAAAATCCGAGATGAATCTCAACGGGTCTGAACAAAATCCGATAAAGAATTTCGACAGGTCTGAGCAAAATCTGAGAAAAATGGAGTAAAATCCTACTCCAAAAGATCTATTTTTTTATTGAAAGAGTTGAATTTTATGAAGGCCAGGTCAACATTTTAACTTTCTTTGAACCTCAGGGGTTTTCAAAATTACTATCGAGAGGGTAACCTTTAATTCTGGATTTTCCTTATCCTTTGAGGCTGAAATTGATTAGGCTTAAGAACAAAAATGCTCCTAGTTCAATAAGACCTTACACTGGGGATAATTGATCACGTTTTGAAAAGACATGCCCTTAATATAGAGAGGAAATAAATGTGCTTCCGAACAAAAAAGAGAAGTGCTCCTCAATATGAAAATAAGAAGTTTTGGAATACCACCAATGCAATAATGATCCACTTTTAATTTTGACTTTATTGAAAATCATGAGTTAAGCTCAACTGTTGGAAACAAATATTCACTTTTGAGATTCATCTCGAAGATCACGTTCTTTCCCCTCTGACTCGTTTAGGAAAGTGAACTTTTCAGATCAGTTGTAGACGAAATACATGTGGCTTCTGAGTCTTTGCTTGGTCTAAGCTGGGTATTGAAGCTCGGCCATTTGAACTTCTGATATTCTGATTCGACTCATCTTTTCAGATTCTCGATTCGATGGAGATTTTTTTTTTGCCTAGATTGCCTATTCAGGTTTTCAATCTAGCAAGCGTGCTCTAGTTTTTTGCCTAGACCACCTTTTTCAGATTTTCGATTTAGCGAGCTTATAATTTTTTTTTCTATGCTCTAATTATTATCATGGCCGTCCTTTCGGATTTTCAACCTTGCGAGCTTGCCTTAATTTTTGCCTAAATCACCCTTTCGGGTTTTCAACTTAGTAGGCCCCCCCCATTTTTTTTTAAATTTCCTTATGAACTTTTGGAGTAACTACCTGATTTTGCTTGCTATTTTTCTCGACCTTTTCGTGCGGTACTTAGGAGGACTTCCATAGGTGGGCTTAGGAGTAGGCTAAAAAAGAAAGGAGATTTGAGGCTCAAAACCCAAATGGCCCTTATGTGGCATTTAAAATTTTTTATCTTTTTTTTTTGGATTTTCTTCCCCATTTTGACAACCATTTTTTTCTTTGTTTTTGTATTTTTTTCTCTTTGTAGGGGAATATATATTTTTTTATTTTTTTTTTAACTAGTCGGGCCTGAAATAACTTCTCAGGTTGCCTACATACCCCAGAATTTTGGGATCAGACCAAAACGTAGTTCGAAATATCCCTCCCCTAGGTTAGGTAATCCGGCTAAGAAAGAAACAAGCATTATTATTTTTTATTTTTATTTTTTAAATGACTGCAAGGGGCTGAGAAAGGAGATATTTAAATGGGTAACAAGAAAATTTGTTCAGTAGAAGATGTCCTTAAATGTAGTACCGCTTGATTTGGTCAAGGTTTGTCGGTTATGATAATTCGACGCCATCTTGATCTTGGAGTTTGACAGCTTTCCCAGGCAGTACCTCTTTGATAATGAATGGACCTCCCCAATTGGGCTTGAATTTACTTCTAGGATCGAAGATGGGTACTCGATTTTCTTTAAGTACGAGGTCTCCAACTTGTAAGTCGCGAACTTTAACCCTTTTATCAAATGCCCGTGCGACTATTCTCTGATAAGCTTGCACATGGTACAAAGCTCTAAGTTATTTTTCATCGATTAAATTCAATTCTTCGTATCGGTGACGAATCCAGTCTGCTTATGATAACTGACTTTCCATTAGAATCCTGAGGGACGAGATTTCAATTTCAACCGGTAAGACAGCTTCCATTTGGTACACAAGTGAATAAGGGGTGGCTCTGGTGGAAGATCGTATCGAGGTGTGGTATGCCCAGAGCGCAAATGGTAATTTGTCAGATCAATCTCTATATGATTGACACATCTTCCTGATGATCGTCTTGAGATTCTTATTGGCTGCTTCAACTGCTCTGTTAGTCTGGGGACGATAGGATGATGATTTGTGGTGTCAGATCTTGAACTTTGAATACAGAGTAATAACTTCAACTTTGAAGTGTGACCCATTATCAGAGATCAGTTCAGAAGGTACCTCATATCGATTGATAATATGTATTTGGACGAACTTGAAAACTTTGGATGCAGTAAGAACAGCATATGAAGTGGCCTCCACCCATTTTGTAAATAATCAATGGCCATTAGAATGTACTCATGTCCATTCGATGCTTTAGGTGTGATTTTTCCAATTATATCGATTTCCCAAATAGAAAATGACCATGGTAAAGTCAAACCAACTAACTGAGATGGAGGTACATGTATGAGGTTAGTGTATATTTGACATTTATGGCAGGTTTTAACTAGATGATGATAGTCTGTCTCCATTGTTGGCTAATAATACCCCTGTCTCATGATTCGTTTGGCTAACATTTTCCCATTCATATGCGGTCTACAGTCTCCGGAATGCAACTCTTCCATTATCCGTTCAGCTTGATTTTTGTCAACACATGACAAATGAATTCCATCATAAGACCTCTTATATAAGTTTCCTACACACAAGATGAATTGGGATGCAAATCTCTATAGAATTTATCATTCTTTCCCTGATGTCAGTATACCATGGCTTTCTGTTAGGAAATAGAGTAGTGATATCGACCTGATGGTAATATGTAGGTTTATCTTTGATTTCGACGGTGACATGCCTTAGTTCTATGCCTGAAGGCAAATGGATCATTAAAGAGAGAGTAGCCAAAGCGTTAGCGAATCTGTTATCTTCCCTTGACAAATGTTAGAACAAGATGGTTTTGAACTTCCTTACTAAATTTAGTAGATACTTGTGATAGGGTTTCAGCTTCACATCCTCAGTTTTCCATTCTTTCAACGATTGATGTATAATCAAGGCTGAATCTCCAAATACTTCAATTTCTATGATACCTAGATTCAAAGTAGTCTCGAGTCCGATGATGCACGCTTCGTATTCAGCTGTATTATTAGTATTGGAGAAAGCTAGCTTAATAGCGATCGGAATGTGGCATCCTTTGGGAGAGAACAAGACTGCCCCTATTCCAAATCCGTTCTGATTCGCCGCTCCATCAAAGTATAACTGCCATACTTGATCTCGTGATTCTTCTTCAAGGTTTAAGTATTCTACTACTGCTCTTTCCTTGATAGATTTTTGTGTAACATGCGTAATGTCAAATTCTAATAATAAGACCAACCATCGTGCAGTCCTTCCTGTCAAAGCTGACTTCTCAAAGAGATATTTTAAGGGGTCTATCCGAGATAACAGAATGATTGAATGGGAGAGAATGTAGTGCCGAAGCCTTTGAGTAGGCCATACTAGCGCTAGATAGGTATTTTCAAGAGCTGAATTCTTTCGTTCGTACTCTACCATCTTCTTGCTGATATAGTAGATGACCATCTCTTTGTGACTATCTTTGTCGTACTATGCCAACATACATCTCATAGCGTCTTCTGTGACTGACAAATAAAGGAGAAGAGGTTTACCTGGTGTAGGCAAAACCAAAATGGGTAGATTTGATAGATACTCCTTAACTCGATCGAAGGCTTTTTGACATTGCTCATTTCATGCTGTCGGCTCGTTCTTCTTGAGAAGCTTGAATATAGGTTCGCACACATTGGTGAGTTGAGCAATGAATCTGTTGACATACTGAATTTTGCCTAAGAACCCTCGAATTTACTTTTCAGTCTTAAGAGGTGCCATTTCTTGTATAGTTTTGATTTTTTTAGGGTCTACTTTGACCCCCCTTTGACTGACTACAAATCCAAGTAATTTTCTAGAAGTCACTCCGAATACGCATTTTTGAGGGTTGAGAATCAACTAGTATTTTTGAATCCTTGTGAGAAACTTTTCTAGTACAGCGACGTGTCCCGATCTTTACTTGGATTTGACTATTATATCATCTACATAGACCTCGACTTCCTTGTGTATCTGTAGACACCCCATTTTTGCATCCGCCTGATTAATCAACTCGTCAACCCGATCGCAATGATTCCCAATGATGGATGTGTATTCCATTGCTTTATTTTGTTATCCGATATGTTTTAGAAATCTGGATGAGGTATTTCGAATTGACAAAATCTTAGAAACCACGCTACGTTAGGAAAATACGACCCCAGAAATATAGAAATCATCATCTTGCAGACCAAAAAGAAGTTTCACGATAAAAATCACTAAAAATTGACCAAATTACCAAAATACCCCTAACCTCAAAACAACCCTAGAGCCTACGTTACACTTAGGAAAACTCTCTCGAACACATAAAATAACAAATCGGAGCCAAATAAATCATTTCGCCAATTTTAACAGAATTCGACAAAATTACGAAAATGCCCCTCATAAAGTTCATGACCATTTCACACAAAAAATTTCATAAATGACACAAACTAATATTTCCGTTGAATTCCTTACGAAAAATCGATTCTAAAACATCCTAGAACATTAAAAACCGACTTAAAACGTGAAAAGTCCTCTCTGGGGGCAAAACGGTAATTTCATAATTTTCATAATTAAAAAATTCGAAATTAATAAATAAAACATTAAATAATTAAAGTGAAACATTAATGAAATTAATTTAAAATTTTGAACCGAAGAAATCGATCAATCGGGCTTTCGAGTAAAATTGTTGAGGGTTCGTGAGATATTTCTTTAAGGACCCCTCCATTTGGGGGTCCAAAGAATTAAAGATATTTTAGAGGGGGGTTCTCCAAAAATTAAAAGTCAATCAAGCAAGACTAAGGTCAAGGTATTAAATTCAATCAAGTGAGACTAAAGTCAAAATTAAAAGTCAATTAAGCAAGACTGAAGTCAAGATATTAAAAGTCAATCAATTAAGACTAAAGTCAAAACATTAAAAGTCAATCAAATAAGACCAAAAGTCATAATAGAGTTCTAATTAAATAATAATTCAATCTAATAAAGTTCTAACTTAAAAACAATTCTACCTAAAACATTTTAATTAAAACACAATTCTACCTAAAACAATTTTAATTAAAACACAATTCTACCTAAAATAAGTCTAACTAAAACACAACTCTAATTAAAAGATCTCTAATTAAACACTAACTCTATCCAAATCAACCCCTAAAAACATCTATAAATAGAGGTGCTCACACCCTATTTTCGTATCAAATCATAAACCCTAAGAGAAGTAGGTCTAGAAGCTCCCCTAGCCCCCCATAAACCCTAGTTTTGGAGCCCCAACCCCTTACCTAACATCCCTCCTTCAATTTTAGTCTAGAAAATACCTAAAATCCCTCAAAAAACCCCCCAAATCCGCAACAAACTTAAAGAGTTCAGATCCAAAAATAAGGAGATACCTTAATCTAGGAGATCCGAAGTCAAATCCGGAGACAGAACGAAGCAAGGGAGTACAGTACAGAGCTCTTTTTTGTCAGATCTGAGGGAACAAAATCCTTGCTATCGGAAAGGTATGTAATTTTTTTATTTTTATCTAGGTTTTTAGCAATGTGATATATTTGGGAAGTTAGTAGAGACCGGCTTTGACCGGGCGGGGTTGGTGCCTAACACCTTCCAACCCCGTAACATGATCACCGAATTCAGATTTTTTATGGTAGATTAGTTCTTTTTATCCATGTTAGAGTCAGTTTGGTTCCTAGACCACAATAACTAGGTGGCGACTCCCAAACCTCAAGGGTCAAAAGCGAATCCGCGAACCCCGTGGATCCGCGAACCCCGCGGATCCGCGAACCCCGCGGATCCGCGAACCCCGCGGATCGAGGGCGCTTTCAGTATCATGTTGTACAACAAGGTCATAGCTACTCTCTGATAGGTGACCCCAGCGTTCTTTAAACTAAAAGACATGATTTTTTAGCAAAATGTTTCCCATTGCATGATGAATGATGTCTTTTGCATGTCGCGAGGGTCCATCTTTATTTAGTTGTATCATGAAAGCCCATCCATAAACGAAAGCATGGCATGTCCTGTTGTGTTGTTGACCAATACGTCTATGTGAGGTAATAGAAAGCTATCTTTTAGACTTGCCTTATTTAAATCTTTGAAATCCACACACATTCTCACTTTCCCATATTTTTTAGGAATTTGGACTACATTAGCGATCTATCTGGGTACTCTACCACTGTCAAGAATTCATCATTGATCTATTTAGTGACTTCTTCCTTAATTTTTAAAGTCCATTCTAGCTTCATACGTTGAACTTTCTGCTTTATCAATCGAACATTGTGATGTAATGGAATCTGATGTTGAACGATATCTGTACTTACTCCTAGCATGTCCTCATATGACCACGCAAATACGTCTTTGAACTTTCTGAGCAAATTTACCATCCCTTCGCGTTCCTTGGGAGATAAGGTGATACCAATTTGAATCTCTTGATGGTTTTCTTTAGTCTCGAGATTGACTAGTTATATTTCTTCCATTATAAGTTGAGCCCGATATTCATCTTTTTGTTCAAGTAATTTAATTAATTCGATTGGAGTTTCTTCATTAGAAGATTCATCTTTTGAAGTCAAATTATTAGTTAAATCATTATTGCATTCAAGGTAATAAGAAACTTCTTATACTTCATTAAAGATGGATGGGGTAACAGGAGTTACTACGGACTCAATAGACTTAGTGGGCTTAACATGGATAGACTCAATATAAAGCAAATGACTCATTATATGGTAATTAGAAAGAGTCTCGACTACGGATTTGATTACAGACTGTGTTTTGAACACCATTTTTGATAGACAGAACCGACACATTTCTTTCTTCGAGAAACATTTAAGCAATATTGAATGAATTCACGGTTTTCTACCAATCATCAGCTCCTTCAAGTTCTTCAGATGCCTTGTCTTTTTCTTTGTCAGGCCAACTCATCCCAAAGAAAATCTCAAATCCTAGTTGGCGGGTACTCGTAAGGTGGTCAATGAAGGATTCTGAAAAATCACAATAAGGGAAATCTTTCCCTGCTTTCACAAAGTGCTCATTAAGGATTTTGTGATAGGGCTTCATTTTGATCAGATCGGCGACATGCCCTTGTCTTCTCGCGTTTGCCTTATCTTTTCTTATCTTCCAATATCGGGCCCATTCTTCTTTGGTAGGTTCATACCCCAATCCGAATATCCCAACTACTTCTTGAATGGCTAGTGCAACTTTGATCTCTTGCTGCCTACGACCCAAGCTCATGCTTGGGAAGAATCTCATTCTTTTGAGCATACTAACCACATAATAGCTGAATGTATTATCAATAGGAACGAGCTCTTTTGCAGAATTGTCCCACTAAACAACATGAATATTTTCAAATTTGAACCCGCTGAGTTGTATTTCTTGTTGTTTGGGTTGAATTTTAGGCAACGACTTATCCTTGGTTTCATTTTGTTCACAATTCCCATAATTTTAGCATCCCCATGAAGAGTGATTACTAAACCATCATTGATGAATTTAATCTTCTGATACAAAGTAGAAGGTACGACCTTGATTTGATGCAGTCCTGGTCTTCCCAATAATAGGTTGAATGACGTCTGAATATCTACGATTTGGAATTCCACAAGGAAATCTACTATACCCATGGATATTCATAAGTGCAAAGTCCCTAGTACATCCCTTTTGGTATTATCGTAAGCTCTGACACCTTGGCTAGTTGGTTGAAATCTTATGCCTTTAATTCAAGACAAGTTGCGGTCTTTAAGGGACAGACATTTAATGCGCTTCCGTTGTTTATCAAGACTAAAGGGATTCTCATTCCGTTGCAATCAACTGTGATATGCAACGACGTTAAGTGGCTCGGCCCTTCTTTTGGGAAATTTGAGTATGAGAAAGATAAATTATTTTCAACATAGGTCGCCCCTACTATACTAGCCAGTTTGATCAGGGGAAGTGTCGAGGGAAACTTGGGCTACGTTTAGTGCTTTGAGAACAGCTTCCTTGTGGGCTATGGAGGCCATGAGTAAACCCCAAACTGAAATGTTAGCACTTGTCTTTTTTAACTGTTTGATTACAACATCATCCTCTTTAATGGTTTCCTTGATGGGGTCTACTTTTTCCTTCTTTGTCAAGGTTGCTGGATTGTTAGCGTTGAGTTATAATGGCTTAAAGACTCTTCCTCCCCGTGTCATGCGTTCGACCTCATCGCAAGAGAATGAAAATGGCTCATCTTCTTTGACCAATAAGTAAGGGTCTTCATCTGTTACAGAGGATGGATTTTTCAAGATCATTTGTGCCAAGAGGTAGCTGGTATATGACAGGCTTTCGTAATTAGGTAGGGATAGACAGTATGATTCATTTTCGACTATATCAAATGGCTCATGGCTTGTGGCATAGACTTCGTTAGTGAAAGCTATTCCGACAAGGGGATAATTGGGCGATTTGACGTAGATTGGGTGAATGAAAGAGACTGGGTTGAATGCTAGTTGGGTGTTGGAGACCATATTCAGTGTTGGCGGTGGTTGATATACAGGTAGCGGATTGGTGGTGACATTTGGCGGTGTTGGGTAGGTATGATGACTTTTTTTTTATTATCATCAATGAGGTTTTGAATGGCATGGAGGAGAGAGATGCATCGGTCAGTATGATGACCAGGATTTTGATGGAATTTGCAAAAGACGTTAGAGTTATGTGAAGCTGGTAGGGGTTTTGGCAAAAATCAAGGTTGGAGAGGGGTAAGAAGTCATTTTTTCAATAGTTTTTGGAAGGTTACGGCGGTGAGTGTCATCCATAAATTTGTGAATTGTCGGGGGAAAGATTTACCTGAATTTGCCTGAGCATTGGTTCGAACTGGGGGTTGAAATGGAGTGGCGGAAGTGCTGGCTATATATGCATAGTTGACGTTGGGTTTGGAATTATTGAAAGATTTTTTGGCTTTATTGTCAGAAGAGTTGAAAATGATCCCAGAAGTAAAAGCATTCTCAAGTTGGCTTCTGACTTGTAACAGGGATTCGAATGTGGGGAAATACTGGGCGACTAAATGCTAAGCATACCCCTACGGGAGGTTTTTCAATTTGATCGTCACTTGTTCCTTTTCTGATGGTCTATCCCATATTTATGCAGCCTTAGGCCTCCAATGGTTAATGAAATCAGTAAATGTTTATCAATTCTTCTGCTTAGTTGATTTTAAATCCCTTCGAGAAGTTTTGATCTCAGTGCTATACTTGTACTGATGCCATAACAACCTTGACATATTTTCCCATGTCCCTATTACAGTTGGATATTGGGACATCAACCATCGTAATGTCGATCTTGATAGAGTACGTTGGAACAACAATGTCATTTGTTCGTCATTGAAAACGATATCGATTTACATGTTGCGGATCAGTTTTTTGGTATTTGGGAGTCACCTCCTAGTTATTATGGTCTAGGAACTGAATATTGACTATAAATAAATAAGAACATTGATTTACAAAAAGAACGGGTCCGGGGATTATGTTACGGGGTTGGAAGGTGTTAAGCACAAACTCCGCCCGGCAAATGCCGGTATCTACTTTTTCCAAAAAAAAAAAATACATTACTGAATATATCTAAAAATAAATAAATAAATAAAACACCTGGTCAATTGCAACAATTGGTTCCCTTAGTGCTGGCAGAGAGCGTCTTCGTATGAGTTTTTTGACTTTTTATTTGTCACTAGATCCACTTTTGATCTCCAAGATGAGGTATTATCTTCTTAGATTTGAGTATTTTCTATTTTTTTGGAGGGTTTCTGTGTGTTTTTTGAGAAAAAAATGGCGTTTGGATGTTAGGTAAGGAGTTGAGATTTCAGTTTTAGGGTTTTGGGAAGGTTGAGGGGTGTTTCTGACCTCTCTTTCCTAGGGTTTCTTTTGACCTGCGAGATTGGGTTGTGGAGGCTCCTATTTATAGAGTTTTTTTTGGGAACTTCTAAGTTTGACTAGGTTTTCTTTAGATAACGTGAATTATAGCTTAATTAGGATTATGAATTAGGGTTTAGAATTAGGATTTTAATTCTTACTTACAATGAAAGAATATTTTTTAAGTTTTTTGGAGAACCCTCCTAATTATATCTTTAATTCTTTGGATCCCCAAATGGAGGGGTCTTTTAATAAATATCAGGTGGGCTCCATTTGAATAAGTGGGCTACCACTTAAAATTTGGTTCGTGGGCTTAATTAATTGATTTTATTTGTTTAAAATTTAAAATTTAATTTATTAAGGTTTTACTTTACGTTTATTAATATTTTAATTATTAATTTTGAATTTTTAGGATTGAAAAATTAACGTTTTGTCCCCGAAGAAGACTTTAATGTTGAGAGGTCATTTTTCGATGTTTTGAAATCAATTTTTTGTAAGGAATTCAATGGGAGTATTAGTTTGTTTCACTTATGGGTTTTTGGCACGAAATGGTAGTGGATCTTATGAGGGGCATTTTCGTAATTTTGTTGAATTTGGTAAAAATTTGTGAAACAGTTTATTTGATTTTAATTTATTGTTTTATGTATTCAAAAGAGTTTTCTTAAGCGTAATGTAGGCTCTAGGGATATTTTGATGTTAGGGGTATTTTGGTAATATGATCATTTTTTAACGATTTTTCTTGTAAAGCTTCTTTTTGTTTCACAATGATGATTTTTACGTTTTTGGGTCATATTTTCCTAGCGTAGTGTGATTTCTAAAGTTTTATCTGTTTGAGATATCTTATTCAAAATTTTGAAACATATTTAGTAACAAATAAAAAATATTGGAATATTCATCCATCATTGGGAACCGTTGCAATCGGGTTGACTAGTTAATTAATCAGGCGTATGCAAAAATAGGGTGTTTATAATCATTGAGGCCCATTGTGTGTATGTTGGTGACATATACCTTGAGATGCGTTTTTGCGCAGCCTACTCCACTGAATTTTTCCATTTCTGGCATTAAAAACTTCCTAGACAGACGAATTTTAGGGATTTGATTCAAAGCTTCTATTCTTACCGCGATTTCATCAATTCCTTTTATGTTCTTCACAACTGTTTCCAACTGAGTCATTCTATTGACCAACATCGGATTCTTATTAAAGGGTTCCTCATTTTTGTCAAACTCATAGACTTCATCCAGAATCTTGACAGTGCTACCCTTTGATCCCTTGCCCCTATGATCGTCAGGGGGGATTTCTTGTTGATTCAGAGATATGTTCTAGCACTTCTACCTTGTTTTTTAAGCTGTTCATATCCATTGCAAAGACTGCCAAGATCTTACGAATTTTCACGAATTTAGTTTCAAAAGTTATTTCTGACAGTTCGTTTGGTGCTGATGTTCTTTCCAAACGACTTGACTCTCGACTCCAACTAGGTGGCGGACGCTTAAGTTTGGGCGCGATAGTATCCTGAAATACTATCAAAGGTGAATTAAGAATTGGTGGTAGGTAAATGATCCCGCTTGATAACATTCACTTTTATTATTTTATTATAATTGATGAGTTGCGTTGGTTAAGCTTATATATGATGATTTATTGTTAATTAGGGTCTTATTAAAAGAGACTTCTTATTAAAAATCGTACCAATGAGACAAATGCAAACATAAAAGAAATGAGGAGGCTCTCCTCTTAAAGCAAAAATGACTCGATGTAGGACCTTACTTTTTCAGAAATACTCTTCTATTCTTCTCTTCTGCTTCTTGAATGCTTGTTGATCTTCTGGTTCAGTAAGCATCAGATGATCCCAAGCGGTAGCTATGTGTTCCACCAAGTGTACAGTCAGTTCCTTAATAGGATATCGATTCCTCGGGGACAATGGGATCCATGAAGGGAATCCTATTTGTCTTGGTGTAATCCTTGGGTAATAAAAAGATGTATTCAGTAGTCCAGTGAGTGTTACATGATTAAACCCTTTGAAGCAAGCACGGTGCCTTCATCCATTCCTAATATCAATTTATCTCAATTTATATCATGTGTAGTCAAATTTGAGAGCTAGTCTCTCTAGTCTTTCATAGATGCAAAATCCACCAATGTTTCATTTCCTGCAAAATTTTCCCATTTACTTTCCTTGATTTGCGAGCATTCCACGATGTGAAGTCGGATACATAACCATATATAAAGCAAATGTGGACTTCCTTGAAATCCTGTCCCTCCTAGTGTATTCTCACTAGACAGTTCCTTAAAAGTCTCAGCGAGTATTGTGGGGAATGGGTTAACCTTATTTTTAAGTTGTCTGGCAATATCTGCGAAGAAGCCTGGCAATCGATGACCCGTCCTAAATGAAACCAGAAAATGTATTGACAATACCCCCAGACATAAGGTAAAATCTCTAGCCTTCCTATGAGGTTTCGGAACGAAATCCCCAGGATTTTCTTGTTCAGGAGTTCGGTGTACTTCTAGAAGTCTTCGCATGTTCAGTAAACCATGATCTGTGAATCTTCTTACTTTTTTAGTCTTAACTTCTAATCCTTTTGAAAGGTCTTTTGTGAATTTGAATTTCAATGGAAGACAAATCATTGGACCCAATGTATTTATCTCCATAATATTGCAAAAATCTTCATGAGTTGGACAAAGTGTGACTGAACCAAAACATAATACGTGGTAGTTCGGATCTCAAAAATTGGCTGCGACACATAAGAGGTTCCAGTTAACATTCATTGACTTGAAGGAGAATACACTTTGAAGTCCATATGTACCAAAATTGTACTTCTCGACAGTGATGAATACATCTAAAGCTTTATCTATCAACAATCGTACATCATTATGAACCATCTAACCATAAAATTAACTCCAATCATTGACACATTAAAAACAAGCCACATCTATTTTTGGTATGATCTTTAATGTGATTCAACCATTTTGATTTAAAGAAACGTTCGATCCATTGAATAGAATTGGTCAGAAAAAGAAGTTCAATTACCACATTTGAACCGAGTCTACCCAATGGGTTCAAAAAATGATATATCACCTCATTGACATTTTATTGAACCAAATAACTCGATCGACTCGTATATTGATCTGAAAGATCAACTTACCAATCAGGTTAATGGGTTGGAAAGTGATTGGCCAACACAACTTTTCAATTACATTTATTGGGTTAGATCGATGTTGCGAGTTTCATTTGAGTGGTGTGGATCGGTCCATCCACTTACCATTTGGTTAGATTAAAGAAAGACAATCCAGGAGCACTCATGGTCAATTCGAGTCGTGGCCTAGTGGGACCGCACATAAGTTCTAGGCTTACTGTATGATTGAGGTTAGGTTAGGATAAAGCTTAGGTCACTTCAGCACGAAACACCGATATGCTATCCCAGTTTTACCTGGTCAAATAGTACGTGGTGCTCTAGTTTGATATACCTGAAGGTAATGTATTGAAGTTGTAGCGTTCACGGGTGTCCTCCTTATCCTGAAGGACCAGGTTAGCTTAGATCCGGCTACAAGGTTTATAAGGACATGTCATGATGCAAATATGAATATGCATGCCTGTGAGTGTGCGCGAAGGGACAAAGTGCTCCCGAGACATTTTTGCGAACATCCATCCATAGAAATTAAATACATCCAATTATCAAACAAATCAACAGAGATAAATACTTGAATATATCTAATCACATGCCAATGAAAGAAAGAACAAAATCTAGCCTAATCTAAGTGTCTCATTGAGTCAACTAGGTTGACTTGAGAAAAAAGTCAACCTAAGAATAGTTTTAGATCGGGTCAAGTTTGACCCTAAAATCCCCCACAGAGTAGCCACTAAAATCGTCTCAACCCTGCACTTTTCGCTAAATAGTGAATAGGAGTTCGTTTACACAAATCAAGGTTTTTAAAAGAATAGAGAGTCACTACCTTGTTTAGGTTTAAGAACCATAGATAACTCCAAAATGGATCGGGTTGGTCCATGAGTAAGAGAAATAGGTTAGGGGTCAGATTACGGGTTGCGGAAGGTATCAGGCACCGAACCCGTCCGATCGATTTGATCTGTCTCTATTACGATCGAAACTATTCTACGGTCAACATTCAAATACTAAAGGTTAAACTAGGGTCCAATCATCATCAAATTACATCGAATTTAATAAACAAATCTTACGGCTAAAATAATTATATAGTTTCTCGAATTTCATATAGTGGAATCCCTCAATTTAATAAGGCTTACGTGGCATCAAAATTAATAGATCAATTCGGTCAAATTTGGAAGAGTATGAGATCAATTTTAATGCCATATACACAAAATTAGTATTAGCTCATTGACGACATTTTATCAAAAAAATATGATCTTAAACTTCCTATGTACACAAAAATCGATGAATTAGCCCGCACATTTTTAATAAAAAATTTGATTTTTTGAATCGTCACATGTACTAAAATCAGTGAGTTAACCCACACATTATAGAAAAATTCGATATTGGACTTCCAACGCACACAAAAATCAATGAGTCGACTCACATGCCCAACTTCATAGGAAATTTCAATTTGGGACTTCCAAAGCATACAAAAATCAGTGAGTCAACTCGTTGATTTTTATTGAGAAAATTAAATTTTTCGTGTACACAAAAATCAATGAGTTAATCAATACAAATGTTAGTGAATTGGCCCAATAACATAAAAAAATAGATGAATTGACCTGAAAATATTAACACCTAATGAGCCTGTCCACCAACTTGATATATATGAGTTAATGTAGTCAATTTATCAACAAAAAATGGGCGAATCGATCCATTAATATTTAGGAAACTTAAAGGTTGCCATTAGTGCTACGTATACCCCAAAAATTAGTGAATTAATTCAGATGCATAAAAATACGAAATCAAGAATCAATAAAAAAAGTAAAAAAATAGAAAAAAAAATTACCTTCGTCGAATAATTTTGGATGCTTAGATCCCTTCAAAAAGAGCCTCGAAATAGCATGCGATGCCAATGAACGCAGGAAGAAAATGAGATTATGACTAATGTGGGGGTGCGAAGAAATCGGTTCGGTTGTTATTGAAATGAATCTTTAACCGCTGCAAACAGAAGATAACGTTGGGTCTGTCTAGGCTAAAAAATGTGAGGATATAGAGTTAGGAGAGTTTGAAGGGGGAGCAACGATGGTTGAATTGAGAGAAGGGTGTCGCGTTTTGGATTGCTAGAGATGAAGAGAGAGGTGCCGCTTTTTCTTTATTTTTTTAACCTTTTTTTTATTTTGCCAACGTTGCTATCCAAGAACAAGAGCAAAAAAAAAAAAAAAATGTAAGTGATGGCTCTCCTTTTGTTTACTGTCCAAGAATGATGGAGGGTTGAAGATGCAAAAGCATGTAGAGAAAGAGGTTGTAGAGTAGAAGACTGTTGTATGGGGAAGAGAGGGAGAGTTGCAGTTTTTTTATTTATTTATGGAGGACAACAAGTAAAGAGTTATGAAATAAGGCTGAGATGATAGGAAAGAAGATTGGGACGTTGGTATAGCAATAAATAGAGAAAAAAGCGAAGCTAAAAAGATGGGTATTGTAGTAGTGAGTTGAAAAAAAGGTTGGGCAGCAGGGTTGCAGGTTTAATAGAGACGGTGGAGATGACGGAGATGTGGGTTGTAGAAGTGAGAATGTGGGATGTGGCTGTGGAGAATTGTTGTAGTTTTTTTTTCATTATCCAAGAAGACAACATTTTTTTTTCTCTTTTTTTTTCCTCCTCTTTCATGGTTGCTTTAGTTGCTGTTTTTATGGTGATTCCACCATCAAACGTGAGCAAGAGAGAGATGGTGGAGGACGTGGGTGGTTATGAGAAGGGATTGGAGATATTGGAAAGATAAGGGAGATGAAGACATGGGTTCAAGGCAACCTTTATTTTTTATTTATTATTTTTTTCATTTCAATTTTTCTTTAAAGAGAATGGGAGAGGGATCCCACGCTACTCGCGTCATTAATGGTCCCTTGTCGATGAGTTGCCATTCGTTAATTTGATTTGATTTTGTTTGGTTGATCGATTTGATTTTAATTTTACTTTTGCATTTTAATTGGTTGAATGATTTTTAATTTGACTTTCAATTTGATTTTAATTTGAGTTTTAATTATTTTCCTAAGAATTAAGTTTCTAAGTCATGGTTGGACATTGAGGGGCATTTTGATCATTTTTGTGATTTTCCTTGAATTTCTCTATTTTCGTCGATTTGGGTCCTATTGGACTCGAAATCACCTTCTGAATGCAATGGAGATACTTTCAAAATTTTTTGGAGGTTCAAAATTTATGAGGGGCATTTTCATCATTTTGGTTATTTTTACGAATTTTAATGTGAGATTTATTTTAGTCCCTGTGTGATTATTTCTAAGTCTCAAAATCAAATTTTCCTAGCGTAACGAGATCTCTAAGTTATCGAACTGTGTATCGAACCTATGCGTACGTGTTTGCTAAGTCGGGCGTAGATGTAGCGATTATAAGTATGCATAAATTTATATGTCAAGTTGTGACGAGTAGGGGGATGGAAAAAATTAAAAATGGAAGGAACCTAGAACAGTACTCACAGGCCTTTGAGTTCTTTGCGTTCATCATTAGGAATCCACGGTAATCGTGTGGCGAATTATCGAATTAGGCAGATGCAAAAATGGGGTGTCTACACAACTCAACTTTACTTGTTACACCCTAACTTAAATATTAAAAAGAAAAGAAAAATGCTATTGGCAACCCAGTCCATTCTCCTTTGATTATACTAGATTTCATCAATTAAAATATAGAAAGGACAATAAAAAACAAAGAAATAATAAAATTATTCTCTATTCCATAATAGTAAAAGACTCACCATTCATTGGACCATTAATAGAGTATTCAGAATGACAAAAGATAAACCTCACTAAGTCTTTTAAATATCACTACCAACAGACAAACTTCTATTGGATAAATTTATACATCATTAACACAAACATAAACACAACAAAAAGAAACATTATGTAAAGCAACGGACATTTGCAGTTATATGATCTCTTTGTAGGCTCTTGACTTTCTTTAAGGATTTGTGACTTCTTCCCTATCCCTTGCCTTTCTTTAGGAAATTGTGTTGGGCTTCCATAGTGAAGTTGATTGTAAACCAATAGATGCCTCTCAACTTCTTCAAATGTATGAAATGCTTTAAATCAACTACCCTTATTTTCATGTGTATACTTATGACATTCTTCCCACGTTGTGTAAATCTCAAGTCTATTCCCAAAAAAAAATGACATAAAACTTTGTCATCCTAAATAGCTATAAAAATAGAATATTTCAAATAAATGACTCATGAAATTAAACACGGAAAGTATATACTTATATTTTGCACAAGATTCACTATCCATCTCTCAACTTCATCAAAAGTTATATTCAACTTTTTAACTAGCATTTTATCAAAAATAAACAAAAATTGTGTAGAGTTTCAAGTATTTTAAGCAACCAAATTAAAACAGTAAACTCACCATATGCACTCGGTACCACCTGCATTAATGATAATTACTCTTTGTGATAATGAAATCTATGATACCAAAAATTGGATAGGCCATCTTCTCGGCCATTGGACATGCCATCCTCTAGACCATCCACTCGACCATTGGGAAGGCCATCTAATAGGCCATTGGACAGGTCATCTTCTCAGCCATTGGGCGCATGCCATCGTTTCACAACTATTGTTAAAGAAAATTTGCTATTGGCAACTCAATTAGTGTAAAATGGACCAAAAATGCTATGTGAATTTTATTTGTTGTATTATTCAAAAATGCCTTCAAATGATCTTTACATGAGTCTTACAAATCCGTGTAAAAAAAATTGAATAAAAATCAAATTATTAAAAATAAAATCATAATCAAATTAATTAAATAACAACTTTATTAAACAAAGTGAAAGATAGTGATTTACTAGCATTTCCAATGGCTTTGTAATACATGTTTGTTAGATTGGATTTGGGTGATTAGGGTTCAATCGTGAGGTCCTAAAAAAGGTTAGGGTTTAGCATGTGGGAGATGGAGAATGTGAGAGAGAGAGAGAGAGAGGTCGCGCAGGAAGGTCTTTGCAATTTTGTAAAGTTATTAAGTAAACACATTTTTTTTGATTTTGAGATCATTTCATCCGTTGGATTGCGTCGATTGGATGGCTGTGGTTTGTAGGGTACAATGCCTGATAAACAGATTGATGCCGAACGGCTCCCATATATATATATATATACACACACACACACACACATCTAAAATCTTAACTAAATAAAAGATATGCAACTTTTGATTTCTATCATTGCAGCTTTTGACGACTTTATATCTCTTTTAAGTTATTGAAAACAACTGGCCAAATCTGCAAATAGAACTAGACTTGGACAAAGAATCCATAAGAGAATAAATTTAGGCTTCATTAATTTGGCATGTAACACCCCGGATTTTCAACTCATATCTCGAGGAAAGTAAATGGTGAGAGTTGGAGGGAAATATCGAATGAGAGACTTAGAGTAAAATACTCGAATATTGCTATGATTAATTTTGAGGAAAAATCGACTTCGCCATTAGATTCAAAAGGATCAAAATATATACATTAGCATGTAAGCAAGTTCGAATTCGAGTTCGGAGGAAAAAGTTATAAAATCATCGAATTTCGCGTTAAGTGGGACCCAAAATAGAAAATTTTCGTTAGAAGGAGAATCAAGAAAATTCGACCACACCATTAGAACCACAACGAAAAATTATTTGAAATGGTATATTCGTTTGTTGTTTTCCGAGTCCGAATAGTTAAGTTATGATCGAAACTATAAATGAGGGAAAATTACAAGTATGCCCTTAGCTGTGTTATAAAAGAAAAATCTGATTTTCTTTTATTTCATTTTTCTCTCATTCTCTAAGAAATCCAAACGACAGCCACTTTCAATCCAAGGGTTTCGACCCATTGTCATCAAGTTTGTGCGCAAACGAAGCCGAGTTGAACATCGACGAAGAAGACAAAGTTGTCGGCCACGTCGAGAGCTACAACTTCACCATCTTTACTTACCCATTCTTGTTCGTTTTCCCCATCCTCCATCAAAATCAGCCGGGTAGCTCGAGTAAACCCCAACACATTCCATCCGAGGGCTTCATCGAGTTAGGAGCTAGGTCTATACTTCATTGTAGAAGCGAAGGAGAACGTCATTGTCGGATACCTTGCAAACCCTTGCTTATTTGGCATCCAAGTCAGCCCAACCTTGACTCTCGAGCCATCTAACACTGATTTGTAGTGCTAGCTTGTATCCTTGGCGTCCACAACCAAGTAAGGGACTTCCAATTCTTATTGGTAGCTTTAGATTTTCGAAATGTGCATTTAGGGTTTTGAAACAAAACTTATTGTTTGCATTTAAATCGTAGAAATTGGTGTTTGATTTCAAATTCATGGTAGAAGTAGGTGTTTTGTTTATGCTTTATCGAATTTTGATAACAAAATCGTGGGTGGGTCGAATGATTCGAAGAATGGAAGAAGAAATCGAAAAAGGGATCGAAAAACCCAAAAAAATCGCGAGTGAGGTTCAGGCTCTAGGTGGGAAGGGTCGGTGCCACCGGCACCTACCGAAGGCATTCTGTCGGTCCCACCGACAGAATGTTGCTTCTGCCACCGACGAAATCAAGAAGCCGCTGAAAACTTTGTTCTGTCGGCAGGACCGTCGGTCCCACCGACACCTGCCGATGTGTATTCTGTCGGTTCCACCGACAGCATATTGATTCTGCCACCGACAGACACAGTTTTGATCAGAACAGTGTTCTGACTCTTGGCTTGACCTCCTCACACCTTATACACTATTTCTCACCCTTTATTTCATTAAAAACATTTAAGTAAATGTCCTCTTTAATTTTTACTTTCCATTTACTTTAAGTTCTGTAATGAAATTAAGGTTTTACCCCCCATTTCGGAACAATGGGAATGGTTTTAAGATCCAAATCTCAAAGGATCAAAATCCGAATTTTGGTTTTAAGGACAAAACGTAAATTTCGACGTTTTCGACAAGTTTTCAAAATATAATAATTTTCACATTACTTTGAATTAGATTTCAAAAACTATATGGTGTCGAATCTCGTAAGCGAGATTTTCATTTCGAAAAACCCATTTTCAATTTCGAGAACTTTGAAAAATTGAGTTTCCGACACTTAACCAAATTTTCACCAGCTTTCATTATTTTTAACAACTTTTGCCCCGTGCATCATCGGGACCTTGTTTGTGAATAAACTTTGAAGGTTTTCAATGGAAAGACCGAAATAATGACCTTGAAAGATTGGAAATGGATGGTTGATTTGAAAAGACGAAAAAAATGATAATGTTGAAAGAATGGGAAAGGGATGAAACGGTAAATTGTCAGAATCACACCCGAGGGGTGATGTCTGCCTTTTACATTGTATGTTGTGTGTAGGTTGGTGAAAGGATATCCAGGTCATTAATGAAAGGGTTGCATGTTTATTTCCGATTATGTTAGCGCGTGCGCTGAGTACTGTTATTTATTTTAGGCCGAGTGGCCATGGTTGCATGGTAGGAACTGGATATCCGTTCTCAACCCTGTTCTGTTAATTTCTCTTTTGTTTTAAATGAAAAATCATATATGTGCGTAGCTATTTTGTGAGCTGTTAAAGGGTTTGTGAATGCCTGAAGGGATAGTGTGTCACATCATTCGGAGGGGTACACTATCCTGGGATGTACGGTAGGGACCACCAAACTCATACGTGGTATGGGACGCGTATGAGAGTGGAGTCACAACTGGAATCCGGGTCCATTCCTTTCTTATCTTTACCAGTGAACGTGTATTTAAAGGTGGTCGTATACGAGTGGAGTGTCATTTGGGAATCATATGCACGCCTGATAGGCATAGACGAAGATGATTAGTCAGTGATTACTAACAATCTAGTAGTAGTCGAACGTTCTGACACATCGAAAAGAGACCCATTGCTTACGGTCACGTCAAACGGCCAGCCTGAGCCGGATAAATGGTCCCGCAAGCGTGGTAGACACGACCAGCCACAAAATCAGGAACTACGATGTTATTGGGGAATATCATGTCCTGACTGGGAGCGATCCAGTCGTGAATCCCAACTCTTTAATACCAATACTCCACCACTTGTATTATGTATCTGTTATTATATTTCGAATTACAAACTGAGAAGCATGTCTATTATTTTAATGTTGTCAACATTATTTGCATAAAATGGAAAATGTATAATGAGTATGGATGATTGATGTTATGTGTAATTTTTAAACTGTTTAGTTGCTCATCCCTGGCTATATGTACCAGTTGATCGTACTTCATATTGTAAAACCTTGCATGTATTAAAATGTTCAGTATGCTTTATTCGATCATGCTTAGGAAGGGTTATTAGTAGGTGTAGACACCCCATTTTTGCATCCGCCTGATTAATCAAGTCGTCGACCCGATCGCAAAGGTTCCCAATGATGGATGTCTATTCCAATGCTTTATTTTGTTACCAGATATGTTTCAGAAATCCGGATGAGGTATCTCGAACTGACAAAACTTAGAAATCACGCTACGCTAGGAAAATACGACCCCAGAAACATAGAAATCATCATCTTGCAAACCAAAAAGAAGCTTCACGATAAAAATCACAAAAAATGATTAAATTACCAAAATACCCCTAACATCAAAACAACTCTAGAGCCTGCATTACGCTTAGGAAAACCCACTCAAACACATAAAACAATAAATCGAAACCAAGTAAACCACTTCGCCAATTTTCACAAAATTTGACAAAATTACGAAAATACCCCTCATAAAGTTCACGATCATTTCATACAAAAAACTTCATAAATGACAAAAACCAACATTCCCATTGAATTCCTTACGAAAAACTGATTCCAAAACATCGTGGAACATTGAAAAACGACTTAAAACGTAAAAAATCCTCTCCGAGGGCAAAACGGTAATTTCACAATTTTCATAATTAAAAAATTCGAAATTAGTAAATAAAACATTAAATAATTAAAGTGAAACATTAATGAAATTAATTTAAAAAGTTGAACCTAAAAAATCGATTAATTGGACTCTCAGGCAAAATTGTTGAGGGTTCGTGGGATATTTCTTTAAGGACCCCTCCATTTGGGGGTCCAAAGAATTAAAGATATTTTAGAGGGGGGTTCTCCAAAAATTAAAAGTAAATCAAGCAAGACTGAAGTCAAGGTATTAAAGTCAATCAAGTGAGACTGAAGTCAAAATTAAAGTCAATCAAGCAAGACTGAAGTCAAGGTACTAATCGAGTCAATCTCATAAGACTAAGGTCAAAACCCTAAATCAAAACCCTAATCTAAAACTAATCAAGTCAATCTCATAAGACTAAGGTCAAAACCCTAAATCCAAACCCTAATCTAAAACTAATCAAGTCAATCTCATAAGACTAAAGTCAAAACCCTAAAACCCTAAAGACTAAGTCAAAACCCTAATTGAAACCCTAAAAGAAACCCTAATCAAACCCTAAATGCTTCTAAAAACTTTATAAATAGGAGCCTCCACACCCTATTTTCATATAAAAGAAAAAACCCTAGGAAAAGTAGGTGAAGAAGCCTCCATAACCTCCCCAAAACCCTAATTTTGGAGTCCCAACTCCTTTCCTAACACCCCTACTCCGATTTTAGCCTAAAAAACACCCAAAAACCTCTAAAAAACATCCCAAAAATCCACAAAAAATTCGAAGCACCCAGATCCAAGAAGGAGATACCTTACCTCGGAGATCAGAAATCAGATCCGGAGATAGAACGAAGTAAGGAACACGGTACAAGGAGTTGTTTTCACCAGATCTGAGGGAATAGCACTTTTGCAAATCAAAGGTAAGTTTATTATTATTTTTTTTTTAATCTAGGTTTATCATTAGCGATGTAGATCTACTTGGGATAAGTAGAGACCGGCATTGGCCGGGCGGGGTTGGTGCCTAACACCTTCCAACCCCGTAACATGATCCCCGGATTCAGATTTCTATAGTAGATTAGTTCTTTTTTATCCATTGTAGAGTCATTTATGGTTCCTAGACCTAAACTAGGTGGCGACTCCCAAACCTCAAGGGTCAAAAGCGGATCCGCGCACCCCGCGGATCGAGGGCGCTTTCAGTGGCGACTCCACTGGGGACCTTCGAGGATCAAACTTGAAAAGCCCCAAGTATGGGATATGTCGCTAATAGGACCTTTTTATTTGATTTAGTTGATTATTTGTTTATTGTATTTTATTTATTTATGTTTTGTTTTTTTTTTTTTGTTATTCTTTTGGCTTAATCATAGATCACATGATTTAATCTTGAATATCCTAATCCGATATATCATTTTTTTTATGGTTCAATCGAAGTCATTCGGAATGACCCTAAATAATGCGAGATTTCAAAGGAATAATCTTATTGAGGATGAGATAATGGTTTTCGGACCATGATTTTTCTTACTCACGTAATTATATTTCGATTCAAATTTTAGGTGTGTGTTTGATTTGATATTTGACCATTTTACTTAAAAAAAAAAAAAATTTTCAATTAAATATGTTATCTTATTCAATCGATAGTTTAACATTTTTTTTTTAATATGTGACTGTGCTGTCCATTGGTAGCAAGCATGAGAAGTAAAAAATAAAAAATAAAAAGGGTCGATGTGCTGTGTGTAACAATGATGGGTAAAACGATAGAGTGGGGTGCGTTCAGTAAAAAAAAAATTCTTTTATTTTAAACCCTTTTGTTTTAAATAAATCTTTTCTCTTATTCTGTTAATGTCATCTTCTTCAACCAAACGAAGAGAAGAGAACAACCAGTTTGGTTCTCTCAAACCGATCAACGGTGATTGGGCAAGGTTCAATTGGTTTCTGATCTAGGAAAATTACCGATTTTTTTCGGTGATTAGGCACGGAGCTTCAAATCGATGACTCCTCCAAAGCTTCACTCAAATCCCATCGTCTCTAACTGAGATTCGAGATAGCTCTCCGTCCAATCGGTTTAGGAAATCTTCTGTCTTATCAACCTTTGACTCGAGAAACCTCGTGATTCTTGAATCAGTTGCGGATGAAGCCGTAGCTTGTAGAATTCACGGAAGCCATCTCCACTTCAACCTCAAGCTCAAACAGAGCATTAATGGCAGATGCTTTAAAAGTTTTTTTTTTCTTCTTTCCTAAAATAAAAGAAATTGGTTTTGTGTTGATTATGAGAAAAAGGAAAGTCCTGCACCCCCAGCAAGAACCATTATTTTTTGTTGAAATCACTGATTGTAGCCGAGATTTACAGCCGTGCCTTGAGTTTTGCAAGTTTCTGTTGTAGTAGTCAAGCCCATCTGTCAGTCGAAAATTTGATCTAGAGTGTTGACGATGAAAAGAAAACAAGAAGATTAAGATACTTGAGATTAAAATTCTGAAATTTTTGCAGGCTTTGATGATGATTCTTCGTTTTTAAGGACTGATTGTTTCGGCAAATAAAAAAAAACTCGAGTTTCAATTTATTGGTTTTTTTTAACGATTATCTTAGTAGTCTCTCGAAACTTCGGATTGCTCAACTAAAAAGATTAGAAGTAAATCAAGGAACTCTTAAGATTAATTTTTGGAAAACTGGTGTTGGCTCGATCATTAGGCTTGAATTTTGAGCTGATTGATTTGAGTCTAACTCAGTGAGTTTGATAATTGGATGGGGCAGCCGGCCAATTTGTATTGGATTCATTTGCAGTTTTTTTTTTTAAATTGTTGTGATTTCACATGTTATGGAATCTTGCATATTTGTTTTTCTGGAGTATTCTCTGTGGCTTGGTAGAGATTGATTTTGGGGTGTTTCGACGGTTGTTATTAGCACACCAATCCTTACTTGTAACGCATGTATTCATACGAAATAATTCTCAAAAGGATTTGGTGTGCTATAAGTAAATAATGGGTATACCAATAGTGTATCTCATTTGCTTTTATCTCAATGGTGGTAGGGTATACAAGTCTCTCTCTCGTGTTAAGGTTTATTTTATTATTTTATTATTTTTATCATTACATCAACCTATAACAAATCATCCGTATTTGTTATTTGTTTGCAAACCAAAGAAATTGGTGTGACAATAATAATAATAATAAAAGGGAGTTTCTTAAAAGGAAAAAAAATCAATTTGTTTAATTTGTTTGTTAATAAGCTTCTTTAATTTTTTTTTAGGATTTTATTTTATTATAAATAAAAAAATGGGTCATGTGATTTTAAAATTTCCATTTATCCTCAATTCAATGTGCCTTAAAATTCTGAATTATTTTGGACCATCCAAATGACCTTTGATTGAAACACATAAAGAAATGTGCCAGATTAAATGTTTGCTTCTAATACGGATATATGCTTGGTATATTTATTTTTTTTAATCATGTATTTAGAATGCTGCTGATCTTGATTAAATATCTATGTGATTAGAATGGTGTTGATTAAATATTCATGCGATTCACGTTGTAATGATTGATTTGATTGGACCCATGGGCCCACTTGTTTGAAAAAAGCCCCGGGCACATCCCACCCTGTTTTGCACACACCACATGCACGTTTATTGTTTTGAGCACTTACACGTCCCATTTAGCCAACGTGGCACTAGTGCGTGGCCCGGTCTCTTCGGAGATGCGACGTCATTCATGAAACCCACAACTCCAGTCACGTACCTTAAGGTATATCAAACTGTGAGCATCAATACCGTCTGATCAGGTGATTCTGAGAGATATATTGATGCACCCAGGCTGGAGCGACCTGAGCCTTTGACCTATTTGTAAGCCACACAGTCACATGTCCCGATTGTCAACGTAGTACTAGTACGTGGTCGGTCCCCTCGTGGGATGCCAAACCATTTATGAAAGCTACAACCCTTGACTCGTACCCATAGGTATAAAAGATAATCTAAGTATATCAATTGCACTTCTTGGTCAAAACCGGTGCCTAAGCAGATCTTGCCCCGCTGTACCCTACTGTACGAGGGGGATAGACTACGTCTATTCTAGACGAGAGGTATTTAAGTGGGCCTTTGCTCAGTATTGTGCGCCACCTCTCAACTGGAGATCAAACTGGCTGTTTTTGGCTTCAGAGAAGTGAATTGAGCTTTTAGATTATCACCTATACGGTATATCAAACCAAGTCACCACGTATCGAAAGGTATATAGGTGTGCTTGGGCAAGGGTGGCCAGATAAAAATGCATTGCACGTAGTAAGCTTAGAGTTTAGAAACCTTCCTTGTAGGTCACGACTCGAACTTATCGTGGGTGTTCCCGGGTTGTTCATTGAATGAAATCTTATGAGACTTCGTGATTGATATGAATGTATGTGAATGATGAGATCAGAATGCATGTGAATGATGAAATGGATGTATGTGAATGATGAGATCAGAGTGTATGATTGTCCTCAAGGATAAAAAATGTTGTTTTTGAAAATCAAAATGGGTGCACTGACCCAATAAAAAATTCATCTATTGCAAATGACCCAGCCCAACTCGATCTAACAATCCTGATGGACCGGGCCATTTAAATCAAAATAGAAATCAAATTTTCAAAGAAGAAAAATAGTTTACAAAGGGAAAATATTTTTCAGAATAAAATATTTTCCAAAATAAGTGTTTTCCAGAAAAAGTGTTATTCTCTAGAAAAAATGTTTTCTAAGAAAAAAATGTTTTCTAAAAAAAAAATGTTTTCCAGAAGAAAATGTTTTCCAAAAAAAAAAAAAAAAGGAAAAATTTGCAAAAGATCTATTTTTGCATGAAAAGTTTTTATGGACCTTGGAAAACTACCAAAAATGTTGTAAAAATAATCAGATTTGTGAAATAAAAACATTATTTTCCAATATTTTTCAAGAATGCAACATAATTATTTTTCTTCTGAATAATCATTGAATGGATGAATTTTTTAATGGATTGGTGCACAAAATTCAATAAAATCTCAGGGTTCATTTAAAATGTTATCAAGGGGGTGACACTGAAATTGGTTAAATTCACCTTCAAAGAGGTTTAAGAGTTATCATTGTATCTAAGCTCAATCGTCCATCGTCTATCTAGGGTTGTAAATCCGGTCAGTTAGAGTAAACGTCAATATCAAGTCAACAGTCAGAAATGACCTCAAATTTTCTCAACATCATCCAGTTGTTCTTTGAAGATCATAGTGCTTCAATCCTACCGGTTGTAAGCAATATCTCATTCCTCAGTCCTAATCAAACTTGTATGGGTACTTGTCTTGAGTTTTCATGAGTCATTTGGGTTAGCTCGAGTCCTTTTTTCCAGCAAGGTCATGTCTTCCTTAGATTGAGCCTACTCTTTCCTATTGAGTCAAGTTAGTTCGTTGAGTCTATAGAGGTATCTATCGCCCCATCTGAAATTGATCGGATAAAGGAAATTTTTGAATACCTCGAGCGCATTAAAGAATTAACTAATAATCTAGCTTCAAGGATATATTTTTCTCCTGAACAAGAAGATAAGAGTCGGGCTCAAGAAAGCAAAGGTCATTGACCTCGGAACATAAATAAATTCCTAAAGAGATTTAAATAGAAACCATCTTATCTCTAGAGGGACACCAGGGGATAATAAATTTTCTCAGAAATTTCAAAAGACTTGTTCGCATGGGCCTATGAGGATATGTTAAGTGCAAGCTTGGGTGTTGTCCAACATGGAATGGATACTCGTCTATATCAATGGAATCAAAGAAGATGTTATAAAAATGTATCAGTGCTATCCTCACTACATCTTGAGTTTCAAATCATATATTATCAGTCGATATGGGGGTACCTTTTGAATTAATCTCTGATAATGGGTCGTACTTCAAAGCATAAATCATTACTCTATGTTTAAAGTTGAAGATCCGGAAGCACAAATCATCCCTCTACCGTCCTCAGATCAATGGAACGATTGAAGCAGTTAGTAAGAGTCTCAAGACTATCATCAGAAAATTGTGTCAATCACATCGAGATTGGTCAGAAAAATTATCATTCACGCTATGGACATATCGAGCTTCAATTCGATCCTCTACTGGAGCTACTCCCTACTCTTTAGTGAATGGCATGGAAGCAGTCTTGCCAGTTGAAATGGAAATTTCGTCTCTCAGGGTCTTGTTGGAAAATCATTTGTTAGAAACAGATTGGGTTCGTCAGCAGCATGAAGAATTAAACTTGATCGAAGAAAACGAGTTAAAGCCCTGTACCATGTGCAAGCTTATCTAAGAAGAGTCACCCGTGCATTTGACAAAAAGGTCAAAGCTCATCATTTACAAGTCAAGGATTTAACTATCAGACTTCAAAGAAAATTTAACACTCCTCCTCGACTATAAGAGAAAGTCTGAACCCAATTGGAGAAATTCATTCATCAATGAGATACTACCAGGAAAAGCTGTCAGGCTTCAAGATCATGATGGAATCGAATTACTAGAACCAACCAACCTTGACCAAATCAAACGGTACTACATTTAAGGAGGCCATTTTTGGCCGAATCAATTTTCCTATTACCTAATTCTTTATCTCCTTTCTCAACCCCTTTGTAGCCTGAGAAAAATTGTGCCTTTTATTTCTTAGCCTGATCACCTAACCTAGGGGAAGGAAAAATCCGAACCACGTTTTGGTCTGATCCCAAAAATTTGGGGTACGTAGGCAACCTGAGAAGTTACTTCAGGCCCGACCACACCAAAATAAAAAAAATAGATTCCCCGATGAAGAAAAAATCTAAAAAGAAAAAATTCAAAAGAATGGGGAAGAAAATTCAAGAAAAAAGTTTAAATGAAATGCCACACAAGGGGCATTTGGGTTTTTGAGCCTCAAAATCCCTTTCTTTTTTATGCCTAGTCCCAAGCCTACCTATAAAAGTCATCCTAAGTACCGTGTGAAAAGGTCAAGGAAGGTAGTAGAACATGATCAGACAGTAATTCTAGAAGGTCAGAAAAAAAAAAAAAAATGATGAAGCCTGCTAAGTTGAAAACCCGAAAAAGGGCGACTTAGGCAAAAATTAAGGCAAGCTCGCAAAGTTGAAAATTTGAAAGGACAACTTTGGCAACAATTAGAGCAAAGAAAAAAAAGAAAAAGCTCGCTAGATTGAAAACCTGAAAAGGCGATCTAGGCAAAAGTTAGAGCAAGCTTGATAGATTGAAAACCTGGAAAGACGATCTAGGCAAAAGTTAGAGCAAATAAAAAAAAACAGAAGAAAATCCCAAGCTGAGAGCAGTTCGAGCTGAAACGTCAGAAATCTGAATAATCAAGTTCAATACTCAGCTTAAACCAGGCATAGATTCAGAAGCCACAACTATCTTGTCTACGATCGATCTGAAAATTCTTACTTCCCCAAGTGAACCAATGGAGAGAATGGTGAATTCTATGATGAGTCTCAAAAGGAAATATTTTGTTCTCTTGAGCCTGACTCAAAATCTTTAATAAAGTTGGATCTTTATTGCGCTTGTGGTAATCAAATATTTCAAACCTTCATACAAAGGGGCATTTTTTCTTTTTCCTCTAGATATGTAATTTCCCCCCTTATACTAGGGGCATTTTTTTTAATGATGTGTTCAATTAGTGTGTTTATTGTCAAACTAGGGACATTTTGTTTTTGAGCAATGTTAATCCTAAAATGAGAACTCCAAACTTAAGGTTACCCTCTTAATAGTAGTTTTTCAAAAAAAAAA
This sequence comes from Akebia trifoliata, assembly GCF_017979445.1. Lineage (NCBI taxonomy): Eukaryota > Viridiplantae > Streptophyta > Magnoliopsida > Ranunculales > Lardizabalaceae > Akebia > Akebia trifoliata. The sequence continues at coordinate 20,817,907 of NC_141384.1, read as the reverse complement.
AAAACTCTTGAGGTTCAAACTCAGATTTTAAATTTACAAAACTTTTTTGATAAAACCTTGAGGTCCAAACAAATGCATTCTGAATCTCACATAGGAGATAGGATATCCATTCTGTCCCAAATCTATTCATTCTTAGATTCTACCACTCTTTTCCAGATCCATTTTCAATCGTTTCTCTCCTAGATTTATTCCTTTGTTCTCAGTTTTACTCAGCCAGATGCCGCCGAGGGTTTTCTCGGAATTATGCTCAGATACCGCCGAGGGTTTTCTCGGAATTATGCTCAGATACCGCCGAGGGTTTTCTCGGAATTATGCTCAGATACCGCCGAGGGTTTTCTCGGAATTATGCTCAGATACCGCCAAGGGTTTTCTTGGAATTATGCTCAGATGTCACCGAGGGTTTTCTCGGAACTATGCTCAGATGCCGCCAAGGGTTTTCTTGGAATTATGCTCAGATACCGTCGAGGGTTTTCTCGGAATTATGCTCAGATACCGCCGAGGGTTTTCTTGGAATTATGCTCAGATACCGCCAAGGGTTTTCTTGGAATTATGCTCAGATACCGCCGAGGGTTTTCTCGGAATTATGCTCAGATACCGCCAAGGGTTTTCTTGGAATTATGCTCAGATGCCGCCGAGGGTTTTCTCGGAACTATGCTCAGATACCGCCGAGGGTTTTCTCGGAATTATGCTCAGATGCCGCCAAGGTTTTTCTTGGAATTATGCTCAGATACCACCGAGGGTTTCTTGGAATTATGCTCAGATACCGCCGAGGGTTTTCTCGGAATTATGCTCAGATACCGCCAAGGGTTTTCTTGGAATTATGCTCAGATGCCGCCGAGAGTTTTCTCGGAACTATGCTCAGATACCGCCGAGGGTTTTCTCGGAATTATGCTCAGATGCCGCCAAGGGTTTTCTTGGAATTATGCTCAGATACCACCGAGGGTTTTCTCGAAATTTTGCTCAGATACCGCCGAGGGTTTTCTCGGAATTATGCTCAGATACCGCCAAGGGTTTTCTTGGAATTATGCTCAGATGCCGCCGAGGGTTTTCTTGGAATTATGCTCAGATACCGCCGAGGGTTTTCTCGGAATTATGCTTAGATGCCGCCAAGGGTTTTCTTGGAATTATGCTCAGATACCGTCGAGGGTTTTCTCGGAATTATGCTCAGATACCGCCAAGGGTTTTCTTGAAATTATGCTCAGATGCAGCCGAGGGTTTTCTCGGAACTATGCTCAGATGCCGCCAAGGGTTTTCTTGGAATTATGCTCAGATACCGCCGAGGGTTTTCTCGGAATTATGCTCAGATACCGCGAGGGTTTTCTCGGAATTATGCTCAGATGCCGCCAAGGGTTTTCTTGGAATTATGCTCAGATACCGCCAAGGGTTTTCTTGGAATTATGCTCAGATACCGCCTAGGGTTTTCTCGGAATTATGCTCAGATACCGCCAAGGGTTTTCTTGGAATTATGCTCAGATGCCACCGAGGGTTTTCTCGGAACTATGCTCAGATACCGCCGAGGGTTTTCTCGGAATTATGCTCAGATACCGCCGAGGGTTTTCTCGGAATTATGCTCAGATGCCGCCGAGGGTTTTCTTGGAATTATGCTCAGATACCGCCGAGGGTTTTCTCGGAATTTTTCTCAGATACCGCCGAGGGTTTTCTCGGAATTATGCTCAGATACCGCTGAGGGTTTTCTTGGAATTATGCTCAGATGCCGCCGAGGGTTTTCTCGGAATTATGCTCAGATGCCGCCAAGGGTTTTCTTGGAATTATGCTCAGATACGGCCGAGGATTTTCTCGAAATTATGCTCAGTTACCGCCGAGGGTTTTCTCGGAACTATGCTCAGTTATCGTCGAGGGTTTTCTCGGAACTTTGCTCAGATGCTGCCGAGGGTTTTCTCGGAATTATGCTCAGATTATATTCAAATTATGCTCAGTTTATACTCAAATTATGCTCATATTTTAAGCCACACACTTGCACATTTGCACTTTTTAGTCAGGGAGAATTCTCTAAAATTCAAGGATCTGACACCGTCAGTGAGAGTTTGCGCTCAAGGACCTGATAACCTTTTAATTCGGGGAGAGCTTTACCCTCAATGATCCGAATACCCCGACGAATTGTTAAATCAGGCTGCAAAATGAACTGTCACTAGCTTTGGCATTCGGATATCGCACTAATCTACCAAGATAGATTTGCTATCTAGTTTGCTTCAACCCTCTGCCAAAGAGGGGCATCTGTAGACACCCCATTTTTGCATCTGCCTGATTAATCAAGTCGTCGACCCGATCGCAAAGGTTCCCAATGATGGATGTCTATTCCAATGCTTTATTTTGTTACCAGATATGTTTCAGAAATCCAGATGAGGTATCTCGAACTGAAAAAACTTAGAAATCACGCTACGCTAGGAAAATACGACCCTAGAAACATAGAAATCATCATCTTGCAAACCAAAAAGAAGCTTCACGATAAAAATCACAAAAAATGATTAAATTACCAAAATACCCCTAACATCAAAACAACTCTAGAGCCTGCATTACGCTTAGGAAATCCCACTCAAACACATAAAACAATAAATCGAAACCAAGTAAACCACTTCGCCAATTTTCACAAAATTTGACAAAATTATGAAAATACCCCTCATAAAGTTCACGATCATTTCATACAAAAAACTTCATAAATGACAAAAACCAACATTCCCATTGAATTCCTTACGAAAAACTGATTCCAAAACATCGTGGAACATTGAAAAACGACTTAAAACGTAAAAAATCCTCTCCAAGGGCAAAACGGTAATTTCACAATTTTCATAATTAAAAAATTCGAAATTAGTAAATAAAACATTAAATAATTAAAGTGAAACATTAATGAAATTAATTTAAAAAGTTGAACCTAAAAAATCGATTAATTGGACTCTCAGGCAAAATTGTTGAGGGTTCGTGGGATATTTCTTTAAGGACCCCTCCATTTGGGGGTCCAAAGAATTAAAGATATTTTAGAGGGGGTTCTCCAAAAATTAAAAGTAAATCAAGCAAGACTGAAGTCAAGGTATTAAAGTCAATCAAGTGAGACTGAAGTCAAAATTAAAGTCAATCAAGCAAGACTGAAGTCAAGGTACTAATCGAGTCAATCTCATAAGACTAAGGTCAAAACCCTAAATCAAAACCCTAATCTAAACTAATCAAGTCAATCTCATAAGACTAAAGTCAAAACCCTAAAACCCTAAAGACTAAGTCAAAACCCTAATTGAAACCCTAAAAGAAACCCTAATCAAACCCTAAATGCTTCTAAAAACTTTATAAATAGGAGCCTCCACACCCTATTTTCATATAAAAGAAAAAACCCTAGGAAAAGTAGGTGAAGAAGCCTCCATAACCTCCCCAAAACCCTAATTTTGGAGCCCCAACTCCTTCCCTAACACCCCTACTCCGATTTTAGCCTAAAAAACACCCAAAAACCTCTAAAAAACATCTCAAAAATCCACAACAAATTCGAAGCACCCAGATCCAAGAAGGAGATACCTTACCTCGGAGATCAGAAATCAGATCCGGAGATAGAACGAAGTAAGGAACACGGTACAAGGAATTGTTTTCACCAGATCTGAGGGAATAGCACTTTTGCAAATCAAAGGTAAGTTTATTTTTATTTTTTTTTAATCTAGGTTTATCATTAGCGATGTAGATCTACTTGGGATAAGTAGAGACCGGCATTGGCCGGGCGGGGTTGGTGCCTAACACCTTCCAACCCCATAACATGAACCCCGGATTCAGATTTCTATAGTAGATTAGTTCTTTTTTATCCATTGTAGAGTCATTTATGGTTCCTAGACCTAAACTAGGTGGCGACTCCCAAACCTCAAGGGTCAAAAGTGGATCCGCGCACCCCGCGGATCGAGGGCGCTTTCAGTAGGAATTGGCTGTGGACTTACTGGGTAACCATTGTTACTCACCCTTTCCTTCCTATTTTTTTTTTAGTTTCAGCACTTGCAGCTACCGAGGTAGGCGTAGAGTCAGTAATTGAGGAGTATCTGATCGATCAGATAGATGATCAGAGTTTATTGCCTGGTGAGCACTAGGGCCACATCCCTTAGCGTTGTCAGTTTCATCCAGGATGTGTGTAGTTTTTGGATTGAGAGTTTAGGCCTATGTTAGAGTGAGAATGTTTTGGTAAGCCTGTATATTGATAAATCTTCCGCACTCTGATCTACTTGCATGTTAGATGTAATTAGTCTTCCGCTGTTATTTTTCCTGTATCTACATTTTTATATACAGGTTTTGTTATAAATTGGTTTATCAAGTTTGAGTTCCGTGAAACGCTAACATAAACAGAGGAGACCATGCCGAAATTTTGAGGTACCACCTAGTACCTTGGGATTTGTGTTAGCGTTTGGCGGGACGCCACATGGCATTAGCTGAGTAAGATCTTTTCATTCATTTTTGCTGGATTCTTAATCCTCCGTTGAAGTTGCTTGGACTACTTGAGCTTCTCTCTAAGTTTTGAGAACAACTTTTGCAAAAGAATTAATTCATCAGATGATTGTCGATTTCACTAATCGTACTTTTTTCCATTAGATTTCGATTGAAAGATATGGGAATCAAATTCAAATTTATTTATCTAAATTGCAAAAATGTCTTGGGAGATCTTCATGATTATCTAAGGGTAGATGTTGATTAAATAAAATAGATTGTAACAGATTCCATTTTCAAATTTGAATATTTGAGTAAAGGAAGGTTAAGAGATAAATTAATGAAGATTTAGGATTTCAATGTGTTAAGAGTATTAGATTATGTTGTATCGTATTATGGTGTACAATGATACATTGCATCATAATCTTATATGTAGTTAGAATAGTTATGCAGTTATGTAATCGAACACATGTAACCTTTTTGATCTATATAACCGGGAATTTCACATTATCTCAAATTCTTAGTTGTTCAATTATTTTGAGTCTTATCATAGTATCAGAGTCTTGGCCAGTTCCAATCTTATGATTAGGTTGGCCATGATCTTTTTTTCTTTGTCTAATTCTCATCTCCATTCTCAAACTCGTTATATAAATAAAAACTCCTTTATTTGTTGATCATCTCTCAGTCATTTTGTTGAAGAGTTGTTGTTTGAGAACTGTAGAACTATTGAATAACTTTCTATAATGTCACCTCACCGTTAGATTCAAACACAACCAAGTCTTCTATCCTGATCCCTCACTAATGCTCATCATCAATCTTTTTTTATAAAAAGAAAAAAAAATAGAGGATATCAAATCCCATGGTCTACAATGATACATTGGATCATTATCTTATGTAGTTACAATGGTTATGCAATTATGTAACCTATGTGTCTTTAATAGGGTACTCACCTGAGATTTATATATTGGGAATTTCACATTATCTCAAAATCTTAATTTTAAGTTATTTTGAGTCTTTTTTTTTTTTAATTTATGACAGGGGTGTTCGAATTTACGTCCAACTAGGGGGACCGGAAGAGCCAAGGCCGGAGCCAAGGCATATGGAAAGTCCGCACATCACACGCATCAGGTGAGTGAGGGCACACTCTCGTAGGTGGCCCTCAGGAAATACTGTTCATAGTGGGTATTAAACTCACAACCTATGGACTCTCACCATGTATTGGATCCAAAATTACAATTGAGCCATCCCTTAGGTTTTATTTTGAAAGTTTTATCACTATGTAAATCTTTTTTAGAGATTTACGATTCAACTTTTTGTCAAGGGACCGAAGATGATTGTAATAATTACAATTTGATAAAGAATTGTTTTGGGCTTTGGAAGTTGATCTTTTATATATGTGGGGTTGTGTTTGTTAATATGGAAATAGTGTAGAAAACGCATTAGTGCCTATAAATTTTATTATTTTATTAGATGAAGGACAAATGGTGCATACAACAAAAATATCATGCATAGATGTAGTCATTTGGATCATGAACAAAACTATCATTATACATTGGCCATCGAAGAACGCCTTCTAAATTGTCCTTGAATCTCAATAACCAAAAATTTACAATGCATAAGAATGAATTATATACTACCTATAATCTCACATAAACATTTAATTTTATGGATTATTTAATTAATATGTACAGGTACGTGAGATTTAAATTTTTTTGAAGTTTTGATCTCATTTACAAAGGGTTTTAGAGTCGCCACCATTCAAAGAGTTTGGGTGTGAATGGGCATTACAAGATGAATTTTTGAAATACTTTTAAACTTGTCATGACTCACTTTCAATGGGTAAGGACATAGGTATACCTAGAGAACTAAGTAGGGAGATTCGGTTGAGGGACAAGGAAGGTGTTAGGCATCTTGTCCCTCCTATCCAGTGATGGTTACCATTGGTATGACCATAGGGGATATATAAAACATTTTTTTGTTTTGTTTTGTTTTTTTTTTTTTTGAGATTAGAGGAGATGATAGAAGTTAAGAAATTTAGGAGCTATAGTTCAATTTATAATCTAGATAAATGAAAATAGTGAGCAAGCCACTACTAGAAGTAGGTGCTTGTTGGATTTTTTTTGTGAACTTGAGACTTTGATGGAAATTCACTTAGATTTTATCATTTTGAGTCTTCAAGTCTTTTTTCTTAAATATGTACTCCCTTAGGAGCCTTTATTTATTGGTTTGGTCTATAAGTGATGTTCATGAGTTGAACAAAACATTGTTGGAGCCAAGACTTTATTCATGATGGTGTTAATCAATTGGGGATAATCTTTTTGTTGATTTTAGAGTTAGATATAGGTCTAGAAGAACCTAGACCTTACTTCATATTTAGACTTGTAAGTGTGTGCATGGTTGTGTATGTACATATGGGCTCACGAAGAGAAGATTACCTGAAAGAGGGTTTACTCTCTAGCTCTTAAGCCATAGAGAAAACAAGAAAGAAACAATTTTCTAAGAATTTAAATTAAGGCAAGAACATCTATGCTAATGGAATTTAAAATGTTCTCATGAAACTTATTAAGGATTTATAGGGGAAGATTACCTCACTAGGAGGGATTATTCTCTACCCCCAAGCCTTTAGAATAGGAATTTAAAGGTCTGCATTACTAAACATAAATTAAAAAAAACTTGAAATAAAAAAGAAGGGGAGTGGTGAGAATGGAGGGATTATAGGGGATTAATGCTTAGCCCCACCTTGGTCTTCTTCTTCTTATTGGGTTTTGGCTTTTAGGGAAGGAGGAAGGCTATTTGGATAGAATTTTGGGAAGGTTGGAAGACTTAGAGAAGGGATTTTGCCAAAGTTTTGGAGCTCAAATTATTCTCTTCCATTTATCTTGGATAGAGGTTCTATTTATAGGCTTTTGGGAGACCTTTCAGGATAAATTTGTCATAAATCCTATAGTTCCCAATTCCAATATTCCTAATAAAATCACACATAAAGATTTTAATTGCCCTTCATAAACTAGTCCTTGATTGTCTTTTACACTCTTATGAGTCTAAGAAATCAGATGATTAAATGATTGGATTGTAAAAGATAACAAGTTCTAGAGAATTGTTGAGGGAGGTTAAAAGAGTCCAATGACCTTGGCTTTGAGTCCATCTAGAAAGAAATAGGCTAAGTTGCAAGTAAATTAGGGATTGATTTTTAGATTTTTTGATCACTTAGTTTAGTTAGATCTTTAACAAATTGAGTATAGATAGGTTTTTGACACAAATTCTAGAGCTTTTTCTAGGTAGGATAAAATGGTCATGGACCCTTGAATTGAGTCAATTACATTGAATGTCATGGAATTCTCTTGGATTTTAAAAAAGGCTAGAAGGACATAAGTGTGAACTACGTCTAACGAGTCTTAACAAATTAGGGCTAGAAAGGTAATTCAACTTAAGAAGGGCCCAAGAAAAACTTTGGATCAAGTTTAGAACAAAAGGAAGATTACCAAAGAACCTTAATTGGTAAATTTAATCAAAGGTTAATGCATGGGCATTTGGAGAATTAAAAGGATCTTTGTTAAGGAAAAATCCAATTAGATAAAGCTTATGAGGTCATTTTTTAAATCGAATCTCATGCACCCATGGGCTGAATAACTGTCCAATTGAATTAGCTGTTAGTGAGCAACGACCAAAATGAGCTTGCATTGAATGTAGAAAAATAAAAACCAAAGCAAAATATACTTGTATACTACTCAAAAGAAGATCAGAATAAAGCATGACCTACCTATTAGGTGACCAATGGCCAGACAAGCCTATGCTTAGCCGTTTGTCATTAATGAACTAGCAAAAAAATCATTTCTTTGGTTATATTATGATTGGTCTTATTTTGGTTATGTGGGCCCCACCTGATTGATCAAAATCTTTTCGATTTGATTCTTAACTCTAGATTTGATTGAGCTCTCGGGCTTATTCGATCAAATTGGGATGTTTACAATTACCCCTTTTTCTGAGAGTTGTTGGTGATGAATTGTAAAGACGTAAACTTAAACTCTTATTTGATAGGATAAGCTCAAACTTGTACGTTTTTCCAGTCTCATTTTACAAACTTAGATTGAAGCAAAACAATAAAGGACATGTAAGTTGTGACCTTCCCAAGCTCTGAGTCTGAAGGGATGACGTATTGAGCAATTCTCGATCTTGTGGTTCGATGTATGGTTCTTGGAAACCTTGAATCAATCTTCTAGCTCGATGTATGGCTTTGAGATCATTTGAGTAAGAGGTAAATGATGATGAATTGTCTTCAATTTTCACTTGCTTTTGTAAAATTGAATTTACTTTTTCCACGTTGCTTCAAAATCTTCTTGAGGTTGGCTTCATTTATGAGAATTTATAGCTTTTTGATTATGTTGCACTCACATTATTCATTACTCGACTTTGCTTCTAATATTGCTTGTGTGCTTGAGAATGATCCCTTGGGGGGATTCCTTGAAGTTTATGTTTGTGCATTGCTAGAGATTTTGCTGGAAAATTTACTGTCATCAGAGTGTACTCGTTGGGGAGATAAAAAGTGTTCATGGGGATATTTTCGACTTCGTTTGACTTTTCCTCATCTTTTGAACTTTCCTCTCATTGACTCTTTTTGAATTTTCTTATATTTTTTTTTGACTTTTTATTTCTTTTGAATTTTTTTATTTTTCCATGACTATAGCCGATTAGAGGTCATAAGGGGAATGACTTGGCATTGGTTTGCAAGGGTCAATGTCATATTGGCTTGGCCGTTTGGTAGCAAAAGCCAATGGGCATTTTGCTTGACCGTTGGGTAACAAAATCCACTATTCTTTTGTCTTAATAGTTCCTTATAAAGGGTATGCTCCATATTAAAACTGAGAGCGAAACACTTTGGCCAACAGAAGGTCAATTTTCATCCTTAGACGATTTTCTTTTGGCCATTTTGATCACCTTTGGCCATACTATTTTTCGCCAGTTCGCATTTTATCCATGGTTTGATCTAGACACTTTGAGCTCTAATCTCGAGGATTGTGTCTTTTGAACGGTTAGAATCGGATTTCGGGTGGCTTTTTTAGCAAACAGGGTTTCAAACCCAAATTTTTCATCAAAGGTATGATTTTTCTTTTAAATTTGACCAAATTTGTTTATTTTGTGCTTGAATTTCATATGAAATTGATGAATTGATGGGGTGATTGGAATGAATTTGATGGATTTTCAATGATTTGGGTATTTGCAAGATGATTTTAATGTTAAAATTGGGGCGGATTTTGAGAAAATGGTTTGGGGTAGGGGGATGAATTGATGAATTGGAGTTAATTGTGTGGATTTACGTGAATCAGATTGATGGATTTTGGGGTTGATTTTGACAAATTTTGGATTTAGATTGATTTGGAGTTATTTTTGGGTGGAGTTTTTGTACAGATTTAGATTGGAGTTTTCCAAATTGGGTTGGATTTTTGGTTTAAATTGATGAAATAGGTTGATTGGCACCTGGTGGCTTAGATTGGATGGGTTGATTAAGGTTGGATTTTTTTTTTTGCCATGTGTTTGACAAAATGCTTGAACGGGGAAAAATTGTAAATTTCAGATATTGGAGTGATTGGGTGAGTTGGTTATGTATTGGAAATGGGTAGGGGTAGCTTAACTTCAAAATTTTGTATTTTTGAATTTTTGTTAGGTTTTTGAATATTGTGTATTTTTTTGAATTTTTGGCTTTGGATGGAATTCTAAAGCATCTTTGTGTTTTTGATGGATTTTCAGATGGTTCAGTTCAACTTAATAAATGAAATAAAGAATTGGTGAAACGGAAATCCAAGGCAAGTGGTAGTCGCCTTCCTTTTAATCCTGATGAGTCTGATGATGATCATCGATCGGTAGTTCAGGATCTTGATGTCTAGGGAGATGACGACAACGAGAGTAGTGAGGAGGTTGAGGAGACCGAGGTGGTTGCTCGTCACTGACCCTGGACCTACTTATTGAGTCGTGGTCCTTGATGAGATAGCTACACATATTCATGATATTCTTCTTTTGAGAGGTCTGTGCCACCACGCTTCAATTATGCTAAGGTAAGCATGCCCAACCTTTTCCCTCATGGAAATTTCAAAGGGAACTGGTACTCATTCTACACTTTGTTTGTTGAGTCTTCCGTCGATTTCCAAGTACATATGAACCTTGTTGGTTTTAGTGTCTTTTTGTTTATCCCTGATTTTATAATTCATCAGACCCTGATCTGATCATTGCTCTTATGGAGACATGGTTTACAGAGACATATACCTTTTACCTACTAGATGTTGAGTTAGGGATCCGACCGTCCAACTTTATGAGTTTGCTTGGCATTAGCTTTGGGGGATGACCTTTTCCTCTAGTTATGCCTTCTCGAGAGGAGGTAACACAGTTGCTTGGATTCAAGCATATCTCATATGTTGCATGGATTAGACCTACCAGGCTTGGGTCTACATGGTTGAAAAGATTGTATATCAATGACGACTGGTATAAGACAATTTAGGTTAGTTATTTTAAATTTGGTGCAACCTTTCGTCATATCTTCCTGATCATGCTAGGTACACGCTTTATCAATAAGGAGAGTACTGCTATTTGTAAAACCCCAAGTTTTTGATTCATACATCTGAAAAAATAACAAATAGTAGAAGTTTGAGAAAATCTTGAAAGTGAGACTTAGGGTAAAACTTTAAGATTTTGTTCTGATCATTTTTAATGAAATTTGACCTCACCATTAGATTCAAAATGATCGGAAAACATATTTTAGCCTATAAGCACGCTCAAATGTGAGTCTGAACAGAAAAATTATAAAATCCTCGATTTTCGAGTCAGACCAAGCTAAAATAATGATTTTTTTTAGAGTAAGAATTTTAAAAATTCAATCACACCATTGGGTTCATAACAAAAAATTATTGAAAATGAACTATTTACTTGTCATTTTTGGATCCCAAAAAGTTGAATTATCATAAAAAATGGAAACGACGTCAGTTTTAGGGTCCTATCGGGTCGAAAAAGTGAACTTTTGACAGAGATAAAATTTGTTGAATTTGACCACACCATTACATCTGAAATGAAAAATTATACAAAATAAAGTATTTATTCATCACTTTTAGAGTCCAGACGATTAAGTTATCGTCAAACGAAACAATATATAAAATACTGATTTTGTCCCAAAACTTATATAAATAATTTTTTAAACGAAATCACTATTCATCATCTCTTATATGCGTCCAAAAACTAGACGAAGGTTCTAAAATAATAAATTTGATTTTTTTTTCAAATTTCAACCTCAGATTCACCGTGAACGGGTAGCCGTCGACTTCCGATGTAGAAAGGAAAAACTTTCGCAACATCGACCTTTACAAAATCCATTTAATTTCTTTTCATTTCCTCTTCTCTTTCATCCTATTTTGTAGAAAATCAGCCGTATGTGATACGGGAGTTTCAATTTTTAAACCTTGGATTTCAATTATTTTGAGGCTAAACTGTCTTCCGTCACAGAAGGGAGAAATGACGATGACATCGAGATCTTTGAAACCATCGGGTTAGATTAAAAAGTCAGTCATCTTGACGTCTAACCCACCTCGATTTTAGCATTGATCGTATTGATTTCTGTGCACGTGCTTCAATTCTCTCGCACAGGGATTAGTAAAGACTGTCAATTTCTATTGATAACTGTAGATTATGAAAATGATATTTAGGATTTTTATCAAAAATTTGTAATGGATTTAAAAAAATGTAGAATTCTTTTCTTTATTTCAAATTCATGCTTGAACCTTCATTTTTGATGTGTTTAATTGTATTTAATAACAAATTATATGTGGGTAGGATATTTCATCGGGTTATTTCCGCCAGTTGGGTTTTGTGCACTGTTCAGACCTCGTTTTGATATAAGTTTTGTAAAGTTTTAATTTAAGTGATAAAAATGAATTTCAAAGTGTAAAAAATGATTTGATATCAAAAAATGAATATTTAATTGAATGAATTCAGAAAATGAATGATGTGTTTGAAAACGTAAAAAGTGCAAGAGTCGAAAAAAGGAAAAAAAGGAATGAAATGTAAAATGTAAGAATCACACCCGAGGGGTGATGTGGTAAACAACGACCAACCACAAAATCAAGAACTAATACTTTATTATGAAACATCATGTCTCAACTAGGAGCGATCCAGTCGTGAATCTCAACTCTCTAATTCCACTACTCTACTTTTGCATATTATGTATATGTTGCCTTATTTTGATATATAAAATGAAATAGATGTTTAATATTTTCATTAGGTCAATTAGATTTATATAAAAGGAAAATGTTATAGTGAGTACTGCTGATGGATGTAATGTGAGTTTTAAAATATTTAGTTACTCATCCTTGACTATATGTACTAGTTAATCGTAGTTTCTTCAGTAAAACTTTGCATATGTTAAAATAATTCAGTATGTTTATTCGTTCATGTTAGGAGATGTTATTGGCAGAAATTATTTGCTTCTTTACTGGGTAACCATTGTTACTCACCCTTTCCTTCTCCATTTTTTAGTTTTATATCCAGAGCTTAGTGAGACAGGTGTAGAACACGAGTGATGACTATCTAGTAGGTCAGATAGACAACCATAGTTCGTTACCTGATGAATATTAGGGCTATACCCCCTAGTGGTATTAGTTCATTCATATAGTATTATGGATCTTGTATTGAGCGTTAGGACTTTTGTTAGAGTGAAGAATGTTTGTATAATCTTGTAATTTATTTATCCTTCCGCACTCTGATTTATCGTACGTTATTGGATGTATATAGGCTTCCGCTATTATTATATTTTGTATGTATATACAAGATATTATAGATTTTATTTATCAGGTGGAACATGTTGAACGCCTTAGAATGCTAACATAAACAGAGGAGACCATGCCAAAATTTCGAGGCGCTACCTAGTGCCTAGAGATCTGACATGGAACTTTGTGTTAGTGTTTCAGGGGGTGTCACATTGTTAATCCCATTTTTCTTCCCCTTCTTCAGGATATTGATCAGATTGGGGAGTATGATTGGGGCAATATGATTTATAGCACCATCTAAGGTGGTTTGGGCTGTGTTGTTGATGGTTTATCTTGAAGAATTGGTGCTGGTGATTCTATTCATTCTTACTAGCCTTTACTTGAGGTAATTGCTTTATGTTTCACTACAATTTGAGATTGTTTTTATATTTTCTATGTACCCTGTCTTATGTGCTTCTCTTTTTGCAACTGTTTTCACATCAGTACTTTCCCTTCTATCGCCTTCTACTGATATCAGGAGGTGATGAGTTCCTAATGGGCGTAAAGTTGGCCGCCAAACCAAAGAGGACTCAAAAAAGTAAGGGCATCTCTTGTAGGTCTCATTTTGATAGGTGCTTTCATTATGACGCAAGTAACCTTAAATGCATGATCTAGAGGCTTTTATAAATGCTTTTTATTTTCTTCATCGTTAAACATGGTTTCCTTGTATTTCTACACCTTTATTTTCATGTTTCTACACACTTGAGCTAAGATGTAAAATTATGCAATGAATAGGAAAATAATATTTTGGTATTATTGGCTTCAGACATTTACCTTTTGCTTAGAAAATTATTGTTTTAATATAAATTTTAGATTTTTCCTCATTGGCCGAAAATATAGTTTTTTGATGTTTTTAATTTTTGCTAGTTTTTTGAAATGTAACGCTAAATAGCAAGTAAACTATTTTTATTTTCGCAAAATTGTCCGAGTCAGGCAAGGTTAGGATGCAAGTAAATCTTGGCTTGAACATCTTATTGTCATCGAGATAAATTTTCAAACAAATGACACAGGTCCATTATCAATTTCTCATGGACCCTTTAGACACATCCCCAAAGTCAAAAGTTAAGGATTTAACTGATTTAGGGAAGTTGAAATGAAAGGTTAGGTTCAAGATGAATAAGAAGGTGTGACTGGGTTGGTTGGTGAATGGTATTGAGAAACCCTAGTTTTTTTTTTGCCTTTTTTATGTTTTCTTTTATTCTACCAATATTTCCCATAGTGCATGTTTAAGGTTTTCACTAAGTTTGGTTTTCTACCTTTTTTTTCACTACTATACCCTTTTGGGATTTTCATCATGTCAGTAGTATTTGATTTTGCTACATTTTAATATTTTTACTCATAATACCCTTTTGGATTTTCACTATGCCCTTTCAAACAATGCTATATTTTTTAACATTACAAATAAAATGAAACAATGACTCAAACTCGATCAAAATCCAAATGACTCTAGTGGTTTGGTGATTCATGTTGAGCTAACAAATTAGAGACACTACTATTCTGATGATTCGATCTTGTTTTGTTTCTCAAGTAGTTGTGCCTTATTTAGAATATTTGATCTGATCTTCTCTCTCGCATTTTCCAACGAATCTTATGACTTGAGTTCGAGGTGAGACACAAGATCAATGTCTCCTTATTGATTTTATCTACCTTCTTTTTTGTTGCTGCCAAACATTATTTGAATTCTGTCATCACCAACTAGTTGACTGTTGGATCTTACTTTTGACCTTTTACTTAATTGGAGAAGGCTTTTATTTAGGTTGTAATGTAGGTTATGACTAGGTTAAAGAAGGAAATGATAAAAAAGGCTCAGAAATAAATGTACTAGGTATGAACTAGGGGGTGCCCTTATTACTTTCCTAAATTACCATTTTTTTAAAACTATCAATGATGTTATCCTCTTGGTTTTCTTTTAGCCTTCGAGATGAAAGTCGAGCCCAAGATTGAAAATTTTGGTTTTTGTATTGTTTTTATTTTTTTATTTTTAGTTGTTCAAAGTTTATACGCATGCGGGCTAGGAGTTAATTGAATTAGTTTAATTTTTATTTGCTTTTCTTATTTGTTTTTATTTTTATTTTTCTTTTATTAAAAAAACCTAGTTATTCCCCCAATTTTCCTCGGTTTATCCTCCGACTTGTCCTAGCTCTAGGTGGTCAAAGAAATGATCAGACTCAAAGGGGTTTGACTAAGTAATATTTTGGTAAGATTTTGGAAATGAAAAGTGACCCCTTGTTTTTTTAGGTATTGGATCTTAGGCATAATATATTTTGATTGTTAGCATTTAATGGCTTAAGAAACACTTCACCATTGATCTCTACAAGGATTAACACACCTAAGATCACCTTCTTGACTACGAAGGGGCCCTCGTAATTTGACTTGAACTTGTCCATTGGATCTTTTTGAAATTGGAGGATCTTCTTCAAACCCAGATCATCCGATTGAAATTCTCTTCGTCTGACTTTCTTGTTGTAAACTCATGAAATCCGTTTTTGATAAAGTTGTCCATGACAAATAGTAGAGAGTTTTTGTTAGTTCCACATTTTGTCAATCCCAAGACTTAAGTTGTGTGTCAGACCGATTTACAATTGAAGACATATAAAGACCTCGGTAAAATCGCTCAACCTCAAACACATCAACAAGATGCTCATTCTATGTGTGCATAAAACCTAAAAGGTAATGAGACCACTTAGATCATTCCCCAACACCTAGATGATTGTTAGGTTGACCCATTCTGGTAAATACCTTGACCCATTCATTCATCGGAGCATTGGGGAGCTTTAAATGGTCATAAAGAATATTTTGGTAATTTTACCACCCTTAGACCATCACTCACCCTTAGTAAGTGTTTGAGAATCTTATATAGGCAAGATATACTAAATCCTCGAACCGTTTAACCATCGGACTTCTCGAGAGCTCAAATTGACCCGAAATGACTAGAAGGGTATTTTGATAATTTTATTCACTGAGATCATAGCCTAGACCTTGGTGAAAGTTTGGGGACCTTCTACTTCGTAAGATCTACAAAACCCCCGAACGGTTTGCGAGTCGAAACTTTCAGGAGCAAGATATGGCCAAAATGACCCAAAAGGGCATTTTGATAATTTTATAGGTACCATTGGGTAAAATTATAAGGGTCACTAGGTGCCACCAGTAAAATTACTAGGGCTGCCAACAACACACTCCAACAGTCATATTTTTGACCATTGAGCCTCCATTGCCATCGATGACCATGGCATCACTGATAGGTCCCAAAAAACCCTCCAAATGCCTATAAAACTAATCTCTTGAGTTCATTTGTGGGTTGGATCAATCCCTAGAGAACTTACTTTCTACAATATTGGAGGATCAGGCTTTAGTTGAATGTACCCTCAACTCAAGCAACCTCCATGAAAGTCTAGTATTAAGTGAGCCTTCCATTAACCTATTTTGATCTCTCATTTGATCCCACTTCAACTATTAACCCTTTCCTTGCACACACATTGGAATATTCATGGAGCAAGGAGCAAAAGGAGAAGATGGAAGGCATAATCACAAGGAATTGACGAACTCGAAAGCTTGATTGGAAAATCAAACTATCGAGACATACTTGTGGCTCAAGGATTCGAAAAACTCAAGATCACCATTGAAAAATATTAAGAGTTGAGTGAGCCATGGTTATTTTGATTTTTCATTTCAAAATATTGTATGTAGTTACTTGGTTAAGTCCTTAAAAATCAAGTTTTTGTTAAAATCAAGGATTCTTAACAAGAGTAGAGGTTTGAGAGTTTCCAAGGTACAAAACTCACAACATTTCGAGAGGATGTATTTTTCTCGATCTTAAGGTTTTAGAATTTAGCCTAGGTATAAAATTTTTAAGTACGATTCGAGGTGAACCATAAACCTTATTGATTAGTGAACACCAAGACCTTTGCAAAGGTGACCTTGGGAGTGGATATAGGCAACGTTGTCGAACAACTATAAAATTGCTTGTCTCGTGTTTGAAAAAGTGCCTCTATCAATTTATACTTAGATAAATGCATGTCATGAATGGATAATATTCTATGTATGACATACCATAAATGTTTAGACTTTAAGTAAACCTAAATTGCATTGCAAACTAGAGACTTGTTGCGAGAATGGATGTAGGTACATTGTCGAACCATTATAGTCTTCTGTCTCATGCATGTTTTGTGCTTTCGCAAATTACACTTGAAATGTCATGAAATGCCATGTATGCTGAATAGGTAAGTCTTATATGAATGGTCCATTGAATGACATGACGAAATGAATGTTTTTATTTCAAGTATTTTTTCATTAAATGCAAATTAGAGACATGAGTGCAAAATCGAAGTTAGGTGAATGACGTAGAACATATAGTCAAATTATCAATCTAATTTAAAATTTGATAAATCGAAAGAAATTTTAATTATCCTATTCGCCACCTCTAGGATTAGACATGGTATGAAGCACGATATTTTCAATTAGTATCAGAGCGGGTTACTCTTGATAGGCTTAACAACCTAGAGTTGATCCCAATACTTTGCACCATGTCTAAGTTCAACAATGGTCATCCTCTAGACCTCCATTTATTCATTGGTTCTAGTATACTTATTAGTAATTTAGATGATGATTTACATCAATTCCTTTAAGTTATGATATATATAACTTAGTAAAGGAAGGGTATGAGCTACCTTAACAATTGAAAACCAAAAGTTTCAATAACTTGAAAACTTTAAATACAAGTTACATGGTCATATCACACAATGAATTTATATGAATATACTCGTGATGGTTGGCAAAATAAGCTTGGCTTATCCTAAAAATCTATGTTGTCAAATATTCAAACTTCAAATATTAACAAATTATTTTGAGAACATTAGTATGGAATAAAATAATTATGTCTGAGGATTTTATGCAAAACTTAGAGATTGTCGTATTTTCTTGTACTTTGTAGGATAACTTGTTTCAGAAATAAGAATTTAGACTAAAATTCTTAAGTCCCTTCCTAAGAGGTTCACTTCAAATGTGACCTCGATTGTAGTTTTGAGATGTAAAAATAATGAGTATTGAAGAACTCATTGGATTACTCACCGTGATTGAGTTCCATCTCGAAGGTCCTCTCTAAAAGGGGTAGACAGTGGTCCTGTTTCTCTTCTTCAAAGCTATCCCCTAAATAGCTAAATTATATGTCATCTCATTCCTCACCCAAACTCATTGTAAAACTTCTCGAGGAACATAGTAAGAGTGACCCATATGTTGAGGACATCACTTTGATGGGGATAAATTTTATCCGTAAGAAGAGATGATAACATAACTTCAGTAAAATGAGTAATCCTGATGATAAAAGACTGTCCATTTGTAAACCCCCTTGTAATACCCCAAGTTTTTAATTTGTATCTCGAGGAAATCTAATAGTAAAATTTTTAAAAAATTCTAAAAGAAAGACTTAAGGTAAAATACTTAGATCTTGTTATGTTCATTTTCAATGAAAATTGACTTCGCCATTAGATTAAAAAAAGTTGAAATATATACTTTAGCCTGTAAGAAAGTTTGAATTCGAGTTCAGATGAAAAAATTATAAAATCCTCGAATTTCGTGTTGAGTGGGACTTAAAAATATAAATATTTTGTTAGAGAGAGAATCAAGAAAATTCGACCATCCCATTAGGTCTACAAAGAAAAAATATTCAAAATGGAATGCTCATTTGTCATTTTTCAAGTACAAATAATCAAGCTACTGCCAAAAATAGAAACAAATGGAAAAGTACAAAAGATGTTCTCAGCCCCTTTGAATATAAAAGAAAGGTGACTTTCTTTTATTTATTTCTCTTCTTCTCCAAAGAACCAAACATCAGCCTATTCTCAACTCAAGGGTGTCGACCTATTCTCATCAAAATCTAACATAAACGAGTCTGAGTTGATCGTCGAAGAAGAAGAAATTGTTGGCATTGACGAGCTCCACATTTTCATCACCTTGGATATTTATTTTCCTTTATTTCTTTCCATATCTCATCAAAATTAGTGAGTGAGTTTGGATATCACCACCTTAGAGCTTCATCTCTTTAGTAGAAGACTCGTCGTTTATTGTAGAAGAAAATGAGAGTGCCGCGTCGAAAAGTTTGCAAACCTTCATTTGTTTTACACCCAAGTTAGTCCAATCTCGACTCTCATGCCATCCAACCTTGATTTTTGTGCTAGCTCATCAACTTCGGCAGTCACAAACTTCGGTAGGGAACTTTTAATTCATAGTGGTAACCGTAGATTTCGAAACATACATTTAGGAATTTTTATCGAACATGTGTCATATTTGTAAACCATCAAAATCCTTTGTTTGATTTTCAATTCATATTAGAATTAGAGATTTGATGTGTTTTTATCAAGTTTTAACATTAAATTTATGGGTAGGTCGATGGATTCGAAGATCGAAGGAGAAACCCAAAAAATTGGTTGAAAAACTAATAAGTTCGAGCAAGTTGGAGCTTGTTGACGGCTCCACCATCAATACTGAAGGCGTCGTCGTCAGAAATTTTTGTGATCAAAAATGGATTCTGGCTTTTGGGATGCTCTCCTCACAACTCCTAAGTATTTTCCCACCCTTTATTTCATTAAAATCATTTAAGTAAATGTTAATGAAATTAAGGTTTTACCCCCCATTTCGGAATAATGGGAATATTCTCGCAACGAGAATTAAATATGAGACAATAACGTTGGATAGAGTACCTCAAGGACTACGACTTTACTCTTGATTATCACTCGGGGAAAGCCAACGTTGTTACCGACGCATTAAGTAGAATCACTGTAGCTCATATGATAGTGAAAGAATGATAGTTGCTTGAACAAGCCATAGAAATAGTGTTTGAGACTCCGAGGGAAAGGTATAGACTGCACATTTACTTGGGTACATTGAGGATTGAAAATGAATTGATAGCATGAATTAGGAAAGCCTAGAAAGCAGATGAAGATGTGGGAGAATATGAGCCAAAAGCTAGGGACCTGATTGACGTAGATTGGTCGAAAAGATTAGATGGGGTTTTCAAATTTCGACGCAGGATATGGATACTACATGACTCAAAATTGAGGTCTGACATATTGGGTGAGGCATACCATTCCCAATATTCTATCCACCCAAAAGGTATGAAGATGTATAAAGATTTGCGAAGAAATTTTTAATTTTTGAGTATGACGAAGGTAATTGCAGAATATGTAGGTAGATACCTAACTTGGCAGTAAGTCAAGGAGGAACACCGGAACCCAGTAGGCTTACTTTAACTATTACGCATAGCGGAATGAAAATGGGAGCATGTGGCCATGGACTTTGTAGTAGGGTTACCGAGAGCTAGTGACGGGTCAGATGTCATATGGGTGATTGTGGATCGACTGATGAAATCGACACATTTCATCCCAATTCGAGTTTTATTCGGTGTTGGCAGATTGAGTCAGATATACATAGCTGAGATAGTTTGATTGCATAGAGTGCCAGTTTCTATCGTGTTGGATAGGGATCCTAGATTTACTTCTCGATTTTGGGAAAACCTAACAAAGCTATGGGTACTCAGTTGAACTTCGGTACAGCTTTTTATCCACAGTCTGATCGAGTTATTTAGATTTTATAAGACATGCTACGGGCATGTGTTTTGGATTTTGGAAGAGGTTAGAAACGTCACTTATCGTTGGTGGAGTTCTCCTACTACAATAAGTATTGGCATGACACCATTCAAGGCTCTATACGGGAGGCCGTGTCGATCATCGATATGTTGGGCAAAGACAGGAGATGCCACAGTGTTGAGGAAACTACTAAGACAGTATGCATTATACGGGACAGACTAAAAACTACTCAAAATAAACAGAAAAACTATCCAAACAAGCGGTGCAAACCTTTGGAATTTCAAGTTGGGGATAAAGTATTCATGAAAATATCATCTCGAAAAGGGTTATCCAGATTTGGTGTGAAGGATAAATTAAAGTCGTGATTTAGGAGACTATTTGAGATAGTTGAATGGATGGGTCTAGTGGTTTGCAGATTGATTCTACCATCGCAACTTGAATAGATTCACAATGTGTTTCACATGTCCATACTGAAGAAGTACTTGCCAGATCCTTCACACATGGTAGATTTGCAGAATTTAGAGGTAGATGAGGATGTATCCTACGAGGAAGGTGCAATATAGATACTTGACAGGAGAGTAAAATAACTTATATCCAAATCTATTCCTCTAGTCAAGGTATTGTGGAGACATCACAACATTGAGGAAGTCACATGGTAAAAAGAGGCTAAGATGCAGGCTAAGTACCCAGAACTATTCTGAGACTAATGTATGATTTTAATTTCGAGGATGAAATTTTTATTAAGGGGGAGAATGTATTATCCCGAGTTTTAATTCGTATCTCAAGAAAATCTAATAGTGAAATTTTGAAAAAAATCTAAAAGAAAGACTTAGGATAAAATATTCAGATCTTATTATGTTCATTTTCAATGAAAATTGACTTCGCCATTAGATTCAAAAAGGTCGAAATATATACTTTAGCCTGTAAGCAAACTCGAACTCGAGTTTGGATGAAAAAGTTATAAAATCCTCAAATTTCATGTTGAGTAGGACCTAAAAGAATAAATTTTTGTTAAAGAGAGAATTAGGAAAATTCGACCGCACTATTAGGTCTATAAGGAAAAAAATATTCAAAATGGAATACTCATTTTTCATTTTTCAAGTCCGAATAGTCAAGTTACCACCAAAAATAGAAACAAATGGAAAAATTACAAAAAATTCCCTCAGTCTTTTTGTATATAAAAGAAATGTAACTTTCTTTTATTTCTTTCT
Source organism: Akebia trifoliata (assembly GCF_017979445.1). Taxonomy (NCBI): domain Eukaryota; kingdom Viridiplantae; phylum Streptophyta; class Magnoliopsida; order Ranunculales; family Lardizabalaceae; genus Akebia; species Akebia trifoliata. The sequence continues at coordinate 20,795,929 of NC_141384.1, read as the reverse complement.
CTTTTTCTCCAAAGAACCAAGTACAAGCCCATTTTCAACCAAGGGTTTCGACTGATTCTCATCAAAATCTAATGCAAATGAGTCAAAGTTGATCGTCGATGAAGAAGAAAAAGTCACCGGCATCGACGAGCTCCACATTCTCATCACGTTGGATATTCACTTTCCTTTCTTTCATTCCATATCTCATCAAAATCAGTGAGTGAGTTTAGATACCACCAATTTGGAACTTCATCTCGTTAGTAGAAGACTTGTTGTCTATTGTAGAAGAAAATGAGAGTGCCATTGTTGAAAGTTTTGTAAATTCTTGTTCTTTTTACACCCAAGTCAGCTCAATCTCGACTCTCGTGCTATCCAACCTTGGTTTTTGTGCTAGCTCATCACCTTTGACGATCATGAGCTTCAGTAGGAGACTTTCAATTCCCAGTGGTAATCGTAGATTTTGAAATATGCATTGAAATTTTTTTATCGAATATGTGTCGTATTTGTAAATTGTAGAAATCCTTTGTTTGACTTCCAATTGATGTTAGAATTAGAGATTATATTTTTATCAAGTTTTAACATTAAATTTATGGGTGGGTTGATGGATTCGAAGATCGAATAAGAAACCCAAAAAGTTGGTTGAAAAACCAAAAAGTTTGAGCAAGTTGGAACTTGCTAATGGCACTGTCGTCAGAAATTTTTTTGATCAAAAATGGATTCTGCCTTTGGGTTGCTCTCCTTACAGCTCCTAAGTGTTTTCCCACATTTTATTTCATTAAAAACATTGAAGTAAATGGTAATGAAATGAAGGTTTTACCCCCTATTTTGAAACAATAAGAATGATTTCAAGATCCAAATCTCAAAGAATCAAAATTCAAATTTTGGTTTCAAGAACAAAACGTAAATTTCAACATTTTCGTCAGATTTTCAAAAGTGAATATTTTTTGCATTACTTAGAATTAAGCTATAAAAATTACATGGTGTCAAATCTCGTGTTCGAGGTTTTCATTTCCAAAAACCCATGTTCAATTTCAAGAACTTTAAAATATTGAGTTTTTAACAATTAGCCAAATTTTCACTAGTTTTTCCAATTTTGGCAGTTTGATTTCTCACACTTATTAGGACCTCGTTTTAACTAAAATTTGATAATTTTTTTTTCGATTGAATGATCAAAATGAATTTGAAAACTTGAAAAAAAAGGTCGGGCTTGAAATGTTGAGAAATGAAAACACAAAAAAAGTAGGAATATAGATGAAATGGTAAAATTCCAGAATCATACCTGAAGGGTAATGTCTGCATTTTACATTGATGTACTGTGTGTAGGTTGGTGAATGGATATCCAATGATAATGATTATGGTTGCATGTTTATTTAATTTTTATTAGTGCAAGGCGCTAGTTTATATTTCCATTCAGTTATTTATTTTAGGCCAGTGGGCTATTGTTATATGGTAGGAACTGGATATCCATTCTCAGCCTTGTAATGTTAATTTATTTTTTTTTTAAAGAAAAACAATATATATCTATGTAGCTATTTTGTGAGTTTTTAAAGAGCTTGTGAATGCTTGAAATGATAGTGCGTCATATCACCCGGAGTGATGTACTATCCCAGGATGTACAGTAGGGACAACCAAACTCATACGTGGTATGTGATGCGTATGAGAGTGGAGTCACAACTGGAATCCGAGTCCATTTCTTTCTATCTTTACTAGTAAACTTGTATTGTAAAGGTGGTCGTATATGAATGGAGTTGTATATTTGGGAATCACATGCACGCTTGATAGGCATAGACGAAGATGATTAGTTAGTAATCACTAACAATCTATAGTAGTTGAATGTTCTGAAGATCGAAAATATACCCATTACTTATGGTCACATCAAATGGCCTGCCTGAACCGGATAAATGATCATCCAATATGGTAAGCATAGTGACCGACTACAAAATCAGGAATTAAAAGTCAGAAAAATGTTGTAACATCATGCCCCGACTGGGAGTGATCCAGTCGTGAATCCAATTCTCTAATTCCACTACTTCACCATTTTGTAATATGTATCTGTTATTCTGTTTTGAATTATAAACTAAAAAACATATTTACTATTTGTTGTCAATTATATTCGTATAAGAATGAAAATGTATCAGTGAGTACTGATGACTGGTGTTATGTGAACTTTTATACTGTTTAGTTTCTCATCCCTCACTATATGTACCAGTTAATCTTAGTTTAATTTATAAAGATTTGCATGTATTGAAATGATTCAGTATGATTACTCGATCACCTTAGGTGAGGTTATTAGTAGGAATTGTTTGTCGAACTACTTAATCACCCTTTCCTTCCATATTATTTTAGCTACAGAACCTGTAGCTAGTGAGGTGAGTGTAGGGCCGTTAGTTGAAGATCATCTGGTGGGTCACACTGATGACCAGAGTCTGTTATCCAGTGAGTATTGGGATTATTTCTACTAGGAGTCTGTTCGTCCCAAGAGGTATACATAATTTTTGAGTTTAGTGATAGGTCCATGTTAGTGGGAAGTTAAATTTTTGTAATCCTATATATGTCATTCCTTACATACTCTGATATAACTTTATGATGTTTGTAATTTATCGTCTCCCACATCTTGTATATTTTTGACACATTCTTATATACAGGATTTGTTGGATTTTGGCTTATTAGGTTTCCATGGAATGCTAACATAAATAGAGGAAGATATGTCAAAATTTCGAGGTGCCACCTAGTACCTTAAGATTTGACTTTGGGATTTGTGTTAGCATTTGGTGGGGTGCCACATTATATGTCAAAGGATGATACTGGAAGCTATAACTGTGGAGGCATTGAACATTTTTCACAACTCGTCCCTCGAAGTTTAAAACAACTAATTTCTAAAATCTAGGTGCAAGAGAAAAATTGACTACAAAAGCCTTGTGGGATGAATCAGATGAGTTAGAAGATGAGAAACAAGTTTATTCAAATTTTGAAGACTGTAACACCTTCAGGATCCATATGGCATCTACTATGGTCTCCATCCCTTTTGTGGATGAAGTTGAGGATAAAAAGATATTGGTAAATCAATCTTCTCCTTCTCTTCTAATGATAAGAACGAGGAAGGCATTCAGAATGTCTTGGAGTTCTAATCTGCCTTCGATCATTTGTCTATGGTTCATGTTGCACTCATTAAGAAGCATGGTCAAGAAAATGTAAAAAATGAGAGATTAATGAATCTTTTAGAACAAGTGGTTGTAAAAAAATTCTCCTTTGGGATTGAGTTATAAAATTGGAAAGTTAAACTTGAAACATCCTTTCAAAGAGATTCTAGCGCACAAGAGTTGTTGGAGAGAGAGATAAGTGACTTGATCACCAAATCTTAACATTTGTGAACTCCTCAATATGGCAAGCTCAACTACATCTCATCAAAATACTAAATTGATAAATCTGTAAGATGAGAATAGAATCCTATAATTTGTTATCTTTGAGTAAGAGTCATACTATGCTAGACTTGAGTGTAACTATACCATAATAGTGAGGAACATGAAAAGATCTTGGGTATAGGAAAATCTTTTAGGGATAAAGGAATTCTAGGCAATAATGGTTATAATTATATATCGCTTCCTATTCCCACAATGTTTGTTCCAAGAGTTGCATGGAATAGGATAAACTCCTTTATAGAAAATTGAACCATCTATAAAGAAAGAAGAACCCTTAAAGTCCAAAGAAGTAAGGAATTCTTCACCTCCTATAGTAGACTATATTGTAAGTGACCTATTTGATCATGATGCTTTCTTAAATCTAAAAACCAGAGAGTCTTTCAAATCAAGTAGAAGTAATCAAGGTGTAGGAAGGAATTCGAAGATGATATTACCTTTAAAATCATCTACGAACAATAAGTCTCCCACCTAAAACCTCACCAAGGAAGGAGAAATATGAGCTTAATAGTAAAATCCATTCTCCTTCTAAAAATAATCCTCCATCACAAAGAATCTATTTTAAACTGAAAAGTTAAATCTAGGGGTAACCAGTACCTTGTGATTCACACATTTCCTAAGGTAAGAAATTTCATATAATGCTATTTGGATAGCGATCACTCCAAACACAAAACCAATGACCAAAGCCAGTTCAGTCACTTGGTAGAGTTTAATGAAGGCTCTATCACCTTTTGTGATAGTTATATCGCTAAGATTGTTGGATGTGGCGCGGTCAGTGGACCGGAGATGCCAAAGGTTGAAATTGCCTTCTGTGTAGATGGTAATATAACCTCCTCAGCATATCTCAAATGTGCGACATAGAACAATCGATGAGCTTTATCCGTAAAGTGGGTGAGATCTTAGATATTAATGGGAAATTAATTATGAGAGGTCTCTGCAAATTCGATGATTGTTATATTATCGAAGACACTAGAAAAACCACCATTCCGTGTGTGAGTTATGTGGCTCAAGTTGATGAGGTCCAATTATAGCTTTAACATCTTGACCATATTCACTACAAGAACCTGTCTCAGCATGCTTAAGAAAACATTAGTTAGAGGGTTACCCAAGCTGGGCAGTAAAATTAGAAATGTCCGTGGGAAGTGCCATACTGGTAAACAAGTTCGTAGTACAAAAAAAAAAAAAATATCTTAGTATCTCAAATCCTCTAGCATTACTTAATATGGATCTTGTGGACTCCACAAGAGTTCAAATTCTAAGAGGTGAGAGATATTTTCTAGTAGTAGTAGATGATCACTCCAGATTCTAGTTGATTGCATTCTTGAAGGAAAAATTAGATACATTTGATGGATTCAAGAACGTCGTTAAATCAATTTTAAACAAAAATAGAGTCTGTGGGTAGAGAGTTTGAGAATAGTCAATTCACTGAATTTTGTGATAATCATAGGATCCGAAATGAATTCTCAACTCTAAAGATCTCTTAACATTATGGAGTTACAGAGAGGATCAACTCTGTTTTAAAGGAAATGGCTAGTTATGCTTCATAATAAAATTTGAGTCATGGTCGTAGACATTGCCTGATACCTTATTCTTGTGCATATCTTAGAGCAGGACTGATTGACAACGTATAATATGTGAAAGAACTTATCTTCCAGTGTTCTATATTTTAAGGTCTTTAACAACAAATGTTATACTCTTCAGAGACTATGAAAACCTGGGAAAGGTTGACTGGAGAAATGGCGAGTTATATGTTAGTATATTCATAGTCACTTTTATCGAGTCATCAATCAGAGAACATACTCCATTCAATGGTCCATTAATGTTGTAGTTGACGATCAACCAACAAAGGACATAGGTTCAATTGATTTGATGACCTTAAGAAGGACGTATTTCCTTTTATTCCTCGTCGTAGTCCCCGTCTCTCGTGCCAAAAACCCACCAGTAATTAAAGATCATCCCCTCAGACAAATCTTTGGAGATCCTCACATTGGTGTGTAAAATACTCGGCAATTGGAAATGTTCAGTTTTGAGTCCAAAAGCTCACAAATTGGTCTTAATTTGTAAATATGAGTTTTAAATTCATTATCTTGTTATTTTAGTAAAATCTGAGGTTAAAACCTCATTTCGATTTTTACACCAAATTTGTACATCTTATGTGAAAACCATTGTTATTTATTTTATTGGCATATTTGATGAATTTGAAGCTTCTATGCTCCCGATCACAAATTGACGGGATGCTCTTGTGTACCACAGAACACCTTTAGTCCACCAAATTTGTGCAAATATTGACAAATTTGGAATAATAAGACTCTTTCAATATTTTTATAGTCAAACTTGAGGTGATGACCACTTTTGATGAAAAATTTCCTATAAGAAAAATTTTCATGTCACTTGATCAGGGTCTAGAAAGTAGTTTCTAGAGTCCTTATTGCATGAACTTTTCAGATAAACTATATACTAAATCCCATTATTAGACATAATGCATTGTTAGTCTATAATAATTATTGTTTTTCATAAAATGATATATTTTGAGAATTAATTATTGTTATTTTTGTGTAACACGAAAAGTCATAAAATTTAGAAAACAAATCAAAAAACTTGAAGAAACTACTACAATCAAGGATCTAGAAGAAGTCAACTGACAAAAACCCTAGTCAATTGGGCCCACATGGACCATGGTGTGGTGGACCTTTGGTGTGGTACGGTGGTGGCGGCAAATGATTCCTCAAGATTTGTGAAGAAGTTTGGCGGTTGAAATTAAGTCTCATTGAATTAGGCTTTGAAAGTTTTTATGTTTATAGAAGGATTTCGAATCTTAAGAAACCCTAATCCGGTCTCTCTATAAATAAGAGACCAATTAGAGTTTTACAAATATCTAAAATTTTTGCTAGACTACTAAGAGAATGGGGTTTTTATTTTTGGATCTTCTTTGCTCTTAGCTTTTGTTAAAATTAGAAGTTGTAATTAAGGAGACTCGAATGGTTTCAGAATCAAGATCAATAAAGAAGGCTTTCTCTTCTCTCATCTCATGCTCTTTTTCTTTTACTTTTATTTTATTGTTCTTATGATGACTATCGGTTAAACTCTCCATTAGATCGACCGGGGAAGCTAGAGCAAGTTTCTGTTAAGTTATTTTTATTGTGCCCATAACAATGCTTTATCGTTCTATTGTGCGAACTATTAAGTAAATATTATTGAAAATAATATTACTTGTTCTACAGTTTGATGGTCTATACTTTGATAAGTTCAAGATAAACTCTACTTCCTAGAGAACATTTAATATTAATCTTATAGTATTGACCTAATAAGTTAATCACATAAATTGAAATCCCTTTTAATATAACTGATTAATCTTCTGATCCACAAACATTTGTTTTGTTTAATGGATCGAGATAAATAGATAACAGTTAAGATGTTTATAGAACTTGCAATGGTGAATCAGACCGATCTAAACTTCTTCATAGTGTTTTAAATATTTTATTTTAGTATTTCATTTTGATAGTTTATTATCGAAAACTGTGTTTAAATCGATTATGTAAATCTTAATCGAGTTTGAAATAAAAAGAACATTGGATCAACATTGTCTCTGTGCATCGATCCTTACTTGCCAAGGTTATATTTTGTTATTAAGTTCATTGATAATTTGCATCAAAGAAATTGGCGTCGCTGCCGGGGACAACGGTTTTTTATTCAATTTCTTTTCAACGGAAACCCGATAGGGATTTGTTACAAATCTGAGTTTTGTTTGCTAAAAAATATATAGCAATAGAACAAAATTAGAAAAAAATAATTTTCATAACACTCCTTGATTAATGAGAAGATTTTTCGAAAATATTTCTCATTTTCTCCTAAATTTCACCGTGCTGTGGTGAATTCTCGAGATTTGTACAAAATATTTTTGGAACAAGCTTCTGTTGATTTATGGATTTTAATGGAATTATTTACTTTTTGGTAATTTGACTTGGATTTTTTTGCTGTTTTCAGGAGAAGGAGTTGATAATGAGCAACTCGATTGGAAATTTTATCCAATCAGCCAATTCAATTCCATTGTCGACAACAGCATCATTTCAATATTTTTAGACTATTGTAGGAATTGAACTTACAAAATTTAATTTAATTTGATCCGAGAAGGCTTGGGTTGTAATGGATTTAGGGAAGGACAACAGTGGGACGTAATTGTTTAGGTACCTCGGGTTAGTATACAGAGATTGGTGTCGATGGCCTGAGTCAACTCAACTCGATCATCCCCCATCTGGAACGGGAGGCAAGACTTGAAACCCTCATACAACTCTTGCAAGTGGGCTTCTGTACTGACTTTGGGTGAGTTAACTGCACACTTCTGATTGTACATAATAAAAAGAGCACCCTTACGAGGATGGCACATACAAGATAAGAATTGGATTTCATCACCGATTTCTTTCCCTATTAATTAATTTACAACATGCCAAATTTAACTAAAATCTGATTAAACTTGACCATAGGTCCCATCAAGCTCAATAGGCAAAGTTAGCCCGAGTTGCGCCAATTGTACTTCTTGATCAGAGTCAATACCTAAGAGATATCCTGCTCCGCTGTATTTTGCTATACTAGGAGGATAAACTATGTTTATTCTAGACGAATAGGTGATTTAAGAGTACCTTTGTTTAACATTGTGTACTACCTCTCATCTGGGGATTAAACTGGTTGATTTAGATTCCAGAGAACTAGCTTGGAGGCTCGTGTTATCCCTTTGAAATAGTTAGGAGCAATCTAGTCTATAGGAACCCATAAAACAGGTGTGAAATTCCTCCCTTCTGTCTATGTGCAGTATTAGTGTATGTTAGGTAGGAGATCTCAAAAAAATCCATTTGAACCATTTGATTTTGAGATCACAAGATCTCATCCACTTTTTAAGATTAGAAGAGAAGTCGATTCCTCACCTATCCCTCAGACACCCGAGATGGCTCAACCTATTGCCTCACTTCAAGTTGTTCGAGAAGATCAATGAACTCAAAATGAGTTATTCGCCCCTATAACAACCACTCCCCCTTCGTGAATCGCCTTGCCAGCAACCAATGTGGCACAATTTGAAATTAGGATAGCTACTATCAACATGCTCCCTAAATTTCACGGTTTCGAGAACGAACATTCCTACAACCATCTTAACAAATTTCCAACCTTGTGTCAAATTTTTCGAAATAGTCACCTCGACGAGGACAATGTCAAATTGAGGTTGTTCTCTTTCTCTAAAAGATCATGCTATAGCATGGTTAAATTCTTTGGCCTCCAACTCGATCACCACATGGAACGAGTTATCAAGAAAATTCATAGCCAAATTCATTCCAATGGCAAAAATGGAACAATTCAAAAATTCCATTAGGAACTTTAAGAGTAGACCCTATGAAGAATTTTTTCAAACTTAGAAAAGATTTAATGACTTACTTGTAAAATGCCCACATTATGGGATTGATAAAGCCCAATAGGTCAATTTCTCTTATCATGATCTCATTACAGCCCAGCATATCCTCTTGGAGTCTATGTACAAAGGAAAATTCATGAATCAAACTCCAAATCAATCTTAGTTTCTTGCATAACTTGTTGAAAATACTCACAATTGGAGCACAAATTTAGGAGACTTTGATAGAAGTGACTTGGGAGCCAGTAAACTAGGCATGTATGAAATCAAAAGTGATCTTGATTTTCAAAACTTAATGACTAGCTTGGTAAGCAACATGCAAAATTTGAATAAAAATTTTGGTGCTTTCAATATCAAAGCCAACTAAAAAGAAACTACCCCAATATTGCAAGTCACCATAGAGATACCGTCTCCTGTGCGAAAGTTTCGATCACCCCATCGAAAATTGTCCTAATTTACCTATAGTAAAGGCAGATCAAGCCAATGTTATTGGGTTGTATAACACTTTTAGGAAACCCACTCCCAACTTGTAGAGTCAAACTTAGCACCCCCATAATAGGTTTCACTATAATTTTTCTTATCGTCAGAATGAACCTATCCATCATAGTGGTACTCTAAGTTTCCAAAAAAACTACAATAGGCAGCTTCACCCCAATGCTATCCTTTCTTTGGTTCCATAGCCATCTTACTCTTCACCCCATAATTTTGATCAAAGGGAAATTCTTATCAACCTTATGACCAACTATTCTCTCCTGTTGCTAAAAAAACTCTTCATTAGAATCAATGATAATAGAGTTGTTAAAGCAACAACAACAAATTATGCAACAACAGATACAGACCAATCAGAATCAATCATAAATAAATCAAGTTAATTCACCAGCAATTAACAAACTTGAGGTTCAGTTAGGACAACTACCTCTTTCTCTCGGGGAGAAGCAAAGGGTAATTTCCAAGTCAAACAGTTCCCAACCCAAGAGGAACTGCTCCAAAATGGCAGTATAAAATAATGAGTCAACCTGATACTTCTAATGACTCTGTTCAAGTAGTCCACACATTACGCTATGATAAATTAGTGGATAACTAAGTGAACATTCCCAAATAGGTCCCAACATAAGGAAAAACCCAAAGTGTACCTCCTATAAAAAAATATTACCAACAAAATGAAATTCCTCTACCACTGAAAAATCAAACAACCATTCCTAAGGCCTCCTTTCCACATAAATTATAAGATAATGTGGTGCCCTGCCAAACACTAACACAAAATCCTATGTCAGATCTCGAGACACTAGGTGGCGTCTGAAAATTTCAGCATGGTCTGTCCTCTGTTTATGTTAGCATTCCAATGCGTTCAACCTGCACCTAATAGACGACCTACATTATCCTGCATATATACATACCAAAATATAATAGTAGCGAAAGTTTATATACATCTAATAACTTATGATAGATCAGAGTGCGGAAGGATAAACAAAATACAGGATTATACAAACATTCTTCACTCTAACAAAAGTCCTAATGCTTAGTACAAAATCTATAATAATCCTGGACAAATTGACACCACTAGGGGGTATAGTCTCAATACTCACCAGGTGACGAATTCTGATTGTCTATCTGACCCACCAGATAATCCTCACTCGTGCTCTATACCTGTCTTGCTAAGCTCTAAATCTGAAACTAAAAAATTAGAAAAGGAAATGGTGAGTAAAAATGATTATCTAGTAGGGAAGCAAACAATTTTTGCCAATAACCTCTCTTAACATGAACGAATAAACATACTAAATCATTTTAAAATATGATATGCAAAGTTTTACAGAAGAAATTACGATTAACTGGTACATATAGCCAGGGATGAGCAACTAAATATTTTAAAACTCACATTACATCAACCAACAATACCCACTATAGCATTTTCTTTTTATACAAATCTAATTGACCAAATGGAAACGTTAAACATGCATTTCATTTTATATATCAAAATAAGGCAATAGATACATAATTCATAATGGTGGAGTAGTGGAATTAGAGAGTTGGGATTCACAACAGGATTGCTCCCAGTTGAGACATGATGTTTCATAATAAAGTATTAGTTCATGATTTTGTGGTTGGTCGCTGCTTACAAAACTTACGAGACCATTTATTTGGCTCAGACTGGCCATTTGACATGACTGTAAGTAATGAATCTCTTTTCATTGTGTCAGAATATTCGAGTACTATAAATTGTTAGTGATCATTGACTAATCAGCTTTGTCTATGCCTATCAGGCATGCATGTGATTCCTAAATATACATACCATTCGTATACGACTATCTTTACATTACAAGTTCACTAATAAAGATAGAAAGGAATAAACCCAGATTCCAGTTGTGACTCCACTCTCATACGCGTCTCATACCATGTATGAGCTTGGTGGTGCCTATCGTACATCCCAAGATAATACATCACTTCGGTTAATATGACGCACTATCCCTTCAGACATTCACAAACTCTTTAACAGCTCACAAAATAGTTACATATATATATATATATATATATATATATATATATATAATATATATATATATAGGGAGCGGTTCCGCAGCCCTAAAGTTTGCCAAGTTTGGTGCCAAACATTTTTTGTAAATCACATTTGATGGGGTTAGAAGTTTTGGAATACGCTGATTTTTTGTGAGGATGATCTCTACGGTGAAGAGATCATCCTCACAAAAAATCAGCTCATTTTGAAACTTCTAACCCTAATTTACAAGTTGAAGAATCGTGGACCGTCCAATTTTTGTAAATCACTTTTGATGGGGTTAGAAGTTTTGGAATAGGCTGATTTTTGGTGAGGATGATCTCCTCATCATAGAGATCATCCTCACAAAAAATCAGCTCATTACAAAGCTTCTAACTCATGTTTTGAAAAATGTTTGGCACCAAACTTGGCAAACTTTAGGGCTGCTGAACCGTCCCCATATATATATATATAATATATATATATATATATTTTCATTTGAAAATAAAAGAGAAATTAATAATACAAGATTGAGAATAGATATATAGTTTCCTACCATGCAACTGTTGCCACTCAACCTAAAATAAATAATAGAACTTGGAGCTTCTATGCCAACATAATTTAAATAAACATGTAACCAATCATTATCCCTGGATATCCCTTCACCAACCTACATATAGCATTATAATGTAAATGCAGACATCACCCCTCGGGTTTGATTATTACATTTTACCGTTTCATCCCCTTTTTCCTTTTTTTCTTTTTCTAATTTTTGTAGTTTTCAATATGTCAAACAAGATATTCACTTTTTGATATTCATCAACTCAATATGATTTCATTGAATATTAAATCATTTTTTAACTATAAAATTTATTTTTTTCAACAACATTGAAAAATACAAAACTTAAATCAAAATGGGGTCCGAGCGGTGCATAAGACCCAACTGACGGAAATAAACCGATGAAATATCCTACCCACATATAATTTGTTATAAAATACAATTAAACATATCAAATATGCAAGTTCTGACGTGAATTTGAAATAACTAATTGAATTCTATATTTTTGAAAACACATCACAAATTTTTAATAAAATTCTAAATGTAATTTTCACAATCTACGATTATTACTAGAAATTAAGACTTCCTTACTATCTCTATAAGAGAGGATTGAAGTGCGTGCGTAAAAATCGAGATGAAGGGCACAGAAATTGAGGTGAATCAAACTTTGAGACGGTTGATTTTTGAATTTGACCGAGTAGTTTTGAAGATCCCGACGCCGTTATCCTTTCTTCCTTTCGCAACGGAGGACAGTTTGACCCCGAAATAGATGAAATTTAAGGTCAAAATTATGAAACTCGCGTCTATATATACGGCTGATTTTTGATGATACGAGGCAAATGAGAAGAGGAAACAAGAAGAAGTTGGGTGGATTTTGTAGAAAATGAGGCTACGAACGTTTTTCTCTTCTACGACAGAAGTCAACGATGGCCCGTTAGCAGTGAATCTGAGTTAGAATATTGGAAAAAAACCAATTTAAAAAAAAAAAAACGTAGCTGGTTTTTGGACGAATTGAGGTGATGATAAATAGTATTTTGATTAAAAGAAATTATTTATATAAGTGCGAGACGAAATCAATATTTTTCCTATTATTTTGTTCGACAATAACTTGTCCGTCTGGATTCTAAAAGTGATGAATGAATACTCGAATTTGTCTAACTTTCATTTTGGATCTAATGGTGTAGTTAAATTCTAAAAATCGTCTCTAGCAAAAATTTACTTTTTTGGCCCAATGGGACCCTAAAATTGAAGTTATTTTCATTTTTGACGATAATTCGACTTTTTGGACTCCAAAAATGATAAGTAAATTGTCAATTTTCTATAAATTTTCGTTACGAATCCAATGATATGATCAAATCTTAAAAATTCTTACTCTACCAAAAAGTCATTATTTTAGCTTAGTCAACTCGGTAATCGAGAATTTTGTAATTTTTCTGTTCGGACTCCCATTTAACTGTGCTTACAGGTTAAAGTATGTTTTTTGATCATTTTGAATCCAATGATTAGGCCAGATTTCATTGAAAATGATTAGAAAAAGATCCTAAAGTTTTATCCTAAGTCCCACTTTCAGGATTTTCTCAAACGTCCACTATTTATTTTTTCTCTAGATATGAATAAAAAACTTGAGGTTTTACAAATAATAAAAAAGGGAAGCAACTAGAAGGAATTCTCAAAGTCTTCAAGAATGTCCAGATTAACATTCCTTTCTTGGACGTAATTTGTCAAATCTCTTCTTATGTTAAATTTCTCAAGGATCTCACTATGATAAAAAGAAAAATCCCTATGCCAAGAGAGGCTGTGATGATAGCTCAATCTTCTTGTATGATCCAATAGACAATTGTGCCTAAATTCAAATATCTTGGTTGTCCTACAATTTCTGTGCATATAGGGGAAATAATGATCGAGAAATGCCTACTAGATCTAAGGGTCAATGTGAACATTTTCCTCTTTTCTATCTACAAACAATTAGGTTTGGAAAAACTCAAATCCACAAATATCACTTTGAGTTTAGCACACAGATTGATTAAGGTTTTCAAGGGAATCGTGGAGGATGTGATCATCAAAGTAAAAAAATTTATTTTTCTATAGATTTTGTGGCTCTTGACATTAAACTTGTCATGAACCCAACTAATCATGTTTCAGTTATCTTGGGCTGACCCTTCTTTGCCACATCTGATGTTGTTATCAGATGTTGAAATGGGATCATGACCTTAGTTTTTATCCATCTTTAGTTGGAGAGATTTCCAAGCCCGAACTAAAATAGTTGCACAATATGTTGAAATATGCGTTCTGAGGAAGGTTGGACCATAGCTGATATCAAAGGCATTAATCTTTTTATGGTCATACACCAAATAAACTAGAGGAAAATTCCAAATCTTCGAGAGAATCACAGAGGAGACCGAATCCAGTTTTACAAGAGATAGTCCGATGAGAAGTCTTCAAATTGCTAGATGCGGGTATTATAAACCCCATCTCAGATAGTAAATGGGTTAGTCCAGTTTAGGTGGTCCTAATGAAATCAGGCATTACGGTTGTGACTAACAAGGACAACGAACTTATACCTATTCATATCCAAACGGGATGATGAGTTTGTATCGACTACCAGAAGTTGATCATAGATCAAATGCTAGAATACCTGGTCAGACATACTTATTATTCCTTTCTTAACGGATACTCGGGGTACAATCAGATTTTGAACGCCCCTAAAGATCAAGAAAAAATCACGTTCACGCGTCCTTTTGAAACCTTTGCCTATCGACACATGCCCTTTGAGCTTTGTAAGAGTCCCACGACCTTTCAACGATGTATGTTGAGTATTTTTTCTGATATGATAGAAAAGTTTCTTGAAGTCTTCATAGATGACTTTTCAGTCTTTGGATCTAGCTTTGACGATTGTTTGAATTACCTAGAACTAGTCTTACCTAGATGTCGTGAGCAAAATCTTAAACTAAATTGGGATAAGTGCCACTTCATGGTGCCTTCTGGGATTGTGTTGGGACATATCGTATCCCACAAGGGGATTGAGGTAGATAAGGCAAAAATCAACTTTATCTCTAATCTACCTACTCATAAAACTGTGAAGAAAGTCTATTCTTTCTTAGGGCATGCATGGTTTTACAGCCGCTTCATTAAGGATTTTGGAAAGACTTCCAAACCACTGTGCGACTTACTGAAATTGCCTCGACTCATCTGCACTAAAGAGTGAAGAGGAGTCCAATTGGTAAATTTGGGATTTTCTAAGAACTGGGAGTTGCGACCTACTTTAGGTTTAGGAACCATAAATAATTCCAAAATGGATCGGGTTGATCTACGAGAAAGAGAAATGGGTAAGGGGTCAGATTACAGGTTTCAGAAGGTGTTAGGCACAGAACCCGTCCGATCGTGAAGATCGGTCTCTACTAAGATCCAAAACTATCCTACAGTCAACGGGTAAAGACTAAAGTCAAGTTAGGGTCCAATCATCATCAATTTATATCAGATTTGCCAAACGAATCTTACGGTTAAATTTTTTCGAATATTTACATGATTCATCGAATTTCGCACAAAATTGAAAAAAAATTGAAAAAGCCTTAATTTCATCCCATATTCTAAAGTTTACGTGGCAATATTTCAATTAAAAAATCCACAAACTCAAATATTTTTCCAATTAACTAAAATAGGAATTTATCAAAAAAATTTCAAATTAGAAAAATATGAATGTGAAACTTATAAATAAGAAAAATGCAAAATTCCTAAATTGGAAAATTACAAATGTGAAGTTTCTAAATTGAGAATTTATACATATGAAATTTCCCAAAACAGAGAATAAAGAAATTTCCAAAATAACAATTATGAATATGAAATCATCAAAACTAAAAAATTATGAATATGACCTTTCAAAATTAGAAAGTATGGATATGAAACTTCAAGTTTAGAAATTTATGGATAATGAATTTCCAAATTAGAAAAATATAAATATAAATGAAATTCCAAACTAAGAAAAATCGATATCTCATAAAATTACCAAATTAGTAAAATAGACACACACACGAATTTCCAAATTGGCAAAATCAAAACTACATAAAATTGCCAAATTGATAAAAACAATGTGGATAAACTTGTGAAATTAACATGACATGAATATTCTAAATCGAAAACAAAAATTCACATGCATCAGATTTTGGAATTGACAAAGTAAGGATAGATGCACATTTTTTGATTTTTTTTATGGTCATCATTGAAAAGCAAGAATATTTACCAACTTGGCCATTCATTACACAAAATAATTCTCAATTGATCACATGACATATCGCATGTTAGGGTCTTTTAAATCAAACCCTTTTAATGCCAAAATATGAAGAATTAGCCTAGCCATAAGCTCACCATATAAAATCAATTTAAGTGTGATGATTACAAAACTATCACAAAAAAAAAAAAAAAAAACACAGAAATATTTTCTAATCCTAATAGCATAAAAAAAAACTTCTCCTATATACAAATTACATAAAACCGATCCAAACATAATGGTTATGGTTCAGGATTAATATAGTATGGTAATAGAAGGTAGAATAATCATAGGAACAAAACCCAAAAAAATCACCAAGAAGGGAGAGATAAAAAAAGAAAGCAAGAAAGAAAAGAAAAAAAATTAATATAATAAGTCAAATAAAACAAGACTTACCTTTAGAACAAGATGGCGGCTCAGCGTGGTTGCTTCAAATAAAACTCGAAATGGTATGAGGCATTAGAGAAGGTAAGAAGACAAATTTATTATTACTGTAGAGAGTGTCAGAGAAGAGAAATGGGAAAACAACGGTTGTGTTATGGTGCATTCAATAGAAGAGAAAATGAAGGAATGGTAGTGGCTGTTAAGACATGATAAAGAAAGATGAGTGCAAAAGTGGTGTGGCTACTTTGAACATGATGAAAAGAGAGGACTGCAGAGGTGGTAGTGGATGTATTGCGTGAGGATTTTAATCGAGATTGTGATAGGAGGAGAAGATGATGGAGAAGACCATAGGGACTACTACTATGAGATGATTTTAATGGAGATTGTGAGAAGAGAAGAAGATGATGGATAGGACCATGGGAGTTGTTGTGGAAGATTTTAATAGAGATGGTGAGAGGATGAGAAGATCATGGAGAGGACCATAAGGGCTGTGCTATGAGAGGATTTTAATGGAGATTGTGAGAAGAGAAGAAGATGATGGATAGGACCATGGGAGCTACTGTTATGTGAGGCATTGGTGGAGAGTAAATAAGGTGAGTTGCTGTTATTTGGAGCGACAAAAAGAAGGAAGAGGATGAGTTGTTGCTGTTTAGAACATCAAAGAGAATGAAGAAGTTGAGTTGCTGTTGTTCGTTTTCAATTCTTATTCTTCTGTTTCTTTCATTACTTTTTTCTTGTGTTTTTTCCTTCTTTTTCTTATTTTTTTCTTAACAGAACATTAAAAGAGAAAAAAAATAGCCTTTAGTCATATTTTTTTTCCTTCTTTAATGAATAAATGACATGGGTTCTTATAGGTTTTTTTTTCTATAATTTCTTTCTTTCTTTCACTTTTCCATTTTTTTTCTTTCTCTTGTTGGTTCTTTCTTTTTGTATGTTTCTTCTTTGACTGAATCAAAGAGAGATTTTCTCCTTCTATTTGAGTTTAAATGAAAAAAGAGAAAGGGAGTATGAT
Source organism: Akebia trifoliata (assembly GCF_017979445.1). Taxonomy (NCBI): domain Eukaryota; kingdom Viridiplantae; phylum Streptophyta; class Magnoliopsida; order Ranunculales; family Lardizabalaceae; genus Akebia; species Akebia trifoliata. The sequence goes on along the minus strand of NC_141384.1, from coordinate 20,778,429 downwards.
CCCATACTTCTCAACCGATGGCATATCGGTGATTGATTGATGATTAATTCAAACTCTCTTTTAATTTAAAGCGTTGGTGATTAATTTTCAATTTTTGATTTTGATTGATTAAGTTAAGATTTCAAATTATTTTTTAATTTTCAATTTTGATTGGTCAATTTTAATTTGATGGGTTAATTAATTTTTTATTTTGATTGATTGATTAAATTATAATTTTAATTCAATCGATCGATTTAAACATTGATTGGCTGATTAAACTTTAGTTTTAACTTGATTGGTCGATTGGGTTGTAAATTCAATTTGACTGGTCAATTAAATTTTAGTTTGAGTTTGATTAGTCCATTGCATTGTGATTTGAATTTTGAAATGGGTTTTAATTTGATTGATTAATTGAATTTTAATTTGATTAATCAATTTAATTTTAATTTTGATTGGTTAAGTAATTTTTAATCTTGATTTTACTTGATTTGTTGAATTTTAATTTTAATTTTGGTTTAAAAATTTTCTAATTGGTTGTTTTATTGAAGTTAAAGAGTTTTGGATTTTCCGTCATTTCACATGAAAATTTTCAATTTTTCTAAGTGTTACGGTTTCTAAATCAAGCATCAAGGGGTATTTTAGTCATTTTTGTAATTTTTTGTAAAAATCTTCATTTTTATCAATTTTAATTTCGTTAGACTCAAAATCATATTTTAAATACAATGGAGGTACTTTCGAGATTTTTTGAAGGTCCGCAATTCATGAGGGGTATTTTTATCATTTTGTTGATTTTTATAGATTTTTATAAAATTTGGTGTGAGATTTCTTTCAATCCCAACATAATTATTTCTATGGCTCGATGTCCCATTTTCTTAGTATTGCAAGGTCTTTAAGTTGTCGAAATGCGTGGCGAACCTAATCGTGTGTAATTTTATGTCGTGTGGTAAAGAGAAAGAATATAATATAATAAGAAGGACTAGGAGAAAAATAAAGAAAATTGAAAAGAAGGCCTCTCCCAAGCTTTTGAGTTCTTTGTGCTCATCATTAGGAATCCATAGCAATCGGGTGACGGATTGCCAAGTTAGGCGATGCAAAAATGGGGTGTCTACAAATGCCCTTCTTTGGCAGAGGATGGAAGCATAATAGATGGAAAATCTACTTTGGTAGATAGTGTGACATCTGAATGCCAAAGTCAATGACATTTCTTTTTTACAGTTTGATTTGGTCGTTCGTCGTAGTGTCCGGATCCTTGAGGGTAAAATTCTCATCAGATTAAAAAGTGCTAGATCCGCAAGCATAAGCTCTTACTAGTGGATGGTGTCAGATCCTCGAATTTTGAGAATTCTTTCTAAATTATGCAAAAGTGCACGTGTGTGAAATGGTGTAATGCTTACAGAGTATTCGATCGGATTCTTGAGAATAAACTCTCCTCGATTAAAAACGTCAGGTCCTAAAGATCTTCTCTCGTTGACAAAACTGATTAAAATTGAAACGAATCTACGCAATGGAAGCAACCATACGATATGACATTATGGCAAGGTTGAACAACGAGGTAATTGGAGTCATGGCATTATTGAAATCATGTGATGTAAAGTCTTCGTTAGATTATTTTTTAGAGTTCGAAAAAGTTTGAGTATTGTTTATTGGACTCGAATTTATTGGAACCACGTTTATGGGACTAAGATTTGTAGGAACTTATTAGGATCGTACTTAAACTCATTCTATGATTCAAAAAGGTTGGAGTCACATTTCTTAGGCTCGAACTCATTAGAGTCATGCTTCTCGAGCTTGGGTTTGCAGGAACTTATTAGAATTCTACTTAAACTCATTCCCTAATTCAAAAAGATTGGAGTCTCGTTTCTTGAACTCGAAACTAATTAGGGCCACGCTTCTCGGGTTTGGGTTTACAGGAACTTATTAGAATCCTACTTAAACTTATGCTATGATTCAAAAGATTGGAGTCTCATTTATCGAAATCAAACTTATTGGAGCCACGTTTCTCAGGCAGAGGTTTGTCAGAAGAGTCTTACTTTTCGAACTCGAACTTACTAGAACCATGTTTCTCGAGCTAGGGTTTTACAAGAACTTATTAAAATCATTATTCAAAAAGTCGAAGTCTCATTTCTTGAATTCGAACTCATTGGAGCCACACTTCTCGGACTGCGTTTTTGGAGGAACTTATTAGAATCCTACTTAAACTCATTTTATGATTCAAAAAGGTTGGAGTCTCATTTTTTGGATTCGAACTTATTGGAGCTATGCATTTCGGGCTTGGGTTAGTTAAGGACTTGGTATTATCGAGCTTAAAGATTGGGAGATTGGGCCGTTATTGGCTTATTATGCATCTAGATTCATGATTATCATTAGACTTCATTGGACTTTTAAGCTTTTGAATACAATTTTCATTTTTGATCATGTGATTAAGAATGAAAACTTTGGAATCACAATGATTCTCAAAAATGCCTCTACTTTCAAGGTTGACTTATAACTAGAACTTGACTATGAAATTGATGGAATGGATTACATTTGAAAAATATGGACAAGAAACTATGGACTCTTATATATGATAAATAGAAGAATCGACATTCCTTTAAATTTTCAAGACTCTTAAGATTATCATATATGCAATAAGGAATTGATCATTTTCTTTTAAATTTCTTTTAAGAAATACTTGAGTTGGATTTAAAATCTTAATAAATATTGGAATAAAAGATTTTTCCCTTCAAAGTGGCTGATGATTTTACATTTTTCTTTAGCGAATACTTGGACAAGTAAACATATTCTTAGAGATCTTATAATGTTCAAGATAGCTTCTAAGTTTTTTCGACTTCAACATTGTCTTCATCAGATGTGAGTTCTTAGTTGAAAAATGAATATTGTGACTTAAATAATTATGCATTTCCTAATTTCTACCTAAGTTTTCTTCAGATTTTTTCTTCTTGATGGGATCTTTTTTTCTTTTTTTTGGTGCTCTGATATTTGCTTATATTACCTTTTCAGATTTTCAACCTAGCGGGCTTGATTTTTTTTTTGTAAGGATGCATTGAGTTTTGCCTAGGTCGCATTTTCAAATTTTCAACCTAGCAAGCTCTTTTTTTATTTATTTATGCCTTAACTTTTGCCTAAGTTACCCTGAAAGCGCCTTTGATCCGTAGGGTGTGCGGATCCACTTTTGACCTTTGAGGTTTGGGAGTTGCCACCTAGTTATTATGGTGTAGGAATTGAACATTGACTCAAAACAGATAAACAAACAACTAATCTACTAAAAAATACTGAGTCCGGGGATCACATTACGGGGTTGGAAGGTGTTAGGCACCAACCCCGCCCAGAAAACGTCGGTCTCTACTAATTCCTAAAAATGATTACATTGCTAAAAAGACTTAAATAATAATAAATAAAAAAAATATATTTACCTTTGCAACGCAACGGTTTTATTCTCGTAGATCTGATAGAACATCTCCTCGTATAGTACTCCTTGCTTCGTTCTGTCACCGAATTCACTTCAGACCTCAAAGACGAAATACCTCCTTCTTAGATTTGAATATTTCTAATTTATTTATGGATTTCTAGGTATTTTTGAAGGGTTTTTAGTATTTTTTGAGCAAAAGTTGGGGTATGGATGTTAGGTAAGGAGTTGGGACTTTGAAATTAGGGTTTATGGGAGACTAGGGAAGCTTTTTGACCTACTTTTATTAGGGTTTAGTTTTTGATACGAAAGTAGGTTGTAGAGACCCTTATTTATAGATTTTTAAAGTGCTTTTTAGATAGAGTTAGTGTTTAATTAGAATTATTTTTAAATAGAGTTAGTGTTTAATTAGAATTCCATTAGATAGTTTTATAATTTAATTAGAATTCTATTAGATAGTTTTAGAGTTTAATTAGGTTTCTTTTAGATAGTTTTAGAGTTTAATTAGAATTCTTTTAGATAGTTTTTTAGTTTAATCAGAATTCTATTAGGATTTTGACTTTGGTCTTATTAGATTGATTTAGGATTTTGACTTAAGTCTCACTTGATTGACTAGAATTTAGGATTTTGACTTAAGTCTTACTTGATTAACTTGACTTTAAGATTTTGATTTAAATCTTACTTGATTGACTTGAATTTAGGATGTTGACTTAAGTCTTATTTGATTGACTTGAATTTAATTAGGATTTCACTTAAAATTAATTAATATTTTAATTATTAATTTCAGAATTTTAATTATTATAATTGTAAAATTACCATTTTACCCTCAAAAAGGATTTTTGCGTTTTAAGTCATTTTTTAATGTTCCAAGATGTTTTGGAATCGATTTTTCGTAAGGAATTCAATGGGAATATTGGTTTTTATTATTTATGAAATTTTTTGTATGAAATGATCGTGAACTTTATGAGGGGCATTTTCGTAATTTTGTTGAATATTGTGAAAATTGGTAAAATGATATATTTAGTTTCGATTTGTTATTTTATGTGTTTGAAAGGATTTTTCAAAGCGTAATGTAGGCTTTAGGGATGTTTTAAGGTTAGAAGTATTTTGATAATTTGATCATTTTTTAGTGATTTTTATCGTGAAGCTTCTTTTTATCTGAAAAATGATGATTTCTATGTTTTTAGGATTATATTTTCCTAGTGTAGTGTAGTTCTAGGTTTTATTGATTTGAGATACCTCATCTGAATTTCTGAAACATATTTAGCAACAAAATATAGCAATGAAATAATCATCCATCATTGGGAATCATCGCGATCGGGTTGACGAGTTGATTAATCAGGCAAGTACGAAAATGGTGTGTATACATGCCTTTTCAGATTTTTAATTTAGCAGACTTCTTTCTTCTTGATTATCTTGGATTTTCAACTCGATAACCTTTTGGCTCCCTATATTATCACCAAATCAATTAGTATCCAGAGGGACCTAATAGGTGAACTTAGGACATGATTTAGAAATAAAAGATATAAGGCTCAACTTTCAAAAAGGCCCCTAGTTTGATATTCTCTTTTTTCTATCGATTTTTTTAAATATATATATTTTTTTAATGCTCTTAGTTAGGCATTCTTTTCTTTTTTGATATTTTTTGGATTCTCCTTATTTCTAATGCCCCTAGTTTAGCATTATCATTTTTTTATCTGTTAATAGGATATTTTTTTTGATGAAATTTTCCTTAAGAGAATGTATAATTTATTTTTTCGTCTGACTGGACTTGAAATAATTTCTCAAGTTGTTTACGTACTCAAATTTTTTTTTTCTTTTGGGATTAAGTCAAAACGTAGTTCATATCGAGACTTCCCTCCCAAGGTTGGTTGGCGTGGTTAAAAAATGAGAGGCTACTAATTTTTTAGAGGCTTCGAGGGGCTACAAAATGTAATTTTTTTCTTGGTAAGATAGGAAAATGGTTCGACCAAAGAGGGCCTGTTTTGATAAAATACTACTTGATTTGATCAGGATTCTAGGAACTCAATTCCTTGATTTCTCTATCGAGTAAGGTCTTCTTTTTGAAAATGAATAGTCTTCGGTCTTCTTTTGTGAAATCAAGTACGATTAAGTTTTTTGTATTTGACTGTTTAACTTTTCCAAAACTTCGAGAAAATCTTTTATTCTTTTGTGAATGAGAATTCTCCTCTCTTAAGTGAAAACATGGTGGATCCTTCTTGTGGGTCTTAGCACTTTTGTTAGTGGCTTCAACTACATTATTCTTAATCGATAATATTTGACTTTGAAGTTCACTATCAACTTTATGTCTTGATCTATTTTGGTGCAATCTATTCTGATGAAAGGTAATGTAGTGCTCATACTTAAAATATCCTCATGAGACCATGCGAGAATATTATTGAATTTCTTAAGTAAATTTATTATTCTCTAATATTCCTTTGAGGATAATATAGTATCAATTTGCACTTCTTGAGCGGACTCTTTAATTCTAATATTTATCAAGTTCGATTAGTAAGCTCTGAGTTATTCCTCATGTTAGATTTTATGTTCACATCATTATTGCACGTATGATAATCAAAAGCTTCTTTATTTTATTGGGGATTAAAAAGAAATAGACTGACAAACTCGACTAAAACTTGAAAATTAATAAGTTATAACAAAACTGAATTTAAAGACTGACGCACCTAACACTTAAAAGAAAACTCAAGGCGGGGATGGGATTTTCAATGGGGGGACACAATGCTAGGTCTATGCCACTTTGGATATCTTCACGATGGATGATTTGGGTTTGTCCGCTTTTACTACCTCTTTGTGTTCTGACTCAAGCCTGTTCGATGTCGAATAACCTATTACTTTAATAATCTCTTTGTTTTTTAGTTATGTTACTGTCTTAGGATAGATGGGTTCATCTTGGCATGGTGATGAAACAACATGAGGACCAATCGAATGAATGGAGGAAACTGGATCAATTGATTCGGGTTTGAATTTGGATATTAGCTTTAAGGTAGGAGGTGGTTGATTTTGAAAGGTAGGCAAATGGTTGATTTTAACATTGGGTACAGTAGAAGCGGGTAGGGTTACCTTTCCTTGCCGATAAGGTCTTGAATAACATAACGAAGAGTAATGCACTTATTAAGAACATGGCTAGGCATCTAATGAAATTCACAGAATTACCCATTGTCCAAGTTTGGACTGAGAGGTTTAGGTAGAGGCTTAGGCTGCAATGGTGTCAACATTTCTTTTTTCATCAATTTTTGAAAGGCGACACTAACGGACATTTGAAGATTGGAGAACTGTCTCCTAGGCGTAACTTATGAGGATTGTGTGGCTTGAGAAGCTAGTTTAAAAGAGTTGTTAGCCACTTGTAAGGAATTGACATTAGGTTTGAAATTTTTGGTTTTGACTCAGACAAGTTACCAAAAAGTCCCAAAGAGTAGGCATCCTCAACTTGATTTCCAACCTCAAGAAGGGATTGAAAGGTAGGAAGGTATTGAGGTATCAAGTACTTAACATAGTTTAGAGTAAGATTCCTAAAGATGATCTTGACTTATTCATTTTTCTGAGGTCAGTCCCATAATTGAGCGATTTTAGCTCTCCATCAAGCAATGAACTTCGTGAAGGTTTCCCCGGGTTTCTGCTTAGTCATTTTTAAATCTTTTCTTATGAGTTTAAGGTCCGTGTTGAATGAATATCGACCAATAAAATCCTTCCATCAATTCATGCCATGTTCTTTCCAGAGATGAGTCTAGTGACTTTAACTAGCGTAAGGTAGGTCCTATAAGGGTTCTCTGAAAAAATTAGGCTATTTGCTCTTTACTCAGACCCTGAGATTGCATGATACCGACATATAATTTCAAGTGAGTCCCAGGGCATCCAATCTTATAAAACTTCTCCATATATGGCATTATGAACTTCTCTAGTAGACGGACCATAGGAAATAACGTCATTGCCCCTAATCCAAGAGCAAGATCGTTGGGGTCCTTAATATTCTTCAAGCAGTTTCGACTTGAGCTATTCGATGAGCTAAGATAGGGTCGATGGGTAATGGATCATCTTCTAGGTCTTGAATGAGGTTAAATACAGCTTAAGGTTCTATAACTTTATCCTTTTTCTTCACCGTTTTCAGGACTTCAATTTGTGTTTGAATAGAAATAATAATTTGTGCTCGAAAGGATTCCAAAATCTGGTGGAATGCTACTTCATCCATAGTACTTGTTTCTTCTTATGGAAATGATGGATTACTTGGCCTTGGCAATGGCATTCTGGCAAGACGACTCTTTTCACGAACCCAAAGTGGCACAAATAGTGGTTTAAAATGTCTAAGAACAATTATCACCTGATCGAAGTAAACCAAGATTAATCATTGATCCTGAAAGTTTGACCTTTAACCACATGCTTAAAAATTTAATATAACTTAGCCTAAGTTCAGTGGGAAACATTGAGTCCAAATGCACTATAAGTCTATAATGACTAGAAGGGTGAAAAAGGTTAGTCACGGGTCTATCCTTGGTTGGGGATGAACCTTGGGTCATATTAGTTAGTTTGACCGCCTTATTGAACCTTCCTAGTGTGAATTAGGTGAAGTCTTTGAACCCAAAACAGATTGGTCCAACCGGTTTGGTATGGGTCGATTAAATCTATTTTCCAATTAGGCCAACTAGTTTGATTGGTTCACAATAATAAGTATTTTTTTCACTTGAGTTTATTATGTCGGATCGGTATTTCAGGTATCATTTGAACGGTCTCGATCGGTCTGCCCACTTATATTTTGATTAGATTAAATAGAGCAACCCAGAAGCACTCATGATTGATTCTAGTTGTGGCTTAGTGGAATTGCACTTAAGTTCAAGTCTGTAAGCTCACTATATAATTAAGGATAGGTTAGGACAAGGCTTAAGTCACTTCAGCCCAGAACACCGATATACTATCCTAGTTTCACCTGGTCAAGCAGTACGTGGTGCTTTAATTTAATATACCCGAAGGTACTGTACTAAAGTTGTAGTGTTCACGGTCATCCCCCATGTCCCAAAGGACTAGGTTAGCTTGGATTTGACTACAAGATTTATAAAGACATGACATGATGCAAATATGAGTATGCATGCTTATGAGTGCGTGCAAAAGGATAAAGTGAGGTAGGGGTATTTTTGTGAATAATCCACCATACAACCCACATGCATTTATTAAATCCAATCACAAAAAATAGCCAACCACAATAAACAGCTAATGAAACAAAATAATCAATCAATCACATCTGATCACATACCCATGAAAGAAAAGACAAAATCTAGCCTAATCTAAAAGTTTCATCGAGTCTACTAGGTTGACTCAAGTAAAAAAGTCAACCTTGGGATAGTCTTGGATCAGGTCAAGTTAGACCTTAAAATCTTTAGTAGAATCACCACTGAAATCTCCCCGACCCATTTTCACTAAATAGTGAAGAGGAGGTTGATTGGTAAATTGGGGATTTTCTAAGAATTAGGAGTAGCCACCTAGGAATCATAAATAATTCCAAAATGGACCAGGTTGGTCCACGAGCAAGAGAAATGGGTAAGGAGTCAGATTACGGGTTTTGGAAGGTATTAGGCACTGAACCCGTCGATCGAGATAATCGGTCTATACTACGATCTAAAACTATCTTACGATCAACGGGTAGAGACTAAAGTCAAGCTAGGGTCCAATCATCATCAATTTATATTGGATTTGCTAAACGAATCTTATAGCTAAATTTTTTTCGAATATTTACATGATTCATCGAATTTTGCACAAACATGGAAAATTTTGAAAAAGCTTTAATTTCATCTGATGTTATAAAGTTCACGTGGCAATATTTAACTTAAAAAATTCACATACACAAATATTTTCCCAATTAACTAAAATAGGAATTTATCAAAATTTTCCAAATTAGAAAATCAAGAATGTGAAATTTTTGAATAAGAAAAATGCAAAATTCCTAAATTGGAAAGTTACAAATGTGAAGTTTCTAAATTGGGAATTTATACTTATGAATTTTTCCAAAATAGAAAATTATGAAATTTCCAAATGAACTTTCCAAAATAACGATTATAAATATGAAATCATCCAAACTAGGAAATTATGAATACGAAATTTCGAAATCAAAAATTTATGAATATGACTTTTCAAAATTAGAAAGTATGGATATGAAACTTCAAGTTTAGAAATTTATGAATACTGAATTTTCAAATTAAAAGAATATGAATATAAATGAAATCCCAAACTGAGAAAAATCGATATCTCATAAAATCACCAAATTAGTAAAATTCACGTACACATGAATTTTCAAATTGGCAAAATCAAAACTACATAAAATTGCCAAATTGATAAAAAAAAATGTGGCTAAACTTGTGAAATTACATGACATGAATATTCTAAATTAAAAACAAAAATTCACATGCATCAAATTTCGGAATTGACAAAGTAAGGATAGATACACATTTTTTGATTTTTTTTTTTTATGGTCACCATTGAAAAATAAGAATATTTATCAACTTGGCCATTGCATCATTACACAGAATAATTCTCAAATCATCACACAACATATCGCATGTTAGGGTCCGTAAAATCAATCCCCTTTTTATGCCCAAATATGAATAATTAATCTAGCCGTAAACTCACCATATAAAATCAATTTAAGCATGATGATTACAAGACTATCACCAAAAAAAAAAAAAAAAACACAAAAATATTATCTAATCCTAAAACATAAAATTAATGAACTTCTCCTATATAAAAATTATATAAAATCGATCAAAACATAGTGATTATGGTTTAGGATTAATATAGTATGTTAATAGAAGGCAGAATAATCATAGGAACGAAAAACAAAAAAAAATCACCAAGAAGGGACAGATAAAGAAAAGAAAGTACGAAGGAAAAGTAAAAAAATAATATAATAAGTCAAATAAAACCAGACTTACCTTCGGAATGAGATGGCGGTTGAGCGTGGTTCCTTTAAATAAAACACGAAAGGGTGTGAGGCATTAGAGAAGATAAGAAGACGAATTTATTATTGCTATAGAGAGTGTCAGAGGGAAGAGAAATGGGAAAAAAACGGTTGCGTTACGGTGTGTTCAATAGAAGAGAAAATGAAGGAATGACAACGGCTGTTAGGACGTGATAAAGAAAGAGGAGTGCAGAAGTGGTGTGGTTGCTTTGAATGTGATGATGAGAGAGGATTGCAGAGGTGGTAGTGGTTGTGTTGTGTGAAGATTTTAATAGAAATTGTGATAGGAGGAAAAGATGATGGACATGAGCATAGGGACTACTGCTATGAGAGGATTTTAATGGAGATTGTGAGAGAAAAAGAATATGATAGATAGGACCATGGGAGTTACTGCTGTGTGAGGATTTTAATGGAGATGGTGAAAGGATGAGAAGATCATGAAGATGACCATAAGGGCTGCCACAATGAGAGGATTTTAATGAAGATGAGAAGAGAAGAAGATGATGGATAGGACCATGGGAGCTGCTACTGTTTGAGGCATTGGTAGGGAGTAAAGAAGGTGAGTTGCTATTTTTTGAAGCAATAAAAAGAAGGAAGAGGATGAGTTGTTGTTGTTTGAAACATCAAAGAGAAGGAAGAAAGTGAGTTGTTGTCGTTCCTTTTCAACTCTTCTTCTTATTATTTTTTCTTAAAAGAACAATAGAAGAGAAAAAAAACCAGACATCAGTCACGTTTTTTCCCTCTTTAGAGAATAAATGACAAGGGTTCTTATAGGTTTTTTTTCTAAAATTTCTTTCTTTCTTTCACTTTTCCATTTTTTCTTTCTCTTATTGATTCTTTCTTTTTGTATGTTTCTTCTTTGACCGAATCAAAGCGGGACTTTTTCCTTCTATTTGAGTTTAAATGAAAAAAGAGAAAGGAAGTATGACCCCGTGCTTCTCGACCCATGGCATATTGGTGGCTGATTGATGATTAATGCAAACCTTCTTTTAATTTAAAGCTTTGGTAATTAATTTCCAATTTTTGATTTTGATTGATTAAGTTAAGATTTCAAATTAAATTTTAATTTTCAATTTTGGTTGGTCAATTTTAATTTGATGGGTTAATTGATTTTTGATTTTGATTGATTGATAAAGTTACAATTTTAATTCAATTGGTTGATTTGAACATTGGTTGGTTGATTAACCTTTAATTTTTAACTTGATTGGTCGCTTGGGTTGTAAATTCAATTTGATTGATCAATTAAATATTAGTTTGAATTTGATCAGTCCATTGAATTGTGATTTGAATTTTGAAATGGGTTTTAATTTGATTGATCGATTTAATTTTAATTTGATTAATCGATTTAATTTTAATTTTTATTGGTTAAGTAATTTTTAATTCTAATTTTACTCTATCGATTGAATTTTAATTTTAATTTTGGTTTAAAAATTTTCAAGTTGATTATTTTATTGAAGTTAAAGACTTTTGGATTTTTCGTCATTTCACGTGAAATTTTTTAATTTTCCTAAGTGTGAGGTTTCTAAATCGAGCATCAAGGGGTATTTTGATCATTTTTGCAATTATTCGTAAAATCGTCATTTTCATCAATTTTAGTCACGTTAGATTTAAAATCATATAATGAATGTAATGGAGGTACTTTCGAGATTTTTCAAAGGTCTGTAATTCATGAAGGGCATTTTCATCATTTTATTGATATTTGTAGATTTTTACGAATTTTGGCATGAGATTTCTTTTAATCCTAACATGATTATTTCTACGTCTCGATGTCTTATTTTCCTAGTGTTGCAAGGTCTCCAAGTTATCAAAATGTGTGACAACCCTAATCGTGCATAATTCTATGTCGCATGACATGGAAAAATAAGAGAATAGAATAAAAAAAACTAGGAGGAAAATAAAGGGAATTGGAAAGGTCTCTCCCAGCTTTTGAGTTCTTTGCGCTCATCATTATGAACCCATAGCAACCGGGTGACGGATTGCCAAGTCAGGCGGATGAAAAAATGGGGTGTCAACACTTACTATCTTAAGATTCCACGTTTGAACTCTCCGCAGCCTATTTAAACACATTTGACAAACTCAAAACTGAGTTGACTTCAACACCTATCATCCAGCCACTGAACTAGGATCTCCGTTTTGAGGTGATGTGTGATGTTTCAAACTATGCAATAGGTGTTATTCTAAGGCAACGAGTTGACAAATTTCCCCATGTCATTCAGTATGCAAGCAAGATGCTAAATATTGCCCAACACAACAACTCCACCATTGAAAAAAAACTATTAAGAGTAGTTTTTGCCCTAGATAAATTTTTGATTATATTTGATAGGATCTAAGGTCGTAATCTTCACTGACTATGCAGTGCTAAAATATCTTCTTGCCAAGAAGGATGCAAAAGCTAAGTTAATCTGATAGTACCTCTTGTTTTAAGAATTTGATCTCAAAATTTGATATCAGAAAGGATGCGAGAATGTGGTGGCTTACCACTTATATAGACAAGTAGTTGAAACAAGTTATGACTACCTCCCCATCTTCGAGAATTTTTCAAATAAACACATCCTGGAAATCTCTAATCTGGACACACCATGGTATGCTGACATTGTCAACTACCTGGTGATATGGTAAACACCTACTTAGTGGAAGAAATAAGAAAGGTTGAGATTTCTCTTCCAAATTAGATGGTTTTCTTGGTATGATCCATACTTATTTAAGTACTACCCAGATCAAATCATTCGTTAGTATATTTCTAACAACGATCAAAAAAGCATTCTTGAGTTTTATCACAACCACGATTGTGGGGTCACTTTGAAAGCAAGAAAACAATAGCAAAAGTCCTACAAAGCGATTTTTATTGGCCACCGTTGTTTCATGATGCCCATCTTTTTGTTAAGTCTTGTGATCGATGCCAACGTTTAGGTAAGATTAGCCGAAGGAACGAAATGCTCCAACAACCAATTTTGATAATTGAAATCTTCAATGTTTGGGGCATTGACTTCATGAGACCCTTCCCCATTTCACATAGATTCCAATATATCATAGTCGTAATCGACTACGAGTCTAAATGGGTTGGGGTAACAACATGTAGAACCAATGACCACAAGGTCGTTGTCTATTTCCATAAGAACGTCGTGTTTGCATGCTTTGGCACCCCTAGGGCCATCATTAGTGATAGAGATAAGCATTTTTGCAATCGAGTCTTTGAAAACCTAATGCGTAAATATGCCATTACTCACAAGATCGCCACTCCGTATCACCCACAAACGAGTAGGCAAGTCCAAATATCCAATCACGAAGTTAAAACCATCTTGAAAGAATAATCAACCCTTCTCGAAAGGATTGGTTTTTACGGTTAACCGACGTTTTGTGGGCCTACAGAACGACTTTTAAAACTCTAACCAGCATGTTTCCCTATCGTTTCAATTTTGGGAAAACCTGTCACCTTCTGATTGAACTCAAACATCGAGCCTATTGGGTTATCAGACATCTGAACTTCGATCTTGCCAAGGTAGAAGAGCACAGAAAACTTCAACTCTTCGAGCTAGAAAATTGCGTAATGATGTATATGATAGTGCTAAATTATATAAAGATCATATAAAAGTTGGGCATGACAAACAGATTCAAAGAAATTTTTTTTATTTAGGTCAAAATGTGTTACTCTACAATTCTCGACTTCATCTTTTCCCTAGAAAACTAAAATCTCGATGGACAAGGCCCTTTGTGGTCCATAACATTCATTCCCATGGCAACATTATTATCAATCCGACAGATGGTAGTATTTTTCAAGTCAATGGTCAAAGGGTCAAACATTTCCTTTATCTCCCAATATCCCAAGAAAAATATCCATATATGAATAATCATATGTACAAAGATTAGCCACACGTCATTGTCTGACTGAAAACAATAACTTAGCACTTTTCTGGAGGCAACCTATGATGTAGAAGGCATACAAAATGTTTTTGCAGGCCACGTAGGATCAATTCATCACTTCCTCTTCTCAATTTCAACTCACCATTGAGGATTTAAAAGGGTAAAAATTTTATAAATTTTCATAAGAAAATTTATTTTCCTTCTCAAAATTTTCCTAGAAGATTTATTTTCCAAGGATTTTCCAAGATGGAAAATTGGGTACCTTTTAAAATAACCCTAAACCCTATTCTCTCTCCATCTTTTTCTCTTCATCCCTACCCATCCTCTCTCTATCACTTTCTCCATACTCTTTTCCCTCATACCCCACTACCAATCTCCATCATCAAACTACTCCACCTCACTCACAACCGTGTCACGACCACACCGTAGGAAGCTCAGAGGTTAATGCTACCACATCATCGCATTGTGCTTTGCCCTTACTGCATCGTGGCCTTCTAATCGCACAACTCACACATGTTTTGATTACTTGTTGCCCACATCTTCCTCACCACTTTCATGGCGCCAAAAAGTCACACCATTTGTTTCGAGGTGCCTTTCACTGATGCCTTTGATTCTAACCAAGGGGCTTGGTTCAAAGATAAGATACTCGATCAAGGGTGGAGATCGCTAATGTATGAGGGGAATGAGCGATTTGCCGAAAAGTCTCACTATGTGAACAAAACCCATATATTAATGGTCCTGGTCCGTCAAATATGCCAGTCAAATATTTTCTTGTAGATCTTTTTTGACACCCTTAATTGTCAAATTATTGGAGGATGGGCGTCAAAAAAAATAATCTATAGTCTGTGACCGTCAAATATGGAGGTTTTACAAACAATAAGACGACCATCTAATTCACCAATGACAACAATTGAAATAGTAATAAAAAAATCTATAAAAAAATCATAAAACAAAGATCATTAATAGAAACCAAATCTTAACCACCCAAGGAACTCAATTTACATAAAATCCAATTAGAAATCAAACACAAAACATTTCATTACAATACCAACTAATTCAAAAACAATACTTCCATTTACTCCGGAAAACTCCCACGAAGGAGGTGAAAGAGCTTGAGGTCTTTATTGATTCAGTTGGCGATCCCATTCTAGAAATTATCAGATCGATTATGGGTTAACCCCAACAAGATGACTTATTTTGTAAAGATGATTTGTACTAACCTGATAAGTAATAAGTCATTTCCCATCTACAACCTCGATTTTCGCCATAGATGGGACCATGGGTGTTTTGCATAAATAAAGCAAGCATAAGAAATCTATTTTCTCAATACCATTTTCCTGAGAAATCAATTTTATGGAGAAAATGTTTTCTGCACAATCATAGACTTCAACCATACCCTGATCCTAGGAAAACAAACCTTGAATACAACTCTGCTTTTGTAGATAATTTTACAGTTCTTTGTAGTTTCACTTGCTTATAAAATTCATCTTTTGATTCTTCTATTAAACCATCCTCATCAACATATGCATCCATTGATTTAGGCCCCATACCTCATAGAGTTCCAAATTCATTATCGACCTCATCGGTGGGCTCGACTCTAGCTTTTAATAGAATTTGAAGCTCATGCTTTCTCTATCTTTCTCTAATATCATCCCTCTAGGGCAAATCATCGTCACTAGAAATTACGTTGAACAAAAGAAAATGTTTGAAAAGTATAGTATTTCTTTTTATAAAAAAGAAAATCAAATAATCCAAAAATCTTGACAAACGTATAAAGAGCCCTATCCACAAAAGGAAAATCAAACGCCTATGAAAGAAATCATACAAGTATCCCAAACAAATCCAACAAATAACCTCTTGAAGTAATATCAAAAGAAAATTTTTATCAAGATCAATACTTTTGGTTTATTAACTTTTGTTGTGACAAGTTGTGGTAGTTTACATGATCGCAATGAACTTGCATGACCATTATTGGAGCTATAAGTGCCTTCCTTCTTGTCTATAATAATCTCATCACCAAAATCATCAAATGTTTCGAGTTGTTTGCCCAATGATAAATCACATGTATTAGAGTCCTCTCAGTATTACCTAATAAGCATATATTTTTGGTTCATCCATACAAGACTTGTACCTGTTTACTGGTTGCACAAGATGTTTTTGAGTTATATTCAACTTCCATACTATGGAGCTAAATATGCCCTTCTACTTTAATTTTTCTTCAAGATTTGCAGCATTTCCATGCTTCGCTAGCCAACTTGATCAGTCTACAATAATTATAAATTCAATATTAATAATGTGTGTAATACAAAATATATGTAGCAATGGAAAAAAATAGAGCAAATAAGAATGAAGAGTTTATGCTTGACCTAGCACTTGTGTTTCTCTTATTATTTTCAGAATCCTTGGACAAGTCCACCTTTTGCAACTCAATTGTTTCATCAGGCTGCAATATCTACACTCATTGTAGCTTCATGACTATCAATATCTGCACATGTTGTTGATTCAGAAGGTTCAATGCTCAACTTGTTGTAGGAATAAGGCGATCTTACAAATATGTTTTACATTCTTTTCTTTATAAGGAAAATTAATGAAAAATCCCATAAAGGTTGAAGGGTATTAAGTTGTACCCAACAAATATTTCACTGAAGAGGGATGCAAATTAAAGAGGGCTTAAAGAACAAAGTTTTCCAATAGGGAAATAGAGGTTTATAGCGAGTAGATTTTGAGAGAGGATGTTCATGGGAGGGAAGTTAGGAGTAGGGGAAACCCACTCTATAGGTGAGAACCATCTTTCTTTCATATAAATGTTTACATATAGAAACAAACATAAATTTTAAGTATTTGAGTTTCCAAATCCCTCGGGTTGGAGTACAGCATACATTGTAAAACAAACACCAAAAACAAAACAATCACCTTTCTCCCAAATAGTTTTGACTTTAACCAATACTTATCATTTTTACCATACTCAACCATGCCATTAATCTTCAATTTTACTAGCCAAATTATTTTTTCCCACATACAAAACATCGTTAACTAAGAGTTTTCCTCCTGGTATGAAAATGCTAGACTCAACTACAGATCAAGGTCTTAATCGCTCATGACCTTCACTAGTTGCGATAATGTTTATTCAATCTATTGGTAGGGGAGTTCAACATTTAACCAATCCTAGGATTTCTAATGAAACTAGAATGATTACCGACCATGCCCCACATAAGGAGCAAATAAAGCTTAGACAAAAAAAGCAAGAAGGAACACATGGAAGTGTAGACACCCCATTTTTGCATCTGCCTAATTCAACAATTCGTCAGCCTGTTACCGCGAATTCCTAATGATGATCACAAACAACTCAAAGGCTTGTGAGTACTATCCCTGATTCCCTTAATTTTCAATCTTTTCATTTCCCCTACTCGTTACGGCTCGACATAGAAATTTACGAACGCTTAGGATTGCTACACCTTACACCCGATTTAGCAAGCACGTACGCTTTAGGTTCGCTACACAGTTCGATAACCTAGAGACCTCGCTACACTAGAAAAACATGACTTTGAAACTTAGAAATAATCACGTTGAAATTCCTAAAAATCTGCAAAAATCGACAAAATGACGAAAATACCCTTCATAAATTTTGGACCTCCGAAAGACATCGAAAGCACATCCAATGCACTCAGAACATGATTTCGAGTCTAACGAGACCCAAATCAACGAAAATAGAAAAATTTAGGAAAAGTCATAAAAATGACCGAAATGCCCCTCAACCTCCAAACTCAACTTAGAGATCTCGATCCTTAGGAAAATATAATAAAAATTAAAATCAAATTAAAAATTAAATAATTAAAACTTAAAATTTAATTCAAAATTAAACAATTAAAATCTAATTCAAAATTAAACAATTAAAACTCAAATCTAATTCAAAATCAAACGATTAAAATTAGAAATTAAATCCAAATCGAAATCAAAATAAAATCAACGAATGAATTAAAATTGAAATCGGACTCTCACCGACCAATTAAATTGAAAGTAAAACTCAACCACAAATTCATATCGATCGACAAAACTAATAAATCAAGTGGTCGATTAAAACTCAAACTAAAAACTGAAATCAAATTTAAACTAATAAAATTGAAATCAAAATTAAACCAATAAAATTTAAAACAAATTTTTTAAATTCAAACAACCAAAATCAACCAATCAAGACGTAAGCATTGAAGAATTAACAAACTACGAGTAACGAGGAATCCCCACCATTATTCTCCAAAAAGAAATAAAAATAAAGGAAAGAGGGAAAGACGTGTAAAAATAAAAAAAGAAAGAGAAAAAATTAGAAAGGTTTTTTTTTTTTTTGTATAAAAGAAGGAGGACGTCTTCTTCTTCTACTCCCTCTCAACGTCCTTGGGCTTCGACTCTCTCACTTTCGTCTCTCTCTCTGCACTCTCTGCTCTCTCTCTTCTATAGCTTTCCTGTTACACTTCATCTCCCTCCCTGATTTCTGGGACAACCCACACAGTAGAATAAGTGAAAAACGATAAGAGATCAAACAGAAGAATAAGAGAAGAAGAAGAAGAATAGAAGGAAGAGGACCTACCTGTACATACCTACTGCCCCAGCAACAGCCCCGAATAGCTCCTCTCCTCTTCGTTTTTCTGCCATTAAAACCACCCACATACCTCTATTTTTTCTCCACCATTGAAACCAGCATAAAAACTCATGGTTTAGCCTCCCATTAATATGTTTAACTAATGGTTTCAGTCTCCTTTTAACGTCCCCCTTTGCTGCTCCAACGTTTTTCCAACCACTCTTCCTCCTTCTTCATCTTTTGCAACACAGCCTCCTTGCTACACTTCATCCCCTCCAACACCGTCCTTGCAGTGTCTTCTTGCTGCCTAATTTCTTCTTCAGCAACCTCTCCAATAGCAACATAATGCCTAGCTCTGCTGCAGCCATCTTTAAGCCCTCATCTCTCTCTCACGTCCTCACAGCGACAAACGCTCACAAGCATTCCGGTGATACCTGAAGGAAGCCACTCACTATCCCTGTCCAATAGGTACGCATGTATATATATATTTTATTTTATTTTTTAACTTTTGTGTCCTCGTTTTCTCCTCGCCCTTCATGGCACTTTTTTTTGTATTAATAGAATTAGGAAAATATTATCTATGTAATTTTTATTTTTACTTTTATTTGCATATTTGCATATTTGCATATTGGTGAGATTAGAGTTTTTATTTTTACTTTTTTTTTTATTTTTTTTTTACATCGATAGATTAGGTGAATATTTTGTTTGTGTGCTTTTCTATTTTATTTTTTTTATATATATTATTTTTGCACATTGATAGGAATAAGAGAATGTCTATGTTCTTATGTATTTTTTCTATTCTTGTCTATTGATCAGATTAGGATTTTTTTATTCTTTTTTATGTCTTATTTTGTCTTTGCGCATTGATAGGGTTAGGAGAGTATTTGTTCTCATCTTTTTTTTTTTTTTTTTTATGCATCTTTTTCATGAGTTTGTGATGATATGATCTTTGTGTTTAATCATGATGGTTCCATATGATTTTTGCAATAGATTTGTGATGAATTGGTGATGAATTTAGAATTTTTCCATGTGATTGGTATACCCATTGACTTGACAAATATGCGTGTTGTCGAATGACAGCTATTTGGACAAAATCAAAAATCATATATGCATGCTTGCTTTGGTTAGTTTAAGGATTCGATGAACATGGAAATTTTCTTATGGATTTTCCTTCAAATTTGGAAATTTTATACAATGATATTTATCAATCTCCAATTTTGTAAGTATGATAACCTGAATTCTTTGTTGTTTGGTAAATTTCCAATTTGGTGATTCTTAGCAAATTAATAATCTTCTAATTTGGGACTTCATTATTTATATAATTCTCCTTTTTGGAGATTATTTGTGGATCATTGGAAAATTCATATTTGAAAACTTTCTAATATGAGGTTGCATAATTTTCTATTTTGGAAAAGACACATACTTGTAAATTTTTATTTTAGGAATTTCATATTTTATCAATTTTCCAATTTAGAAGGTTCTGCATCCTTATATTTAGAAGGTTCACATTCATGGAAAGTTGGGAGTTTCTAATTCAGAAATTTATATTTTTTGAAACTTTCTATTTTGAAAAATGTATCTTTTGAAATTTCTAATTTGGGAATTCAACACATATTTTTTTGAATTCTAATTTGAAAAACTTCAGATTCCAATTTGGAGATCCTAAGTTTTAATTTGATAGTTTATATTTTGGACAGTTTGGGAAATACTTGCAGGTGGAATTTCTTAATTGATTTTAGATCATAGAGCTAATTAGGACTTTTTCAAACCCTTCCATATTTTATGGAATTCAAAGAATGATCATGTAATAATTGGGACAATTTTAGCTATAGGATTTTTTTGGCAAACCCAACATAAATTGATGATGATGATTGGACTGTGACCTTGACTGTAGTCTTTGTATGTTGACCATAGGATGATTTTGGATCGTAGTAGAGACCGATCATGTTGATTGGGCGGGTTCGGTGCCTAACACCTTCCGAAATCCGAATCTGACCCCTTACCCATCTCTTTGATCCGTGGATCGACCCATATCCATTTAGAGTTAATTTTGGTTCCTAGACCTAAACTAGGTGGTGCCTCCCATTTCCCAAAAGTCCCCCATTAATAAATTGGACCCCTATCCACTATTTAGTGAAGAAGGGTCGAGGCGATTTCAGGAAGGTTAACAAATAGAACCTAATGCAAAACAAGAAAAATCCACATTCCAAACAATCAAATTGACGCATTAAAAGCAGCTACCATGTTAAAAGAAAATCAAATATTCTTACAACCATTGTCAGTGACTAAAATACTTCAACATAAGTAAAGATTGATGTGATAATAACTAGTTTCTTTCAATTCAAACGCTATCGATTACAACAAGGCAATAATAGTTGAGTGTAATATGAGGAACTCTAGCAATCCACTTTACTGTACTCAATAGTATGAGCAATATAAGAAAGTAAACATTAAAAAAAGTAACTCTAAAGCTTTTATTTCTTTACTTTTTTCTTCCTGCCCTTTATTTACGTTTATTGGAATCTAGGGTTTCTATATGCTTGGAGAACTAAGGTCGCTTCTTGTTTGTGCAATAATCTTATAGTTTTGTGTACTATATGCCTTCACTTGTTTGTAGTGCTCTTCATTATACATAAAAAAAAATGAATCATGTGTCAGTGTGATGCCTAAAGTGCATAACGCTATGTTTTTTGTTTGTTTGTTTGTTTTGTAGGGGGGGTGCTTTTTTTTGGTTCCCTAAAGGCAATTTATACAAAGAGCAAAGTAATCATACTCTTCCTGTGTGACATCATCTATGTGTAATGTGCTCTTCCCACTAATACAACAAATAACCATGCAATGAGTAGTTAATGTACAGTAACTACTTCAATTTTGCAAGTTTTCTTTCTTTTTGTCTAGGGTGCTGAGGCTAAAATAAAAACAGTAATTAAAATACTTTTCATACTAATCATACGATATAGCCAAAGAAGGTACACCATTAAAGAAGGCCTCTTGAGCACCACCTACTGTCCCAGAGTAAATATTGCGTGTCAAAAAATGGGGGAGGAAGCACATTAGATAGTGTGGCAAACACCAAATCATGATAAAGTACTAAAGCTGGAATAAGAACCAAATTGCAAGGTACATTAGAATGTGGGTATAAGGAAGGTGATCAAAATACTAGATTTTTCTACTCTACCATCACTTTTAACATTGCTAAGAATGGTATTTCGGAGATCCAACATGATTCCGGTATTTTTGTAAAAGGAGATGATCAGATTGGAGACTATGTTGTGGATTACTTTTAAAAGGTATTTTCTCATTCTTCTCAAGCCCCTTGCCTTTCTATCCCCTTTAAATCAAAATTCTCGCCGGTCCAGATTTCTTTTGTTCAGTCATGTGACAAAAAAAAAAAAAAAGATTAAATTTGTAGTTTTCAATTCCCCCGATCAAAAGGCTCTTGGTCCTAATGATATTTTTGCTAAGTTTTTTTTTACTTCTTTTTGGGATATTGTTGAATCTGATGTTTATAAAGCCATCCACAATTTTTTTGCTCATGGGAAAATGTTAAAAGAGATCAATTCTACCTTGATTCCAAAAGAAGTTGGGGCTAATAGGTTAGATAAGTCCAAATCAATTTCGTTGTGGAATTTTGTGTACAAAGTTATAACAAAAATCCTTTTGAATAGATTGTTTGTTTGTCTTATTTCAATTATTAGCCTTAATCAATCGACCTTCATTAAAGAAAGAAGTATTTCTAATAATATTGTGGTTGCTGATGAGATTGTTAGGAATTCCCATCTTCCTTCGAGTCATTCCATTATTTTTATTAAGGTTGACTTAAAAAAATTATGACAATGTGAGGTGGGATTTCATTAAAAATGTCCACATTCAGTTGGGATGTGATTCTAGTTGGGTTGATTGGATTAGGAAGTGTATCTCAATGCCTAGATTTTTTGTTGTTATTAACGAAAATTCTTATGGGTACTTTCCTATTCAGTGTTGTCTCCGCCAAGGGGACCCTCTATCCCCTTATTTATTCACCTTTTTCCTGGAAGCCTTCTCTTTCCTATTAAAAGAAAAATGTGGGAAACACCTTATTTTTGTAGATGATGTGTTTTTCTTTTTTAATAACTTAGTTTATTAGGTTGAGAATATTAGATATCTTTTATCAAATTTCTAGCCTTCAAACCAATGTTGAGAAGAGTAATATTTTTTTAGTGCTTCCTTCATTGACAATGATCTAGTATTAAATACACTTTCTTTTAGTGAAGGATCTCTTCCTATCTAATACTTGGGATAACACTATGTGAAAAAATCCCAAATTTGATGGTCTTGGTCCATCAAATTTTGATAAATTTGACGGACCAGCCCTTCAAATATGCCTGTCAAATATTTTCTTGTAGAATTTTTTTTTGACAACCCTTAACTGTCAAATTATTGGAGGATGAGCTTCAAAAAAACTATAATAATTCTATAGTCTATAATCCGTCAAATATGGAGGTTTAACAAACAATAAGACATCCATCTAATTCACCAATCACAACAATTGAAATAATAATAAAAAATCATAAAACAAAGATTATTCATAAAAACCAAATCTTTACCACCCAAGAAACTCAATTCACATTAAATCCAATTAGAAATCAAACACAAAACGTATCATTGCAATACCAACTAATTCACAAACAACACTTCCATCTATTCTTGATAGCTTTAAGAACTCCCACCAGGGGGGTGCAAGAGCTTGACATCCTTACTGATTCAACTGGCGATTCCGCTCTAGAACGTACAAACCTTGAGATGATTCTTATGGAAGAACACAGTATTTGGTCACCATTCTTGATTCTTGACAAATTAGTTTGCCCACTAGTTTGACAAAACAATAAAAAATGACGGGAAAAAAAGTGAGAAATTATAATTACCACAAAGCTGGCATATCGGGTATAATCACAGAGTAGAGAAGACAATGATGAAGTTATTTTTTTAAGTCGATGAATAATAACCAGAAAGAGATGATCCTGACTTGGTCAAAAGAGTGGTTTACATTAACTCATGATGCAAATATCCCCTTTCCATGTAACCAGAGATGAAGTTATTCTGCAAATCAATGAGTTGCAGTTGATTGCTATAGTTGATGCCAATGTCCAAGGTGCCATTTAAAAGGTTGTTTCTTAAACTCCTGCCATCACATTTTTGAATTATCAGCTTCCAAACATCTTTCTACACACACAAATATAGTTCATTTTATTTGTTTTGGAAAATTTTTTCCTTATTTTGGTAATCATAGTAACCAAGTTCTGATTTGGAAATAATATGTGTTGGGGGGAGGGTGGGGTGGAGGGGTCAATTTAGTTTAATTTGGATAAGTCAGGGAATTAGAAAAAAAATCAAACAAAGTCATGAAAGTAAGGTGCTTCTTACCGGCTATCTCCTTATCCTCGCATTCATAATCGCACGTGATTTCTCATAAGGAGTTTCCTTTTTCCTCGGCCTTACATTCATCGTTGCAACTATTGAAACATGCTTTAAATTCTTCTTGAGCCTTTACCACTCGTGGTTGCATCGTGGCAAGGAGGACAATGCACATTACAAACACTGCAACAATCTTCTTGACCATCTTTCTTTCTCAATTTTTTAAAAATTTAGTAGAGGGGATGGGGTTTTATAGGTCATTTGGTGGCTTATTTGGGGTAACAGAACTCTAAAAACATGGGAAGATTAGCTAATAATTGGGTGCTTTTATTTTATATCCACATTCCTAAATATGAGCAACTCTTCAATGCTTAGTTGTAGTGCCCTACCTAATGCTTACGTTGCCAACACTTTTATGGATCCTTTTAATTTGGTTAAGGGCACCAACGTCGTCCACACAACTCATTCTATAATCCAATTTTGAAACTATGGGTGGATCCTCAATCCCTTGTCCAGACTCACACCACACATTCTATATCCCAATTCTAAAACTAAGTTCTTTTGGACAAGTCTTCGTTATTGTTGTTGTTGCTGCTCCTATTGTGGTGTTATATATTCTTATTTTCATTGAGAAGAGAAGGGGAACATCCCCATATCCAAGAGGATTATCAACAAGGGACAATAAATGAGGGAGACCACCACTAAGCCAAGAGAACTAGATAGTGCCACAAATGATCTCGCCCGATTCAAAAATGAAGTCCCCAAAATGCCGTTCTTTAAGGATAGACACGATCAATGAAATCTTTGAAAGTATATGATCAATGGTGTTACAAGCCTCAGAGACCGGTCAAGAAAGACCATCATACTGTTAGGCATGTTTTAACTTGTGCCAAAGATGAGGGAAAATCTAGCCTCGTAACATCTACACTTAGGTTCATTTGTAAACTATAGATCATATTAATTAGCATAGAATTATGCCTACTATTTCGTATTACTTGAGATTCAGCAGATACTCACAAGGTCTGTAATTGAGGGAAACTGAACAGTGTCTGTGGTAGTTGTCCTTGAAGTTGTGTGTATTCCATTGCCCTGCATAACAAGATTCATTACTTATTGAAAGCAGATATGAACCTTTTTTTTATGAGAGAACTAGAGAGAGAGGTAGAGAGAGATACACTGTAGTTAAGGACTGTATGGTTGAAATCTATGAAGGAATATCTGATACATCAAAACTATTATTGCTCATGTCCCTGCAAGGCACAAAGTCATTTTGGGTTGGAGATGACGATTAACATTACTTCGAGGTTATTAGGTAAAAAAAATTGATCCATCGCCAAAAAAGTTTTCTTTCACCTACTCTAATATTTTTATCTAGATAGAATTCATAAAGTTGTTCATACTTACTCGTAGTTGAGGACATTCATGCCTGATAGGTCGGGTATGGAGCCAGTCAGTTTATTATTGGAAAAATGCCTGAAAATGGAAAACAACCATCTACTCATTATTTGAAATTCTAAATTTTTTTAAAAAGACATTGCCATAGTTGAATTTCAAATAATGTAGGGGACCAAAAAGAATTGGTAGTGAAATAAAACTAAAATAATAGAATGAATCAAAATGAGGTTACAAAGTACAGATGAGAAACGAACAACTAGATCCATTAAAGTAGTTCAATGGAACTTACATATGTATCAGAATCATGTTTGAGCTGAAAATTTAGATGGGATTGTGCCAGAAAGCTGATTCTTGCCAAAATGACTGTAAAATTATGGAACAAAGCTTAGTGCTCGTGATTCAAAAATGTCAAAATAATTACCATCAACATAAATGATCAAATGAAATGATGGATCATATTCATGCTAAGATATGACGAAATTTGTTCATCACCTCCTAACCTAACATAACCCACCCGCTTTATCCTTGGCAATGCAAGTAAGAAAAATTAATAACAGAAATAATTAATTCCAAACTAAGAAGACTTGGGACTTACAAGTGCTCGGTATGAATTGGCAAATCCAGACCAGGACTGTTCCCATCGGAGATTGGAATGGTTCCCGTAAGTGCCATAACACATATTTGAACTTAACATCATGGAATTCATTTTTTTTATTGATAATTTCATATTTAGATTAAAAATAAAAAGGAAATATGCGATAAAGAGACAAATGTTGTTGGTCGGCCATTCTGGGATATGCAAGTAAGGATAGGATGGGATCTGCTGCAAGATTGATTTTGGAAAAGGCCTAAGAATGTGTTAGTTGGTCATTCCCGAATTATATGCTGGGAAGGATGGGCTTTGATGCAAAATGCAGCAAATGGGTCTAAATATGTGAGGCACCTCGTCTTTTCATCTTTGGTAAAAGGGTTTTTAATAAGTTTCTTTAGAAGCTCCACAAGGTAATTGCAATGGGATCCGCAATCATGCTTCTAGTTTATAGTTATGTTAGAAATTCTGATAGCAGTGACCTCCAAAGTGGACCGTTGATAAAGGGGTCCAAGTTTGGAAGAGGTACACGATCATTTCCACCGAGGCAAAGTAGGAGAAGTTGAATACTTTAACAAATCTGTTGAGATGCTTAAAAAGGACTTCTAATCTTTATATTAGTTCAAACAAGGTTTTGATCTTTGAGGTTGGGGATGCTGCTAAGCTAGAGCAACACGGGGTTTGCTTGGGGTGCAAGATAACTAAATCACCTACTCCTTATATAGACCTTTTGTTGGGTGCTAGTTAAAAAGTGAAGGCAAATTGGGGTCCTCCTATTGAGTTCTTGAGAAGAATGGCTTCTTTAAAATAAAATAAAAAATAGAAGTATTTATCTAAAAATGGCAAAATTATACTCATAAAAAGTATTTTCTTGAGCTTACGCATCTACTTATGGGGAGATGACGAAAACAATAGCTTCATTTGATTTAGGGGGCAAGATATGTGACCCAAAATAGGGTGGTGCACTCAATTTGAGGCACTTTTTAAGGAAATGAGTAATGTACTTCTTGGAAAATGGTTGAGAAAATATAATGAAGAGAAAAAAGAAAGCCTTTAGAAGAGAGTGCTTAATTGCAAATTTAATTTTAGTGGCCATGGATTGTATCTCACCCTTTTGTTCTCCACCAATGTGAGAGGGGGTATGGAAAGGGATTGTCAAACATTTAAACTAGAAAAGGTGAAAATCACTTCAATAGGGTATGCACCCACGCAAGCACACGCGCGCGCCGCGCACACATACACACAGTGATATTAGCAACTCAAATGTCCAACACACTATTAGTAAAAATACAAGAAAAATGGTCGAAGCCGCGATATAACCCGATATAATATACATGTGTCAAGGATGTAGTCAAACTAGCAGAAAATAAAATTAATTTTCAAAACCTCAGTTAATAGTAATCTGTTATTAAATTAATGTATCAATTAATACCAATCACTTAAACAAAAAAAAAAAAAATTCCAAATAGGGTTAAGACAACGACGAAAACAGGAAAAAAAAGAGCGCAAGGGTTTTATATTTTCTTTTGATTTAAATTCAATAAAATTTAACATAAAGAAATATAGATTTACAAAGAATGGGACATATTTTGATGGTTCTACTAAATTATAGTGGGATCGAGAACGAACTGACTAAGAACATGACTACTGAAAACAGTTCAATGAGTCTCACCCAATCATAAGGTGGTAGGTTTTCAACTGTATACATGACGGGTGTAGCAGTGATGATGTAGACCAAAAATGTAGCAAAATGAAGCACAAACAGAACTTAGTTTGTGGTCTTGTCTATTGGGTCTCTACAGTTTTCATGTTGAACTTAATTATGTTACTTTAAGCTTTTGATCAAAAAATTAGCATTGCTAAACCACACCAAACTTATTTTCAGACAAAGAAAAGAACTAAACAAAACAAGAAGTAATAGCAAATTAACCAGTTGACAAAAACATCACCCTTCCTAGGTATCATATGATCAGCAAAAGTTCAAACAATTATCAGAAAATTATTGCAAAGAAATAAAATTTTCATACATCTAGTCCATGTGCCCTAGGCTTTGGAGCTTCTAATTTCATAGTGAGCTATTTCAAACTGACCAAAAACATTGAATTACCTTACTTTTAAAAGAACTATAGTGATCAAAACAATCCACAAAGCTTAAAAAATAAAAAAATAGTAACCAAAACCAAATACTTACTCTTCAAAGAAACAAATTATGATAATAAAGTTGAGATATTTTAATCTAATTCTGAATAAGATAGTTCTCCTCGATCTTATCAAGAAAGATTGGAAACAAACTACTTCAAACTATAGTGGATTAATGGAAGAACAGAAGTCCTAACAATATCAAAACACTCAGATCTATAAAATCATTGAGATCTATAATCAAATGTTTATCTGTTCTTAGGTTTTTCTTCATGAAGCAAAATTAACACACTTGGAAAAATGAAAATCAAAATTAGTATATTTTGTGGAATCAGAAAACCCTAGATTTCATCTTTAACAATTTGAACAGTGTTATGAATCCACCAACCAGAGAGAGAGAGAAGAGAGATAGACTCACCTTAAAAATCAATAGAAAAATTTCAAGAGATTATTGGCTTCTTCTTCACTCCATCATTCCAATGTTGAGAGATTGAGAGATCATTTCGACAGATCAGAGAGAGAGAAAGAGAGTGATCAAGTACATAGAGAAATCGAGGGTGAAATGAGACAAGGGAGACAGAGAGTTAAGAATGAGAAAGATCGATCGAGAGCGACACACAAAGTGAGAGAAAGAGAGAGAGTCACAAACTCGCAATTGTAGAAGTGAGTGAGAGTCACAATCGCAGTAGGATGGGTTTGATGGAAAAAAAACATGAAATTTGTGGTCCAATGGCTGTGGAATTTGGGTTCTAAAATTCGTCGGGTCATGCTTAACAAATTTTTTTGTCAAATTTTGAGGTTTTCACGCAGTGTTACCTCTTTTGTCCTCTCACTTGACTATGTACGTGTGATTTCCCCTTATTAAGAAAAAGGCAGATTTACCAAAACTGCACAAACTTTTCATTATTATACCAAAACGGTAAACTGTAGCAATTAATATATCCAAAGAAAACACGGTAAATTACACGTTTTCGGAATTAATTATTTTACCAAAACGGTAAAATAGTAAACCAATAATTTTTTTCCCGAAAATAACCCTTTTGTTAATGTTTACTGAAAATACCATTTTGTCCTCGTCTCTTTTGATAAAATTTTCTGAAATTAACGTTGAAAGGGTTTCCTTCGAACAAGTGAACAAGAAATCGAAGACGAAGAGGTATGACCTCTCTCTCCTCTCCTCTCTCTCTCCTCTCTCTCTCTCTCCTCCTCTCCCGTTGGATAGATTTAGAAAAATAGAGCAAGTTCCCTCTCTCTCTCTATCTCTTTTCGTTGTTAGAACGTGAGAAACTTGCAAGTTTCTCCGTCTTTGTTGTCTCTCATTGTTGTGGAAATCATGAGAATAGTTTCGATCTATCTCTCACTGTTGTGGAGATCATGAGAATAGTTTCGATCTATCTCTCTCTGTTGTGAAGATCGGGAGAAATTTGAAATTGAAAATTGTTTGTATATGTGTTTTTGGGGTATTCCGAACCCGAGATTATAAATTTGATTAGGTACAATTAGTATTTGAATTTTTAGACTATTTAGGATTGATGTAAAGTTTATCATTAAATGACTAATTTTTTGGATTGATTTGGATTTGTTAGAGTTTCATGTTTAATGTTGATTTTCTAGAGTTGTATTAGATTTTTAATGTTTTAAAGAAATGCAATGATAATTTTTTCCATTATTTTAGTTTTATAAAAATTTATAGAATTTTAAATTATAAGATGATATTTTAAAAAAAAAAAAGTTTTCTCGGTACTACAATTAATTAGTGTCTTAGAAACTTGATTATCGATGTTGCATTTATGTGTTCGATGTATTACTTTCTAAATGTTCGATAGAATGTGTACCATTATTTCCTAGTATTTTTTTATAGATTTTTTCATTTTGTCACAACTAATCTCACTCTTAATATGAAAATACCATATGCAAGGAGAATCTAATGAATGGATAAAAGAAAGAAGATTTTCGTTAATAACTTTTAGTACCATCATTCGTTGAGATAGATAGAAAACGATGCAGACGTTAAGAGATATTTTTTGGAGTACCGGAAGATTCCCAAATCATATACATTTTCATAACGAAATCTCGACGCTTGTTGAAATGAAAAAATGATACCAAGCGTATGAACTATGAATTGTATCTTAGTCTTTCATTTTGAGTTCGATCCCAATTCAAATATTTGCCTAGGAAAATATAATGGTCATAATATATGTGAAGATGGTTGATTATTACAAATGAATTTAGCTTTAAGTTAAGATACCTTTTTAGGGAAATAAGTTCTTTTTCTTAGTCCTAAAAGGGGAGGGTTTCCTTAGATTCTCATTTCTTACAATTCCTGTCGCAGATCAGGTTTGTTTGATCTATGTTTGGATCACCATCCTGATATTTTTAGCGAGATTAAGGTATCTTGTTCTTAATATTGTTAGGGATGGACATTGCTATTGGGTTTTTAATCGATATGATTCCCCTTTTTTGATGTAATTTGGCATTCATTGTTGTTGTCACACATTTACTTCTGTTTTTCTCTTACCTCTGTCCAAGTTGAAGTAAGGAGATTATTTAGTTTTAATAAAAATCTGTACGTCAGGGGCTCAAGATTTCAAATTCCAAATCCCCTTTCGACAGGAAGAAATAAACATTCACAATGAAATTGGACACTTCGTAGTGTAACTTTGAAGCTTCACTTATTGCTTCAACCTTTCCAAATTTACCCACCAAGCTTGTGAGTAGAAGGAAATACGACTGACTTATAAATAAGCTTGAGCATAAAACTTTTGAGGTCAATGCTTGAGTGTTGTATGGGTGTTGGCACAAATTCATAATCTTTTGGAAGTGAGTATTATCCAAGTCTTATGCTCAGACAGAAATAGTAGTAGTGGTTTTCCTTACTTGTAAACCCGTGCAAACATCCTTAAATGCTTAATTGCAGTACATTCCTAATGTATTTTTACACTCAAAGTGTCCAGATAGTTAACGATTTATGCGGCAAATGGCTCAGTGGCAATATGTGGATTTATGCCCATCTCCTCACCATCGGTGTGGCCTATAAAATGCACCGTTAAATACTCAACAGAGTTACCGTAGTATTCGTGATAGTCTTGTGGATGATGGTTCAGGGTAAGCCTTCCGGCTTTATTATTGTACTATTTGTTTTTTCTCTATAACTCTAGAATTTTGTTAATTTATTATTGTTTTGGGCAGCACGTGCATTGTTTAATATGTGATTCAGTTGTGTGTCCATATAATATGTTAAATTTGCAACCAAGATATGAGATCCAGTTGTGTATGGCCCGTACCATAATCTTTTTTATTATATAACATCCCATGATATGGACGTATGATTACACATTACTAGAGGTAAAATCCTACCCACCAAATTTGTGTAATATACCTATATGCATGTAAGATAGTAATTTTCTGATTTCTGAAATATGTATAATCA